>NC_090923.1:1468746578-1469049608 GCF_040938575.1 Ambystoma mexicanum | reverse complement strand
CATTGCAGATATGTCCTTAGCACTTTATTCCTGCCATTCCTACCAGGAATAAAAATAATATCACCTATGACAACCTACTCCCTCTCATTCTCCCTATGCTCAATGCACTCCCAGATAACTTGGGACCTGACGCTTTGGTTCAAGAATATAATCAAGTTATGTCCACCTCCCTAGACCTTATTGCTCCACTTAAACTGAGACAAAGTGAACCAAAGGCCCACCTTAATTCTTGGTACACGCCATACCTGAAAACTCTGCAACAAAAAAAAAAAGACAATGCGATTCATCCTGGAGAACCCTACCTTCTGAGGAAAACAAAACTAACCTTAGTGCTATATCTGCTCTCTATAAAAGTGAAATACTCGCAGCAAAGCGTGATACCCACAACTCCAGAGTAGCACAAGCCAAATCCAGCACAAAGGAACTTGTTGTTATCCTGAAAGAGTTAGAAAACCCTATCCCAATACCCGACAACTGTATAAAAGATAAACCTTGGTGTGCTAATATACAACAAGCACTAGCCAATAAAATTACAACCCTACAAACCAAAATTGCTATATACAACAAGCACTAGCCAATAAAATTACAACCCTACAAACCAAAATTGCTAAGAAAAAAGCTTCCCTAACTAACACCAAACCTACTCCCTCTGCCATTCCACCCAATGACCTCAATGACCCCCCTTGCTTCAAGTTCACTAAAGTCAAAATAATAGAAACTGAAAAAATTATCTTATCTCTCAAACCATCTAACTGCCAGAGTGATCAATGCCCTGCCCAATTGATAAAGAATGCTGCTAGAGACCTGGCCCCCTTCATCAGGAAACTCATCAACGCCTCATTTTCATCAGGTAATATCCCATCTAACCTCAAGGAATCATGGGTGCTTCCTCTATTAGAAAAGCAGAATTTAGACCCTCTGATACCCACTAATTACCGACCTATCACTACAGTGCCTTTTCTACTGAAAATAATAGATAAAATGGCCTACTTACAAATCCAAAAACACCGGGAAACAAACCACCTACGCCAATCTGGTTTCTGGCCCCAGCACGGGACCGAGACAGCTTTAATAGACCTGAAGGCCCAGATCGATGAACTTAGAGACAAATGAAATTCAGCCCTCCTTCTTCTCCTGGACCTATCCGCTGCTTTCGATCTGGTGGATCACGCGGTCCTATGTAGCCATCTGAACTCCACTGCCCACTTTTCAACAGAAGCCATAACCTAGATACAATCTTTTCTGAGTAACCGGACTATGAGAGTCTTCTCTCCCACTGCAGTTGCGGACCCTATCCCTATCACTTGTGGAGTGCCTCAGGGATCCTGTGTCTTACCTACCCTATATAATATCTTCACTAAGCCCCTTTTCGATGATCTGGATCATCTTGGTATCACCTACCCCAACTATGCAGATGGTACTCAGATCCTCCTACCACTTACTGGTGATTATGACAAGGATTTGGCCTTGGTGAATAGGGTCTATCTCATCATCCCGACATGGATGGCCACCCACGGACTATGCCTGAATGATGATAAGACTGAGATCATCATCCTGGACACTACCTCAACCCTCGACAAACTGAGTTCCAAATATTCCTCCTTTAACATTGACAACAATATCATCACTGTTTTCAGGGAGATGAAGACTTTGGGGTTCTACTTAGAGTCTACCTTATCTTTCAATAGGCAGGTCAATGCCATGGCCTCGTCCACGGCATACACATGCAAATTGATCAGAGCAGGTAGACCTTTCCTGTCAAACTACAGTTGCACCACCTTGGCCCGGGCGCTTATTTTGTCCAAGCTGGACTATTGTAATTCGCTCTACATCGGTGCGAACAAACAAATCATCAAGAAAATCCAAATCCTGCAGAATAACGCCCTTAGAGCAGCCTTAGGAATCGCTAGGAGAGAACATATTAGAAGACTTAACAATTGGCTTTCAACACCAGACAAAATCAAACTGAAAGTCGCCTCACTTACCTACAAATGTTTGAATAATGCGGCACCTTGCTATCTGACAGAAAGAATCAATAAATCTTCAATAAGGACTACCAGACTATCCAACACCAACTATCTGGCCGTCCCCAGATTTAAGCTCTCCAGAATCGGGGGCTGTACTTACCCAGGCAAGGCAGCCCAACTGTGGAACTCCCTACCTGCCACACTCCGAGCTGACCAACCCCATCAAAACCTCTGCCAGAATACTATAAAATGGCTCAAAGAATCTGACAATTAGATATGTACCTGCTACCAGATCGAACCTACGCCGCTTCCATGTAAATACTCTAGATATTATAATTACTTTTGACCGCACTGTAGTTGATGCCGTGCTTATTGACTCAACCTATGTAAATACATTAGATATTAGAGATACCTTTGACTGTACTGTATTTCCTGCATCCTGCCTTTGCCCACATGGTCCCTTTCTGCTATACTGCGTGCCTTAGATGTACTGTTTAATCTTGATGTGTAACTAAGCTGTGAATTATCTTATGCTATGTGCCCTGATGCCTACGGGTCCGGTGCGCAATACAAATAAATAAACAAACAAACAAACACAGACATATCTGAGCATGGCTGAGCGTTTGTAGAGTAGGAGGCTTGGTGTATAGTGTAAGAGCGAGAGGGGAGAGTTGCAGTGGTTTTTGATATGGGTAAGGGTATCCAGAGTTTCCATATATGGTGGATAGGCTAGCCTACAGTATTGGGTTATGCAGAGTTGGGCAGTGATACGCAGATAGGGTTTAGAGTATGTATAATGTGGGTTAGCATGTTTAATGTGCAGCCTAAGGGGTGCAGAGCATGCCTGAACGTGTGAAGAGTATATGATATGATATATGTGTTTCAAGGCGTGACGAGGCAAGGAAGGGGGAACAGGGGGAGGACAGAGACAACGGTCTTACTAGGGCAAGTGACATTGATATCGTGCAAGTGCAGTGGAGGGGGAGGGTAAAAGTGCCAGGGGAAAGGGGAGGGGGCAGTGCTGTACATGGGATCAAAACAATAACAAGAAGTGCGGCCAGCAGGTGGCAGGGGCAAAGTTAAGTGCAGACAGCAGGTATCTAAAAGTACAGGTAGGGGGGACTGTTACAGATACAGACCCAAGTGCAAGGGTTTCCGGAAGGCAGTGCGGGTGTGCAACAGTGCGGGCAGGGACATGGGCCCGAAATCAGAGGGTAGCCATGTGACCAGTGTAGTATCAGACAGGAAATCGGCAGGGCAGAGGAAGAGAGAAAGCAGAAGCAAAGAGGAAGGTCTTGAGGTGCTTCTGGAATCGGAGATGGTTCTCCTCAAGTTTCAGAGAGGCACAGATACTGTTCCAGAGGCAGGCCCCAGCCGAAGAAAGTGATCTACCACCAACTCGTTGCTTGGAGAAGCGACTGACCCTGAGGGATTTGGAGGTGGAGGAGCGAAGAGCTCGAGTAGGAAGGTATTTGTAAAGAGAGAGTTGGAGGTATTGAGTAACCCAGGCCCCAGAAGGCCTTGTGAACAATGCAGAGGTTCTTGAACTTAATCCTTGCAGCTACTGTGAGCCAATGCAGAGATTTCAGTGCTAGCTAAGCACAGTGGAGACCCGCTAAAGACATTGGGCCTCATTCCGAGTATGGCGGTAAGGGATAGCGGCCACCGCTAACGAGAGCGGTGGCGGTAATCCCTTACCGCCATACTCCGAGTTCCCTTTGCGCCATGGAGGTTTTAACACCTGCTTTTAGCAGGTGTTAAAAACCATGGCGCTAAGGGACCTTGATGTTAATTACGCCACCGTAATTTACGGTGGCGTAATTAACGCCTTCCCCACTCCCATTATGCCCTATGGGGCAAGAATGGGAATGGGGAAGGGTAAATGGGGATTGGGGAATTACCGCCCCGCCAACCCTGGAATGGGGCGGTAATTCCGCCATCCACCAAGGCGCTGCCGGTCCGGGTACGGCGTCAACCAAGGCGTTAATAGCGCCATTGGTTAGCGCCGTACTCGGAATGAGGCCCATACAATATTATCACCATGGCAGCAGCAAAAGAGGTAGGTTGATTTCTGTACAGCTGTAGAGGAATGGGCAGAAAAACCGGGAGAGTATCCACGCCCAGAAAATATGTCTCTCAATCACAGATGTTTCAGGGTTTTTGTAGGATTTTGCACAATGAGAATCCTGCATAGGAGAGTAAGATATGTTTAGTTTGTTACATTAACTGAAAACTAACAGAACATTCTCCAACCTTGAGGGGCATGGCTTAGCATGACCATGCAATACCTGTACAATTCCACTCAGTGTAACCACAATCTATGTCCACAGTGGATCACGTCATCATAAGTAACCAGCCACGTTCTGGTGACCCTCACCCACTTGACCCTTATTTCGGTTCTCAGCCAAGAGGGCCTCACCCTGATGTACGATGTGTCACACGTCACTGTTTCTCTACCGTATCATATCGTAATCATGGCTGCAGTGTTCCTCTGTCACAGTTGCTTGGCCAGTCCTTATGAAAAAACATAAAATAATGTTGGTTTCCAAAGTCTCCCCCCCCCCCCCGCCCTTTGTGCTTACAAGCACAATTTTACTAAAATTGTATTTCTCTTCATATCCTCCCTTTACATTAATTTCCTTTCACATAATATTCCGGACCTCTGACTGGGCCTTTCATTTCTGTCCCTGCATACACAGAGATATTTCAAAGAAGATTTAGTCAATCATGTCAGTTATCATATTATGTTAATGAGTACTCACACCATACATTCTATAAGAACTTGATTTGCATAATATGTGTGATCTCATCATCTTTTTCTTCATCCTTCATATCTTTCCGGACGATCGTACATTATATGTTGTCTAATAACACCAGGAGTAGCTTCTCAGCATATACCTGGAAATAATTATTATGACTCTTTTTTAACGTTACTAGCTGAGAAATATGTAAATTATGATGGCAATAATGACTACAATGGGGCTCATGTTCGTCAAATTTGTAATTTGATGGAGCAGAGCTGTTCCATTTACACTGTAACCTAAACAGCTCCCCGCTGCCATGTTTTTGCCATTTGCACTGCAGGGTTCAAATGTAAAAGCGTGTACGCTGCCTTTTGCCTTTCACATTTGCACTCTGCAGTGCAAAGTGAGTAAACGCTGCATGGCATGCCAGGTAGCATTTACTTTTGTTTTGTGAGCACCACTTGCCATGCAATGGCAATAATTACGAGCATAGCAAGTAGCGTGTACAATTGATGCCTATGAGGTCCGTCAGGTTTATGCTGGTGCATAAAGCAAGCAGACTTCATAGGGATCTCCAGCATTTGCATTGGCTTGATAATTCCCCCCGTTTTCTTTTGGAATTTAAATGATTGAATATGTGGCGTGGCATAATTGAAAGGTGTTAAAGCCTTACTGAAGGGTTTTATGCCTTTCAGTCAGGTTATGCCACATATACGGGTCCACTAATTGGAACATTTGGGGTTCAAGAGCCCAAGATCTGATAGATAACAGCGCTTTGGGTCTTATTAACCACGGATGTGGGTGAGTGCAACAGGGCTAAAGAGGAGAGCTTAGTTGTGGCTTGGTCGTGTCTTGGTTAGTGTTGATGTGCTAAAAGCTAGGCCTGTGTTGGCCTTATGTGGGGGGTTTGTGTGCGCAGTGTAAAGTAGTAGGAGATCTTAGAGGGAGTCAGGGGAAGGCAGGAGTAGGCTTTACATTGCCAGGGATCCTCGTTTGGCACGGCGACTTGACAATTTCACTCCACCCCTTCTACTCGGTCACCCCACTTTCGTTCTCAAACACTTTCCACTCACTCTCTACACATCCTGATGCACTCACTCTACTACCTTGCATGAACACTCACTGCCCACTATCACTTGCTCTCACCAGCCATTATATTTTCTTTTTTTCACCTTCACACTCCAGTCTACCACCCTTCCTCCTGCTGTTCTTTGTCTGCCACCTACTCCTCCTCCTTGTGTGGCCTTCCCTTATGTGTTGTATTTTATCTTGATTTCTCCCTGCTCCCTACTAAAAGTTGTCCATGACTGCTTAGCCATTCTTAATTTTGTGTCTGAATTCCTTTGTTGGGGTGCTTGTTTTTTTTTAACCATATAACTTTTTTATTGACATTTTCACATTTTTTAATACATTTCCCCGCACTCCCTCCCTCGCCCAGGAGTCCCGACACCTTATTTGTAATCCATACACGTTTCTTATGCTTCCTGGTCTCAGCCGCATGTGTCGCTTGGTTTTTGTTCCACCAGGCCCAACAGGCTCATCCTCCTTGGGTATCAGATCACTCAGAAAGCCTTGGTGATCCCCTTGCAACGTGTAAGTGGCCAATTCCAGTCCTACAAAATTCCGAACTTTTGCCACCCAAACATGTTCAGTGGGAGGTTCTTTTCATTTCCAATTTTGTGCCAGCTCCAACGCCCCGCCATCATCAGGATCACATATATTTTGCAATCTGCTCTGCCTGGCAACTCGTCAAACTGGCCGCCAACCCCCATTATGGACAGTCCACTGTTCTTCAGCCCCACTACCTCTCCCAGGGCTTCCCATATTACCTTCCGGTAGTCTTGGATTATGGGGCAGTCCCACCAAATGTGATTCCAGGCCCCTACCATATCACATTGTCTCCAGCACAGATTGGATACTAGTGGGTAAAAGATATGTGGTTTCTCTGGGCTTGGGTGCCATTGCAGCATAGATTTAATCCATATTTTCTGGATCTGAAGCGATATTGCTGCTTTGGGAATATTGACCCACAGTTGCTTCCATTCCGTCTCCTCTATCTCTTGGCCCATTCTATCTCGCCAAAGTGCCATATACCTCTGTTCCCCAGGATTCTGTCCCTGCTTGATGAACTTATAAAATGCCCCCACAAGATGTTTATCTCCCGATTCTGATACTAAGTATTTCTCAAAAGAAGTTAAGGGGCGAGTTGCCGCCTCCCTCATGGGCCTTATTTGGAAGTATCTATACCTCTTCGTCTCTTCCACTCCAAAGTCTGACTTGCATGAGGGGAATGACTTTATATCCGGGCCATCAAACATATCCCTGATCATTCCGGAGCCTGCTTCCCACCACACCCCAAAGCCCCTATCCCCACAGCCCGGGGTAAAACTTGGGTTTCCAAAAATTGGTGTAAATGGAGATGGAAACATGGTGAGTTGTGCTTGCCTTATTGCCTGGTCCCAAGAGTCCCCTCCCACTGACAATAACCTGCTCTGGTGCATCTTTTTTGGTGTACCCCTCCTTGGTTTCCAGAGTACCTCCTCAAGGTTCAGAAGCATCACAATGCGCTCGCATTTTATTCAACGTGGTACAACGTTTGCACCTTTGCTCTTCTGGGTCCATTTACAGGTCCATGACTCTGCACACCTGTGAAAAATTGTTGAACATATTATAGTTTGAGCACTGGGGCCTTTTGCAGGACCGCATTTCCACAATACACACATTTCTTGCTGTTACCACTATGGCCCTGATGAACCTCCAGGTGAGTTCTTGGCAGTCTGTCAGGTCAGAAATTGGAACCTTTCGTAATTCTCATTGACTTGCAGCCCCTCTCAGTGCCCTTCATCACATGTCCAAACATTCCCTAAACAAGTGGGCACGAACTAGGTGGACTGTAGCAATGAGGTTTTGGCAAAGTAATGGTTTGCAGAGCTGCGTGCGATCGTGCATCTTCATTGTGCACCATCACTAATCTAAACCTCAATGGCAGTTGTTGTAAAATAGTTGGAAAGGATCACAGGGAGTTGCATAAAAGAACACATGACCCACCACCAGAACACCTCTTAAATACTGACGCAACACGTACAAAACAGTCATACGCAATGCTAAAGCCACCCACCAAGAACTCCAATCCTCCACCAAGCATAAACACAAACTATTCATCATCGTCAAATCCCTCACTAAACCACCATCAGCACCTTCCACACCCCTAGTCATGTCATTATGCAACTTCCCCATGGAGTACTTCAACTCTATAATACACATCAGACATCCCTCCCCTCAGCTCACCCACTCTCACCCCCACTCTGAAACATTCCATGAGACACCTTCCACCCCATCGACAGAGACTGCCAAAAAAAAACCTGCACACTTCCTTGATGACGTATGCCCACCTCAAGTCGCACCCGACTGCATCATCACCTTCACTCTGCACTGGCTCAACATCAACTCCTTGTCTCTCATATGGTACAATCCCTGGTGTACAAACCTCACCCCTCCTCAAAAAAACATCTCTTGACCCCATGCTCCCTGAAAACTACTACCCCATTACTATCCTGCCATACCTTGCCAGAATCATGGAACGCTTCATCACTACCCAGCAGCAACAACATATGGTCATAAACAACCTCCTCAAACCCCTCCATTCTGGCTTTTTCCCTGGACACAGCACCAAGATCGATACACTTCACATCCTCGATGACCTACACAACATCACAGACAAAGGACATGCAGAACTACTCGTACTCTTTGACTTCTCTGCAGTCTTCCACCATCAGCCATACCATTCTACTCAACATCCTATCCCACAAGATGAAACCCGCAGGCACCGACCTCGACTGGTTCACCTCCTTCCTTACTGACAGAACACACTTTGTCTCCATCCCCCCTTATCAATCAGACCCCACCCTGACCAAGTACAGGGTCCCAGAAGGAACCTCCCTGTCTGCACTCTTCTTCAACCCTTTGGACAGACCCTTAGCAAACACAATGCTTATTCCCAGCAATACGCAGCCGACATGCAAATATACTTCCAAATCTCATCCGCTTCACAAGTCTACACCCTCAAAAGCTGTCTTTCCACCAACACCACCTGGATGGCTACTCACTTGCATAAGCTCAACCCTTGCAAAAACAAAATACCTCCTCACCGCCAAACCTGTAAAATCCTTTGGCTTCACCATTGACCCCCCCGGCCCACTTTCCTTCACACACCACATAGCTGCTGCCACCAAAACATGAAATCTACAACTACACTTCCTATGAAAGATCAGACACAGCCCTCCCCCTGATGATTTCCACACTGCAGTCCATGCTCGGTTCTGTCCAATCTAGACAAGGGGCATGCTCTCGCATGTGGACTTACCAGCAGCACACTTGCCTCCTAAAAGCCATACAAAACGTAGCAGCCAGAATCATCCTCGATCTACCCAAATATTCAGATATCGCTCCACCTCCACTGGATCCCCATACTACAGAGAATTTCCTTCAAAGTTCTCTGCATTATATTCAAAGTCATCCACCATAAAAACCCAGCTTACCTTCATGACAAACTCAAACCCATCCCCCACACACAAATCAGACAAGTGAGCCAGCATCTTCCACAAGATGACATATTCCGTACAAAGGTACTTATGAAACCAACAAAGTTCACTTGTTGTTCCTTCTGGTTTACTCACAAACCTAGCCTGGGGTAGGCTCCAAGTCTGTTCCACTCAGATGGTTTTTTCTATTCTTTTACCCCCTACTCACAAACCTAGCCATGGGTGGGCTACTTGCCTGCTAAGCCCTCTGGTGGGTAGTGCTTTCTTTTCCCCCTCCTGGGGTATTCTGACTGTTAGGCCTGTGTGGGCTATGTGCCTACTCAGCCTGGCTTGGTCCATTGCTTTTCTCTCCCCTATTGGGATATTCTCAACCTGGTGTGGGTTACGGGCCTGCTCAGCACTGCTTGTTCTGTTGCTTTTCTCTGACCCTCCTGGGGTATTCTCAACCCGGCGTCGGTTTCGGGCCTTCCCAGCCCTGCTAGTACTATTACTGTATCACCTCCTTGCAGGGTATTCGACTTCTGAACCCTGCTTGGGTTTCTTTAGCCCAGTTTGTCTGGTCTTTTCCATCACCCCCCTCCTGGGGTATTCTGATCACTAGCCCAGGGTGGGCTACAGGCCTCATCAGGCCTGTGTGGTTTCTAGCTTTTTTTACCCCCTTGTGGGGCGTTCACATTCTCAACCCAGTGGGGTCCTGGATCCGGCCTCACTACCCTCCAGCTACTTGTCAGATGCTGCAGCGTACCTGTTCTATGTGGGCTGTCTTTCTGGCCCATGCACGTCCACGTCCTTGCCTTTGTTCTGATCTGCACGGTTCTGCTTTTCTGCATCGCCTTCCTCTTCTCTGGGCTTCGGCATTGGCAGAGTAGGAAGCTGGTGCATCCTGTTTCCTGTGCTTTGTTCTCCCACGGTTCTCGTCTGGTCGGGGCTCTCGTCCTCGTGGATGTGGCATTGTTCCACGGGCAATCTTGTGTCTCTACCGCCATGCTGACTGCGTGGCTCTCATGTGCTCCTAAGCGGGAGCGTCTTCCTCAGCTCCACATCTGCACACGACTGTGTCTCCGGTTTTCGGCCTGGCTCTCTCTCTTCCTCTGTTGGCATACAGCAGCATTTACGTTTGTCGATAGAATTCAGAGGAAGATTCCATTGGTCCTAGTCTCCCTCAATATGTGGCAACAAAAACAGGTCAGAAACCAAGCCATCCACTTTAAAGGGACCCTGTACCTGCTTGCAATGTTCAAAGCCCATTTAACCAACAAACATTGGGGATGTTATTAAGGTGGAGGGAGGTGAGATGGAATCCTTGCTTGGCCCTTCCTTGTTCTCAAGCGGGGTGTGGGGGGGCATCACCAGTGCGATTCCTTAAACCCTAACCCCTAGAAAGGCTATTGCATAGCAGGCTTACCACCGTAGTCCCAAGGAGGCTGGCCCTCCATTGGGGATAAAGGATGAATTCCCTGGATCAGTCGTAACAAGCATTTACCCAGTGGGAACCCAGAGCACGGAACACCCTTCCACTTTACATCCACCACCACTTTCAGTAACAGCTTCAAAGGATACCCGTTTCCCCACACATATCCCTGCTCCTCCACCTCTTTTGCATCCTAATCTTCCTATCCTTTCCTGAAAACCTTTTTAAACTTCTGTTTCACCTCCCCCAATTTAAACCATTGGACCTTGTAAAGCACTTGAGACCCTTTGGGTAGGGCCAGCACTGAACAGAAATTAAAATAAAATAAAGAAAGAATGCAACATAATAAAACGGTATCCAGTGATTATAACGAAAAAGAAACAGAGAAGGATTTTTTAACGAACCCAAAACAGGTGGAGAGGGGGTTGGGGTTGGCATAAACTCATAGGGAAACAGAGGCTGGGTGGGGTTTAGGGGGTCACGGTGTTGGGGGGGTCCCCAAATAGAAGGGAAAAAAAAGAATTCAGGTTTTTTTTCGCTGTTTTGGGTTCGTAAAACACACACTTGCTAAATATCACATGGGCATCTCTGCATGAGCGCAGGCAAGCCTTTTCCTGTATTGACGCCCTAGTGCTCTCGAATCAGAGCTTGATGAATGCATACAAGAGTTGAAAAAACCTACCACAAGCAGTCTCGGTCTCTGATCACACATGCAGGGGTGTTGCTAGGTCTGGAAAAGACCCGGGCTACGCTGATGTTGACACTGTCGGGACTGGGGGCTAGCTAGCCTTTTGGTTGTAGCTCCTGAGATTCTATCCGGGACTACCACCGAAAGACCAGGGGCTATAGCCCCATTAGCCCCCCCCCTAGCAACGCCTCTGCACACATGCGTACTCGCACATGGGACACAACGTGATGAGCTGGGCAGGCATGAGCCTCTGGCTTAGTTTCCCCCTCCTGCCCCTTTCCGAAGTAACTCTTGCTCTCCTTTTATTTAAATGTTTTTGATTTATGAAGGGACCCAGTCGGCTAAGATATGTCTTCTTGTTTGAAGTCAAATGAAAACATACCATTGAACTGGTGGTCTGTGGTTCTGATATCGTGTGATTTGTGATCATAGAATCCTACTTGAGCAAAACACATTGCTTGCTATTTTGTAAAGGGGTGGGCATCGCTCTGTGGTTGGCGTGCCGTCTTTGTTTTTTTAATTCTCCTTTTGCAAAACCTATATCTGCGCACGACTGAAATCACTGCTTTAAGAAATCTGCAACTTTGAAAGCCACCTTTTTAAGGCTTGGCGTCATTTTTTGGGAAACAATACCCTGCATCTTTTTATGTGCTGCCTTATGCATCATGTTTTAGAAAGCAACCGAAAGCTTTGACGTTTTGTTAGTATTTCTTTTTTTTCACAATGAGATAGATTTAGTTGACCTATATTAAAATCAGATTTTTGTTAATGGAATTATTTACTGAGCATTTCAGTTGTGTTAAAGTGTTAACGTTTGTGATGTAAATATGTTTCTAAATAATTTTAATGTTAAGGGATACAGTACTATTGTTTTTTTCAGTTCTCTTCATACTGGCCCTGGAAACAATTCATGATGAAAGTTTTCATGAATTTGCACATTTCTACCGAGAATTCTGGGTGAACTTTCTGTACCAGTCCAATATCCACCGCTAAGAGGTATGGGAACAAAATGGAGACGATAAGTACCCCAGAAATACTACGAAGATATTCACAGAAAAAACTGTTCAAACATAACTTAAGGTACAACGTGCTGGCTTGAGTGATGGAGGGAGGCTAGTGGGAAAGAAGGAGAAAAGGAAAGGTTGATCTAATGGGAGAAGAAATCCATTGTCAAATAGAGGAGAGGGCATAAAAGAGAGCGCTTAGCACCGTGTGCAAAGTTCCTCTAGATGAGACCGAAAAATAACCTATCTAGTGAAATCAGTAATTTAGCTACCAAGAAATGGGCAGGAGGAGTTAAAATAGCTTTTGGGATGCATTTATATATTTAGAGAATGTTTGCAATAAAAGACAAGTTAATGCAAATACAAACAGGCACGGACAAAAACTTTTAGTTTTCAATAGGCATTGAATAATGAGTTTGGCAGGGACTGCCATCATATTCCTAGGTACTTGCCCCACTCATCAGCTGTTTCCATTTTATGGCCAGTTAGTGGAGCCAGCAAGTAAGTGGCTGTTGAGTTGAAGATTGGGGACTGATAGCTGGTCAGCAATGATCCTGCCGGGGTTTGAGAGAGCAACCTGTGTTTTACATCTTGCAGTGAGCAACTGCAAAAAGGGCCGGGCGATACATTCTAATCTATTAGAAATTTTCATGGGCACAGTGTCTTGCTTTTTTAATGAAAATGAAGCCACTGTGATGCCGGCCATAATTTAATCTACCACACGCTGCATTCAGGATCGCATACTTGCAAGATTCGAATAACAATATTAAAGGGCCAAGGACCGATAGTGCCAAGTACTGGGGGGCACAAGTACTTTGCCCGGCATTAATGTGGTTGGAGTAGGAACATGGCTTAAACACCAGCAGGTATGTATTTATCCGCAATGCCTTTCCCCCTTTGTTATTGCTTATAGCTCAAGAGCAACAGAGCGCTTTACAACAGGATAGTGCCAGAATTGGGCTTGGCATTTTATACAGAAACGCAGTACTGTTGGTGGAGGGAGAGAGAGATTTGTATTCCTCTGGCAGGTATTGTTGAAAGAGCCACGTTTTTATTGTTTTTGCCAGTGACAAAAGGGTCAACCTAAGTTATCACCATTGTCATTGCTCATTTGAGTAATGCCTTCCATACCACTTTGAAGGGTTAATGTCTGTCTTCTGTACTTTGGTGGTCAGTCTTCTGCTCCTGGAAAAAGGAAGGAAAATCACATACCTTTTCACCTGGTGAGTTTCCAATGAGGTTAAAAGCATTTTGTTAGCGATACCACTTTCATTGCCAGAGATGGGCGCATTTTTGGGAGGGTGCCAGAGGATTCGTTATCCCATTCAAGCCAAAGGGGGTGAACATTTTTAGAAGGCCATTGGCTTGTTGAAGGGGTTATTACAAGCTATTTGAGGGAACAGGAACCACCGCTCCATTGGGAATTTCCTGTTCCCATGCTAAGAGAGATACTTGCGTCGGCACTGTACACTTAAAATTGTCTGACTAGCCTCTCATGCCTGTTTCCAGCCGTTGCTTACCACCGTCAAAGATAACATGAAGGAATAGGATTGGTGCACGGATCCTGCAGCAACAGTCTGTTCAGCTGCCCCTACTGTATGATCAGCCATGTGTGGAAGTGCCTCCCACTGGTGATCCAAAACATATATTTTTTAAATGTATCTATTGTAAGCACACCCTGGGAGAAGCAAAAAGCAGCCAGTCAGCTTAGAAAACACTGACACAAACAACTCCCGGGAGAAGTGAAAATGCAATCCAAGACAGTGGCCTGAGCTTTTATCACTCCCCTGTGATTAACAGTGAGAGACTAAGAATGCTCGGCAATGAGTAGGAGCCAGAAACCAGTACACCAATTAGACCATTGTGAACAGGTCATAGGGACAAGAGCTATGAGAAGGAGAAATGACACAGTAGAGGAAGAGAAGCTGGAGACATGTGGAAGAAGTAAAACCAAGGCATTACCTTCAGACGCATGGGGCAGAGATGGCTCTACGAGTGCTATGAGGAGGAGGAGAAGTTCAGACTTTGCTGAGGCTATACTGACATGGAGAAATGTCCAAGATAACTGAGGTTGCTGGAGGTGTTTTTAGACCTTAGTTCCAGGGTTCTAACCTTTCTCCCTGGTTGTTCAACCAATACCTGGCACCTTTCGCCCACTGTATTATTGCTCTCTGCTCCAACTTTCAGTGCTATGCAGATGACACTCAGCTCTCTTTCAGGCTCCCCTCTATCACCTCTTCTCTTTCTCACATCCCGGATTGTCTGCAATCCAGGAGTGGTGTGCCGCCAATGATCTCTGCCTGAATGCCAGTAAGACGGCGATCCTCCTCATCGGCACATCTGCACCTTTTTTTCCCTGCCACTCTCATGCCAGCCTCCCTTGGCGCTCTTCCAGCTCCCACCTGTGAGGCTAAGAACCCCAGGGTCATCTACGACCCCACAATCTCCTTCTCTCCTCACATCTCTGATGTTTCTAAGAAGTCAAACTACCAACTGCATCTCCTCAGAGATATTCTTCCTTTCCTCTCCTTCCCCCAGAAGCTCTCTTTCTCCAGAGCTCAGGTTCTCTCCAGGCTTGACTACTGTAACAGTGTCTTTTTAAATCTGCCTGCCTCTAATCTCCAGCCTCTACAACTCATCCAGAACAGGACTGCAAGGCTTGTCCTTGGCGTGAAGCCCAGGGATCGTATATCTCCAGGTAATAGAGGAATGCAACCTTCTTGCAGTCTTATACGCGAGCTCCTAATTTAAAACTTACAGTTTATGCTGTATATTCTCTGTGGCATCAAGACAATGGGTTCATTGAGGTTGCCCAATGATTGAAAGGATAAGAGTACATGTAAATTACCTTTGAATTGCGCCTTCAGATTCTAAGTAATTTATGTAGACAAAATAGGCAAGGTATCATTGGTTATCTTTTAATGTTCACATCACATTAATAACACTCAGAACAATGTTTTTCTTTCTACAGTACAGAGTCCAACATCGTTAGTATTTTTATCATTGGTATTTTTCCATATTGAAAAAGTCCTTATTGTTTCTCCATTTTGTAAAATTGCAATGGTAGTTGTCCAAGAGGTTCACTTAATGTTGCTTCATATTGAATGATTAGGTCTCCTTTGTGAGAATTGGTACTTAATGTTGCTTCACATTAGTGGATCCAATTTTTGATGACTGTAGTTAGTTTTTGATCGGTATACTTGAGGTTAATAGGTATCCTCTTATGGGTAAAATGAGTTGATGCAACTTTGATTTCCCTCGACACGTGTTTCCCTAATATAATTTTATTGGTTCTTCAGGAGGGTTAACGTGGGTGTATTTTTATACTGTTGGGGAAAAGATAAGGTTGGGTTGGTTCTTACTTCTTAGATAACATTATGTCTATTAATTAAGAAAACATGCTGTTCATGCTTTAAACATTGTTTTTCTAAAATAGTTTAGACACAGTGCTGAAGCTGATCATCTGATAGAGAAATGGTTCATTGCAGTATTGGAATATGATACATAGTCATTTAGGCTACTCTGTGTTTACTCCATAAAAAAAATCATTCTTCGTTTTGATGGCTTGAATTAGGAAAAGAAACACTTACTTGATATGTTTAATTTCTGCAAATGGTTAAGCTTGTTCTTTTCTTATGCATTTGTAGGTTGGGCTTAATATTTACTTGGCTTCCGTGTCTTTCGCGGTTGCCATCTGGAGTTTGTAAGTCCTATGTTAATTCAAAGAGTCATTAATGTACGTTGCATGCTAGTCTATTGCTTGCTAGTTATTAGCATCGCTTGTGGTATCGCTTACCTTGTTCTCGAGCGGAGTAAAAGTACCTGTGTGATAACCATGAGTGTTGGTTTGTTTCCATAGTGCCACTGTTATTCGCGCTGTTGTTTTATTATTATCAGACGTGATCGCGTTTCAAAAGTGCGTCATGACATCAATTCCGTCAAGCGCCATCTTGGATTGGGCATATTTTGTAATTTTTTGAAGATATGTGGTATGCATTCAGTTTAAACATATTGTTTACATAAATATATATATGGAGGCGGCAGTAATGTGTTAAGGACACTAGTTTTGCTGGATTTGGATTTTAGGCTATAAAGTATTATTTTAGCTTAATATGTTTTTGCCATGATATTGTTTGCTAATCGTGAAAATGTTTAGTATTCCTGTCTTGGACATTTTCCTTATTCCTTTTATTAGTACTACGTCTCAAATTGGACTAACACATTAAGTGTACCATTATTAATGGTTAGTCAATGATTATTTGGCTTGTTAGCTGCAGCCTACATTTCTTGTGGTACCAATCTTATTGGAGAGTAAATTAGAGGAAGTGAATCATCTCTGTGTCCGAATTTAAGACAGAAGGGCAGCAGTCCATAAGGCAAATCCACTTGGCTTCTCGTTGGCGTAATGTTTGTTCCCAATTGCCTCCTCCTGGCGGTCTGTTGACTTTTTGGATCCCAAAGTATCTTATGGCATTGATATTTTCTTTCGGATGTGATGTAAAGAAATGATATGCCAAAGGGGATGACAAATCTTGGTTTTTTAGATAGAGAATATGTTCTGCTATTCTGATTTTCAGTTTTCGAATGGTGCTACCTATATACAGTTTTTGACAAGAGCACATTATTCCATAGACTGTAAAATGTGTATTGCAGTTGATGAAGTCTCTAATTGGGAAATATCTGCCATTGCATATCCCACATTTGTAGTTACCTTGTAATCTTGTATCATTCCATAGTTGTGAGCATCCTTGTTTCCTAGTTTTGGGTTGAAAAGGCGAAGGGCAAAGTATATCCTTTAGATTATTCACTTTTCTGTATGTTATATTGGGTGTGTCCGTTAGATGAACTATAAGATCTTCATCTCCTTTAATATATTCCAATGTTGAGTCAGAATCTTTCTTAGTTTTTGTGCTTCAAAGTTATAAGTGGTTATGAATATTGGAATGGGTGCCTCCTGATTGGGAGAGATGGTCTTATTCTGAAGAAGTTCTTGTCTGGTTCTATGATTGGTTTTCAGTCGAGCTTTTTTCAGCAATTGATTTTTGTATCCTCTGATCTTGAATTTCTTTTCTGCCTCTGACACATGCTTTTCAAACTCTGCTTCTTGTGTACAGTTCCTCCTGATTCGTAGATATTCACCAAATGGTATATTGTTTATGATGTGCAGAGGGTGGTTGCTGTTGGCATGACGGATGCTGTTACCCGCTGTGGGTTTTACATGTAGTGTTGATTGGATGGTATTATTTTCAATATAAAGTTCTAGGTCCAAGAATTGTATTCTATTGGTGCTCTCTTGTATTGTTAGTTTGAGATTATAATTGTTCGTGTTAAGATGATTATGATATTCTTCAAGTTGATTTTTTGTGCCATTCCAGATTACTAAAATATCATCAATGTAGCATCCCCAGTATACAATGTAGTTTTGGTTGTGAACAGTGGGTGTTTCCATGCATGATAGAGTTCAAAATGGCCCATGTAGATATTTGCATAGGCTGGGCCGAATTTAGCACCCATTGCTGTTCCCTGTGTTTGTCTGTATATCTCATTATCAAACAGGAAAATATTATTAATGAGTGTGAAGTTTAGCATTTCCAGTATCACGAGGTTCTGCTGATAATACGAGATGGATCTGGTCTTCAAAAATTGATTAATGATTTCTAGTCCTTTGTTATGGAGAATACTTGTATACAGTGACGTGACATCAAAGGTGACAAGGTGAAGGTTAGGTTCCCAATTGACTGCTGTTCATTGCTGTATTACATGTTTGGTGTCCTGTATGATTGATGCCCTGCTTTTGGCAAATGGCTGTAAGTGTTTGTCTATGAATTCTGAGATTGGTTCAGTCAGTGAACCTATTCCATTGATCATGGGTCTTGTAGGTGGCATCTGTTTAAAGGATTTGTGTATCTTGGGGATGAAGTAGATTGTTGCCAATACTGGGTGTAATTTGTTCATGAAGGCATTTTAATCCTCTGTCAGTAGTCCTAGTTCCAAACAATGATTGTTAAGAGACTACCATTCTTTTTGTAGTTCTGGTAATGGATTGCCATTAGGTTTTTAATAACATTTGTCATCTGATATGTGAATTGATGCCATTTTGTAATCTTGAGTATCAATTAATACAATTTTGCCCCCTTAATCCGCTTGTTTGACTAAAACAGCCCTGAAATCTCTCCTTTGGCTCCCAGTGACTGCAAGGATCAAGTTCAAGACCCTTTGCATTGTCGACAAGGCCTTCTGGGGTCTGGCACCGCAATATCTCCAACTCTCTCTTCAGAAATATCTTCCTACTCGAGTTCTTCGCTCCTCCACCTCCAACTCCTTGAGGGTCAGGTGCTTCTCCAAGCAATGAGTCGGGTGCAGATTTTGATTGGTTATTTATAACATGCTTAATACCCAAAGTTATTTATAACATGCTTAATACCCAGAGGTTTCTAAGCGCAGATCCGGGGACCAAACCTGTGTTGCTCTGCGTCGTTTTGCTTCCAAGGCGAGCGCGTTGCCCCTGAGCTATCCTCCCGAGACTAGATCTGAGGATTAAGATAAGCTGAATAATTCACCCAAGGAGATCAGAGAGGTCCTGTAAGAACAGGAAAGATGTAACAGACATTTGAAGAGCAAAACGCCGTGCTTGCTGCTTGGTATGTAGCTGATGTAATAATCTATCAATCTTACAGGGGATGTGACTTATTATTATTTTTTTATTATTACTTGTATATAATCAACTTGTGATTTTTACAAGGACGAATTGAACTCCGAAGTGTTTTCATGAGAAGGATAGGGGATCAAGTGTTAAAAAGACCCTGCCATACTTTCATTTCCATGTGCACTTATTTTGCTGAGGGCGATAGTCAAAGGTTTTGCTGTTGTATTAGTCCATTTAGAATTTTCCCCTGACAGTAATCTGTTCCACCAGATGTCTTCTTCTAGAACTGACGAGGGCATCCCGAGAGGCGAAAGGGGGATGTGACTTATTTAACATTAAGAGATGCAAGCTGGAGCGGTTGGGTTTCAAGGGTTTACCATGTAAAGCGATGAACTGAAGGGCATAGTAAGTGAAGTAGTGAGAAGAAGAGCCCATTAGGTCAGGTGAAAGCCACTGACTACTGGGAAAGCATGATATAAGTACTGCAGTGTATAAAACAGCATAGAAAAGAAGATACATTTCAAAAGAAAGAGGAGCTAAGCATTGCTTTTAGGGGAATAGAGTGAATTTCCCAAAGAAGTACTCAGAGTTGTTTGGTTTTTATAACAAAGTGTATCATACTGACCATCATTTTAATGACATTCCATTCTGCCTCAAAGAAACCTTCTAAAAAGCACACCATATTTTTGCTTGAGCTTCTTCCACAGCTTGCCCCATCATCAGGGCAATCCCTCAGGTTGTACTTGAATTTCTCATGTAGCCCGTGTCTTTTCAGTCAGTAGACACTTGAACCCCTTGCCCTTTACTTGTGGAACAGGCGTTATGTATAGTAGACCATCCCAGATGTGTGTTTACATTATTTTTGAGGGGTGCTAATAACATGGAAATCAATTTGTTTTCAACTAATGCTCTGTGTATACTGTTTCACTAAATTAACCTGTTGAGTGAGTGGTGTTATATATTCTTTCTAGGCAGAGGTCACCTTTCATGATGCCTCTGCCTGTTTCTCGGAAGCGGAGTGGAAGCGCTTACAGGAATGGCAGAAAGAACTTTACAAGAATGTAATGAAGGAAATTCACAAAGCCTTGCGTTCACTGGGTAAGCATATGCTATGTTTTTTAGTTATCCTATGTTGTATTTATCTATAGTTGTTTATGTTCCCATTACCTAACCATCCAGAAACTTCCATTGTGCCACCTACAGTGCTTGGATACTCCACTCAAGATGTTTTGCTCTACAAGTAACAAACATAACATGATAACACATAGCTTGGTCATGTTAATCATTCCAACAAACCTGCACAACTTAATATCCACATAAAAGCATGAATAATCCCCATCTAATATGAATATATGGAAGATATTTTTTTCCTAAATAGATATGACATATTCCTGTATTTAAAATCACAAACATCTGCACACATATTTTCAGAAATATGTTTAACATAGGAAAAACTTACCACTAATCACAAATATCAATGTTTTAGAGTGAAGAACCACAACACATTTTTTTAAATTACAAGACATTTTACATAATGTGCAGCAGTGTAATCAATTATAACCAATACATCCCACAAATATATACAACAGTTCTCTAATAAACAGAAGAAACGTATTTCTCAGTAATTCATATACTAATTTGTGGTCTACTGCTGATGAACTCTTGCTAGTTGCCAACCAGGTTTCGGCTGTAATGGTTTGTTTATTATTCTTAAACATAGCCTGCTTCGGGGCTTACATTTATATTAGCGGAATCCTTATTCAGTCATCAAAAATATATCTGCAACATCAAATCAATAATCAGTTAAAGCTATAACATTGGTTTGGACAGAGGACAACATTGAGTTTTGTACGACCTCTCGATGACAACTTTTTGTTATTTATTTTAATGGGGAACTTCCACCATAGCAATAGGACTGGGTGTTTGTTTTATTTTTAATAAAGTTGAAATGTTAGAACACTGTCCAGTTGTCTTTTCTTGAGCAGTTCCTTCATAGTCTCAAAAATGGTCTGTTGGGAATCAAAATCCATCCCTCATCTTCAAACAGCAAAAGATCTAAGAATGCAATTGTCCCACTGCTCCAAAGAGCTGTAGATTCTAGATGTATATATTTTAAACATTAAGCCAGTCTACGAAAAAACTCTTGCGTTCCTCTACATATGACATCATCAATGAATATATGCCAATGTCTGATATTTGAGGGAAAAGGATTGTTATACATCTAAATCTCTTCATAATCTGTCATACACAGTTTAGCTGGCTAGGTGCAACAGCTGAGCCCAAGACTGTTCCCTTGGTTTGCTTAAACAATACACCTTTAAAGAGAAAATAGTTCCACATTAAAGCTGAAGCTGTCGATTTTAGTTATTTTTTTATTTGTGTACTTAGTTTATAAAAAAACATTTTACACAGCACTCAATACTATACATTCTTAAATTAAAAAATGTGAGTACCACAGTAAATATATATAAATAACCTCAATTCATTTTTATTCTATCCGGAGTCGACAATTCAATCAGTCACAGGAATTAATTCTACAAATCAATGTTCATACTATTACAAATTATAAAAAGGTTCACCCAAAGAAACATGAAGCGACAATAAACATTGAACCAAAGCAATAATCAGTGAAATTTGCTGTCCACGAATCACTGAGTCGTGATAATAAACAATGTTTTCCAAAAAAGGTTGCAGCATAATTCAAAAGTTGCACTGGACTGATAGGTATATTAATGTTTGCAAATAAAGCTCATCTTTCCATAGTCTACAACATCTAATTTCTCGCAGAATATTTCTAAATGGAGCCCCTGTCTGCAAAGTACCCAAGAGATTAAATCTAAATCTCATAAAAATATTACATTAAGAGGAACCTGGAAATCGACACAGATGATGGGCCTGATCACGAGTGGGCGGCATACCACCCAACGGGATTTTTGGGCTAGTGCCACCAGGTCTGGTGCTATTAGTGCCGGATCACAGGTTGGGTGATAATGGGAAATCCGCATTCCCCGACCCAATGGGGCATTTTCAGCACACAATTACTGTGTGCTAATACCGCTGGCGGTAATTGCGCTGAAAATGGGGTGCTAATGGGATTTTCACCTCCAGCAAAAAGCTAGCGGTAACACAGCCCATTTAGTGCCCAACTCGTGATCCGGCCAGCCCTTAAATGTGATAGTATTAGTGTTACCACTGCATTTAAGGGCTACTGCCCAACTCGTGTTCAGGCCCAATGTGTCACAACATTAAAAGCACAGTGAATTTTTCCATGCTTGTGGAATATATTTAGGAATAACATCCTGATCCCCTCTCCATTCCAATAATCTAATCTTATTTTTCAAGGCATCTGGATTCTCAATAAGGGAATCTTTCTGTAAATTTAGATCTCATCAAATTAGTTTATACTCATTAATAACATTATTAAAAAGGGGGGGCATGGCTATGAAGCCATGCAGTGAGGACGCAAATCTGGTGGCTCCTGCTGATCCGTTACGATCCCGATCGAATACAACAAGCTGATGCATAATGGAGAGTCAGCAATAATACCAGAAGGTACATGAAGGTGTGGTGCACAGCTACGTTCAGCAAATTAAGCAAACCGCTTGCAGATAGCTTTATAAGAACCTGCTGAAGTCAGTGACCTGACATAGGAAGACAGAATAAAGATGGCGGATACCATGAGGCTGTGCTCCATCTACAGATGGCAAACAAAGGAGCGATGCGCCTAGTGGCTCTCTGCAGCAAAAGGACCGATGCCAGTGCCTGGGAGAGACTTGCCCTGATATCGGTGTGAAGAGAAGCAAAGAGACTGCCGTGGCACGGACTGCAGAGGAGATCGAGGCTACAGTGGCTAGTCCATGAAGGGGATTGGGATCCGGAAGTCTGGGCCATCCGGGAGGTGAACCGCCAGGTCCGGGCCTCTGGCCGACGGCGTTAGTACAACAGAACAGTGGCTGCCCAGGTCGTGTGCTGGGACACTGTGCACAGGGCCACCAACTGCATCCACGGTAAGCAGGGCAAGGCGTGGCCGCTGGACTGCAGAATTAGGAGCGCGACCGAAGGCGCGACTCCAAAAGGGCACCTGACCTCCCAAGTGGGATGGGAAACGATGCTGAAGGTGCGCGCATACTTGTAATTGCTATATATGAGGGGCGGACTGCAGCGACAAAATTTCTCGCCCGCCAAGAGTAATCGGACCATAGGGGGAGCTGGCTCCTGTCCGGTACGCACAACAGACCACAGAAGGAGTAGGCCTAGCAAGTGCATTCTGTTTAGGAGCGCACTTCAGGGGAATCAGGCTGCGGTTAGAGGGTGGACCAGCAGGCAAGCAGGCTCCGGTACAACGAAACCGGGGCCCTCGGTGGAAGCTGACCTGCTGTGGGAACAAAACGTGCGGGCGGACGGAGGTGGAAACAGGCCTGTGGCGGAACGCCTGAAACTGAGTTTGTTATTCGTGTAGGGTCCACAGACTCTACAGAAACAACACCAGGTGGATTGAAGGCCGGCTCGGCTGGGGGAGCATCAGTACACCCAGTCACGGCATCCTCAATTGTACGGTCACAAATACTGCCTAGGTGAGGCTGGGTGCGCCCGAGGAAGAAAGGAGCAAGCGAGTGTAACGCAAGGTCACAAAAGAGGGACAGTTTCTCGCAGACACACGGCCGAGCGCCTAAGCAGGGCCACCGTTCGGGTTGAAGACGGAGCGGAGGCCGACATCTTCATGGGATCAACCGAACTAGGTGCATAGGTAGCATGAACCTGGGTCAACCAAGGGGACAATAGGGTGGAAGCTGGCGCCGCCCCTGGGCAGCAAAGTATGTTACCCAAGTGGGCAGCAACAGTCGTTAAACAGGCTCCACCACCCCCACCTGGGAGGACATAAGTGTGGTACAGCAAATCTGTGGACCCATCCGGGTGACAAGCACGCAGAATATGGTAGGCCTTGGACTGTGGACCCCTGGCATATCGGAAGACCTTCTGAGCAAGAGTGGGCCACAACACGCACAGGCACCCAGGTACAAATGCTACTAGGTCACTCAGAACATAGTAAGCTGCAAGTACGGAAGGACAGGGTTGGATGGCGCAGTTGACACAAAGCAGATAAAGGCACAGGCACCCAGGTACAAATGCTACTAGGTCACTCAGAACATAGTAAGCTGCAAGTACGGAAGGACAGGGTTGGATGGCGCAGTTGACACAAAGCAGATAAAGGCTAAATGTCCGGAACAGGGTTGACATTGTTCGAGACGCGACAAGTAGTGCCTAACAGATACACCACAGTACCCCAGGGAACAAGCGGTTGGATAGTGGCAAACCCGCTGGTAATCACAGACCGAAAAGCAGCGGAATCTACAGGCTTGGGCGTCACAATCACTAGCACGTGTGCTGCGAATTGAGATGACAACAAACCATGTTGTCTAAACCCCAAAAAGGTAAAGGGAAGCAGCTCACCTTGGAGGCATGCACCAAAACTGTGCACCCAGCAGAAAGCCCTGCCCAAGCAACCTCAACATCTCAAAGGGAGCAGTCGGTAGCGGGAGAAGATCAGCAGATCATAGCGGCCATAGCATCTGTGAAGGAGTTTCTTGAAGCTAAACGCCACCAGCATAGATGTGAACTTGCTTAGACAGGGTGTGAGATCACTTGCTGAACGCACAGCAACACTTGAAAAGACAGTAGTGGAGAATACCTGTGGCCTGACACCTGCAAAGAAGTCAGGGTACTGCAACAACAGGTGCGTAATCTGGAAGACAGGGCCAAATATGCAAAGGGCAGGGCTAGGCACAATAATGTAAGAATTATTGGGCTCCCAGAAGGTGAAGAGGGGGCAAACCCAACAGAATACATAGAGACCCTGCTGTAGCAAGAAATTGGTACAGTCGCCCTCACCCAAGGCTTCGCGGTTGAAAGGGCGCATAGATCACTTATGAGGAAACCACCACCTGGAGCCCCGCTGAGGCCAATAGTAGCCTGGATTCTGAACTACCGAGACAGGGAAAAGATCCTTGAATACTTCCGTAAGGGAGGTACGATCCAGTGAGCGTCCGCCACGATAACTGCATACCCGCATTGTACCCTACAGGTGCAGAAGCAGTGGATGAACTACATATTGTTAAAAAAAAGACAAGTGACTAATGTGAAGTACATGTTGTATCTGGCAAAACTGAAAGTAATTCACAAGGGTCGTGCCATTTATTTTATTAATCCCGAAGACGCATACAAATGGATGCACACGCAGAATTTGCCAACCGGAGCAGAGGCTGGCATGAGGAGCGATTAGGAGCCACACACAGATGACCACGACAATTACAAGGCAGTGGCAGTCTGTAATTA
Organism: Ambystoma mexicanum; assembly: GCF_040938575.1. NCBI lineage: Eukaryota > Metazoa > Chordata > Amphibia > Caudata > Ambystomatidae > Ambystoma > Ambystoma mexicanum. The sequence continues at coordinate 1,469,024,274 of NC_090923.1, read as the reverse complement.
GATGCTCTAGACAATAAGAGTTGCTAAATGCAGGAGTCAACAACGTGGTGCTCATTTAAGATTGCATTATAGAGGAGCGTCTTCACCTAAAATCAGATCTGTTTGCTCGTATACTATTGGTTATGTATCCACCTATTGCACCCCACGCACCAGGTCATGACCCTGGAGTGGAGGAGAGAAGTGGGAAAGCCTCAGCACAAGGGATTGAGCTGGGCTATTGTTGGGGGGGGGAATTGGGGAGTTGGGATAGTTAGACGGGTGTTAGCCTACGAATCCACACTGTATATGCTGAACTTGAAAGTTGTACTGATGGTACATGTCAGAAGTTTTAAGTGTGATGGTGGAACTTAGAATAATATACTGGAATGTTAGAGGCCTCAGCATTTACATTGAACGGAATAGGATTATGACCTATTTAAGGCGTCAGCAAATAGACATTGCACTCCTGCAAGAAACGCATCTCACAAGAGAGAAACAGATTGTGCTTGCTAAAAAATGGAGGGGCACGATGCTGGGCTCGTCATACTTTGCTTATGCTAGGGGCATAGTAATATCGGTGGCACCATCGGTACCGTTGAGGGTGCTCGAGACTTTTCAAGATGAAGAGGGCAGGATGTTTGTATTGCGAGATAGGCTGGAGAACAGGGAATTTTGTATCATCAACACATACAGACCAAATCAAGAGACGGCAGCTTATTTCTGCAGGTTATACCCACGAATAAGTCCACACAAGAAAAGCACACAGATATGGGTAGGTGATTTTAATTGCACGCTCAACCCTACACTGGACAGATCAGATGACCAATTCACGCACCCTGCCCCTTCCGCCAAAGCCCTGGGCACATTGTTGCATGCATTCAAACTCTCAGATATATGGCAGACTTTACACCCACAGGCCCCTGGCTATTCGCATTACACTGCTCCCCAAGACCTGTATACGAGATTGGATTACATTTTTACAGGAGATGATGCCCAGGGCGAATTTGAGAGGGCAGAATATAAAGCACAGGTGTTGTCAGATCATGCCCCGCTGGTGGTTACATGGCGAGTCTCCCACCCGAGGGCACGCATCCTGACATGGAGGCTTAGGAGTGAGTCCCTGAGGGATGAAGCATTCAGAGAACAGCTAAGGGAAGGGGTGCAGGATTATTTCACGTACAATACAGTAAGTTTAGCGTCAGCGGGTACATTATGGGAAGCCTTCACGGTGGTGATCGGGGGACCGCAATCGGCAAGGCGAACAGGGTTCAGGCCGCAATAGAAAATGACTTGCGTAAGGCAGAGATTACATTAGAAACCATAAACGGTCAGGAAGGACTACACAGTGGGAGCGCCCAAGAGGCCATCGCCCTGCAGCGTGAGTGTCTAGTACACTGGGATAGAGTATGTAAGTTGAGTTACAGGAAATATGTGGAATGGCAGCACGCCGAAGGGGACAAACCGGGATGCTTACTAGCCTGGTTGCACAAAAATTAAACGGAGAGGAGCATAATTCGGGCAATCACAGCGAGTAATGGGGAGATCTGTGAAACAAAACAGGACATAAACAAATGTTTTTATGATTTTATAAGAATGTATACGAAGAGATGTCAGAAACCCAGGATTCAGATATAGAAGAAGCTTTAGCGCTGATGGATCTTCCAAAGCTAGATGCACAGGTGTTTGACAGGCTCGAAGCCCCCATAACCAAAGAGGAGCTGGAACACACCATAAGAGGGTTGCCGTCAGACAAGGTTCCAGGCGCTGATGGACTCCCAAGTGAGTTCTACAAAGAATTCATAGCAGAAATCAATCCCTCTTTGTCATCAATGCTGAATGAATCATTAGGTAAAGGCATTTTGCCGCTGACATTGAGAGAGACAATTATAGTCCCATTACTGAAGCTAAACAAACCTGATACCGAATGCGGCTCTTACAGACCCCTCTCGTTGCTCACCCAAGACGGGAAGATACTGACAGTTCTAATGGCTAATAGGTTGAAACCAGTAATTCACAAACTCATACACCCAGATCACTCCGGTTATGTCCCAAATAGGAATGTCACATGTAATCTAAGACGGTTGCACCATGCCATCGACCAGACCCAAGACAACACCCTGCTCATGGCAGTAGCCTCGCTGGATGCGGTCAAGGCATTTGACGCGGTCAGGTGGTCATGGCTACTAGCGGTGTTGAAGGGCTTCGGCATGGGCCCCAAGTATATTAAATGGCTAAGACTACTGTACAGCGACCCAGTGGTGAGAGTCAAGACAGGCACTACTATATCGGAACAATGGAGGCTAGGCAAGTGTAGGAGGCAGGGCTGTCCTTGGTCCCCTATGTTATTTATATTGGCCTTAGAACCGTTAGCGGTATATTTGCAGAAATAATATCATGAGGCATGCATCAGAACACAGGGCAGTACACACCTGGTCTCCCTGTATACAGATGATATGATTCTTTAACTACAACAACCGGAGACTAATTTACAATGTATATTACATTTGCTTGACCGATATGCGGACCTATCTGGGATTACAATAAATGCACACAAATCTAGTTTGTTCCCTCTCGCAGGGTTCATAGGAAGATCCCGGAGTGCGTTACCAGAGTTACCAATTTAAATGGGAAACAGACACATTTAGTTACCTGGGGCCGGGGTAGAACTTTTCCATGACCCTAAGGTAGAACATGCGCAGAACACGTTAAAGGCGGTAAATAAAATAGAGAACTCCATGAAATGTTGGGCCAAACTGCTTCTTTCATTAATGGGATGGGCCGCGCTGTTGAAAATGGTAGTGCTTCCAAGGCTGCTGCATCACTTTACGCATGTCCTGTATAATATACCCAAAGCCTTCTTTAGGACTATCAATACTATTTGCAGGAGCTTCCTGTGGCACGAGACCAAAACATGCGAGACATGTGAGTTAATTGAGAGACCTAGCATACATCTTGGCGAAGCGTAGGATAGCAATGGGGTGGAAAGCACTTAATGGTCTAGTGATAGGCGTGTGGTTGAAGGACCTCCAGAAATGGTCATTAGCAGAAACCGCTGTGTGGCAAGAAGCATCCCATCGATGCCAAGAGGAGCCAAACATGGATCTAGTAGCTTGGAGACATATGATACAGGAACTGACACCCTCTGCACACGATGACACCCAAACTCAGGCACATGCATCACCATAATCTGCAGAATAGAGCTCTGATGTAGTTCATGCAGCTAATACATACAATAGGTAGACATGGTAAGTGGATAGGCTGGGGGGTGGGGTGGGATGAGGGAGGGGGTAGGTTGGAACAGACAAATAATGGGAGGCATAATTTGGGGTTAAGTACAAGTCTGTATGTTATTCTTTTGGAAAAATTGTTTTAAAAAAAACATTATTCAAAAGAATAGACAGTTTGGAGTTCATTAGAGTATTTAAGTCCCGAAATAGAGAATCAGGGGTAGTGTCAAGGATCTTTCTAAACAGGTTTAAACTGTTCCACGAGATGAATGATTTCCATGATTGCAAATGGGGTTCAAGCTTCATTAAAACAAAAGGTAATGAAGCAAGTAAACCTAACAGTTTTTTTCTAAAATGTGCCTTCCAATGCATGGAATGTGTCCCAATTAATCTGGTATAATTCTAAACAGTACAACAAGGAAGATATCACCTTTCCCACATAGTATTTTTTCAAGGGTATCATAGAGAATTTGCTAAATTTGAAATAGATCCTGCGCATTGGGGCAATAAGGGTGCAAGTTTTGTCCCGATTCTAGCAGCTAAATCCATAAACCCACTTTTGGCACCAATGAAGTAACTCATCCACATTTAGCTTCAAACCATCTATTGACCAGCAGAAACTTGTTGCTTTTGCCTTATTCCCCGTAGTCACTAAAACGGATGATTTCAATATATAGCAGTCGAATTATTATACCTTTAGCCCTCCACCTTGAAAAGGAACCACGCCAACAGCCCAGAATCTTTAAGTCAAAGGAGAGTTGAGTAGAGGTTGGGGAGCCAAACCTATCAACTAAGTAATTGTGCCATGTAGAATCACAGATCACATTCTCTAAGGCAGAAGGCAATTCAACATGTATCATATCCTTTCTATTGATGTTTTTCCAAAAGGTGTGCATATTAAATTTATTGACTATAGTCAGCATAAACTGGCTGTCAGAAATGTCCAAATTAATTTAGTGCCAGTTCACCCAGTTCCTGAATTGTTTGAGAAATCTAGATCTGGTTTTCAGAAATAGACAAGGCTGAATCTGATTTAAGGACCCTTAACATACTACTTAAATCTACAATCTTTTGATGTGGTCAAATTGCCTGGGAGTCCCCATTGGATATGCACTAGGAAATTAGTTGAAGAACTGAATTAATGAGAATGGAAAATCTTCTAGAATTCATACTGCTAACGTCAACTTTGTCGGCTTATCTGAAAATGCAAGTAAAAATAGCCCCATTAAATTTAGAGTTAGCCTTATTGGACAGGATAAAAATGTTTTTTGTAATGTTGTGAATAGATCCTTTGGGCTTGCGAAATTCTGAAGTGGGATTATAGATAAAGTAAATTCCAGAACCAAGTCTGCATGGTCACCAACCCTTGCATCATTGATATTTAATTAGTTAATTCTCAATAGTAGTGACTCTGAAGCAAAAATGTAGTCAATTGTGGACCTACTTAATCCTCTTTTCGAGGTGTGCCTATCCAGCATATTGCATACTACATTCCCATTTAATGTATGCATTGTCAATTGAACATCATTTCATCCCACAGATACCCTCTCCTGCCCAGGTACCACCGTTAGTTACCATAGTTTGTGAATAGGTTTTGGAATAAACATTAGGAATTGTGCAATTCAAATCTCCCATTGCGAGAATGTGAGTGGCACCATACAAGGAGTGGCAATTAAGAATTATTTTCCCAAGCAGTATAAAGAGTTGAAGCATCTGTACATCTAGTGTTCCTGTAAATGTTCACTATGTTGAGGTGGGTAGCACTATCATTCTGTTCCCCATTCCAGGACGAAGTGACTGCTAAAAACCGAGGCCCACCGTGTTACTGAGGGACAAAAGGAACTTTTAACACCTATCAGTAGACGCCGTAGGGGCGACCAAAGGGACCCTTTTTGACTTTTTGTAGAAATGAAGAGTAACCGTCCCAAGGTTGGAGTGACGATCAGCCAAACTTTTGAAATGCAAAAATCTCAAAGTCAGAAATAATGGGCAATTGAAACGAGGGATTAAGAAAGCTGGAGTACGCCTTGGTATTCCAAGACAATAACTTAAATAAAGAGGGGGCTAAAGGTCTTCAGAGGGCTCTGTGCAGGAAGCTCTACTCAGAGAGGTGGCTAACCAGGACCATCATCGCTTATTGAGGCCTTAGGACTACCTGAGGATGGCGAGGAGACCACCTGAGTGCCCGCAATTATTTTGCCACTCGGAACACAAAAGCAAGCCCCCTTCTGGGGAATCAGCTGACCTTTGTTGCTCGATTTTACATAAGAATAAACATCAAAACCCATCCCCAATAAAGTTGCTATTTTACTCAGAATTAAATTTGGCTTTAAAGGAAGAACAACCTTGCCAGTTCGATTATCAACGATAATTTCTACTTGATGGATATCCGATGAGTCAACAAGTCTTAACGCTGAAAATTAAGCGAATAGGGATAGGCTGTGCACTCTGTTCAATGATGTACCATCCAAGTGTTTACAAATGCCCTAAAAAATTATGAGCAGTGCATTAGGATCTTTACTTGGAGAGTTAGACCTCTCCAAACAACACTCCCGGTTAGCAAAAGATCTCGGAGGAAAAATATGTGGCTGGGCCGCTATAGGGGAGAGATGTTATTGCTTATACCTAAAGAATTGACAGGCCATGAAATGCAGCAAATGTCTGGATAACATGAAGAGACAGGGCCAGCCACGAGACCATTTGTCTTACATGCTGTTACCTTTACAGGCTCATTTAATGGTACAAGAATTGAATCCTGTAGAGTGGTTACAAGCAGAGATTCTGAAGTGGACAGATCAACTACTGGTACTTGAGAGATTGTTGAAGGGGGGAAATAAGAAAGAATACTGGTTTTCCTACAATGAGCCTTGGCGAGTCCTCCTGCTTGAACAGGCTTTGATTTCTTTTTCTGAGGATTCTTAGGGGCATCAGGCGCAGGGGACAAAGGTGGTGGGGAAGATGAATTGCCAGGTAAGACCATAAACTCTGAGTAGAGGGCAGAAACATTTTAGAGTGCCTCCTTTTATGTGCCCACGTTTGATGTAAGTTTTTGGGGTTTCTGCACTTGTCGCAATTTGAACAAAGGCAAATCCACTCTGAGGCCCAGCCACTCTGGTGGCACTTAAACCTTTGGGTGCACTCGTATCGACCACCTTGCTTATCGAGTGGTCAGTGTGGATCATTGCTTCATAAGAAAGTGTGATTACAGGCTCTGCAATGGATACCTCTTCTATTAGAACCGGGTCAGCCACAGAGGGATGCACCAGCCCTATTTCCACATGAAGAGGAGGATTTGAGACAGTGGGTGTGATATCCTTAGGCATAGTGGCAATTCGGGAGCATATGTTGTTTTTTTTTTGTAGGTAGCTTAATATCAACGTCTAGAAGTGTAGGTACTTACGAGTGATTGTAGTGACAAAGATGGGCAAATTAGTCGAAGAACCAAAATTATCAGCATCTAATGGATTTTGCTGCAAAGATATTTGGGCCATTGCTGAAAAAGGTTTCACTGTATGTCAAATTGTACCCAATTCTTTTACAGTGGAGTTAATTGTCAGCAGAGTAAGAGGTGAAGAGTCACCAAAAACAGTAAGGGTTGCAAGGAGATAATCTATCTTCTTTCGTGGTAAAACGTTTTGTGCTTCTTTTTCCAGACTCTGGCAGAGTTCCATAAAGGAATTTTCCACCTCAGCTAGTGCACGTGATGGGACCTTAGAGGCCCTTCGAGGTACGCAGAAGGTTTTCTCCATGGAGGGAGAGGAGAGAAGAATACAATCACTAGCTGCTCTGTTTATTTGGGCAGCTAAGGGGGGACTTGTTGATTGTTCCTGGTCAGGCTTATTACAGGACAATATGTTAGCCGTAACCTCCATTGCAAAGAATCATACTATCTGAAACAGATGTCCTAGTCAGTGGAGCTGGGGAACTGATTTAGCGGGGCAGCTGCACAGATTATATATGTGAGAGTTCAGAGCCAACAAGACTTACCACTGTATGGAGAAAAGTAATGGGATTTCCACCAGGAGCCTGGTCTGGGACCCTTTTCATGTGGCCAGCGGAAGGCAGATGCTTCCTGATCCCAATACTGTGGGCGGTGTACTGTGGGAGAATCACGTGGGTGGAGACAGGAGCTAGAGTAGTGGGGAGATTTCACAGGGTGAGACATGGTATTGTTCCTCGAATACTTGTCAGACCATTCCGAGAGAGATTATAGCAGCCTCCTGTTAAAACTAAGGTAAATATATGTAGGATTAAAAAGTCTAAATCTGTCATATCTTCAGAACAAATCTTTGTTACTGCTAAATGCCATCTTCAATATCAAAGGTACACTATAGAGAGTAATAAAAGCATTGCACCCTCTATCTGTACTCACAATTCTTCTTCTAAAAACATCAAAGGAGGTGAAATCACTGTAAAAAATAGTATGTAAACAGGGAAACCGAATTTCCTTAAAAAAGACCTCATGTCCCAGAATCCCTCAGGGACTGTGATGAAGAAAAGGGCTGAAGAGGCATGTAGAGTTAAAGGACAGGTCGGCAGGCCTAACAGCCTTTGGCAGAGTAAGGCAATTAGTATTAAGGACCCGCACCTGAGACCAATTAACCCACCTGAGGGTTATAAAAGGCTGCAGCAGAAAGGAGCAGCAGAAAGAAGCTGGGACAGGAGCTGGAATGTCAGCAGAAGAAGCAGAGCACGAGGCTGGCAGTTCAGTATGAAGCGTGATCATAGAAGGGATGCCGGAGCTAAGGAAAAGCAGATTACACCTGCAGGCTCTGAACTGGTCCTGTGCTCACAAACCCTGTTTGGCTGTGCCAGCATTGGAAGAGACTGGGAGAAATTAGCAGTCTGTCCTGATGCGCTTAATTACTGTGAATGCAGAGCTGAAGTTGTGTATCCACCTGATGGAAGTGTGCAGAAGCAAGCTGAGGGAAGCTGGAGAAGGAAGACTCGCCATCGTTGAGTCTGGATTCGAGACACCCGTGCTGCAGAGGGGTGTGGGTCTTAAGAGTTCCCGTAGCTGTAGTAGCAGAAGAAAGAAAGACGGACAGTGGAAGCAGCCTGGAACCGCTGTGACTTTGGAGTCGGTGAATGAAGCACTGTACTCTAAAGCACACAATACTCCTTGCTGGTTACTGTAACCAGCAGATTTGATGCTCGCGTGTAATTAGAAGCAAGTGAAGTTGTTCGTAGTCGTGGGAAGTGAATTATCATTAAGGGAATTATATTGCGCTCTTATTCGCACAATTAAAAGTGCTTGCGCAGAAAGAAAACCTTTATTTTTCTCTTTGTTGCTTTTAAACTATTACTGGAGAGGTTGCGTCTCTCCTATTGAGAGGGAGAACGTTGCCGGTAGCATTTAAAAAAGTAGAAGCTGACTTTCCCAAGTGTTACAAGACTGTTCAACATCAAAGAGAGGTCCTTTGTATGAAACTGTGTTTCCTGATACACAGTAAAGCAGAACGTGTCATGACTCGCCATTTACGCGCCTTCTAGACTTCCTGGTCCATGGTGCACTGTACCGCTGGAGCGGTTCTCCTCTCAACATGGCCGGCGCATCAGCCACGCTGCGGTCTAGCGTTTACACCGGAGCCCTGGCTTCCTAGAAAATGGGCACGCCCCCGCGGCACTGTGCGTCTCAACGCTCCTTTTCGAGTTTGCAGCTAGTGTGTTCATCATTCCCTTCCTTTCCTCGTATCGTTGTCAGATACCATCCATATTCCCTTTTCTTCATTCCTGGATTATTGAAGCAGCCTTTTGTCTTCTCTGAGGCCGTCCGGGCATTCCTTCCTGGGCCCACCTTCCATGCTTCCGCGCTCGCAACTCCATCTCAATACTTGCGAGTAGTGCGTCCCTTCCCTGGTTCCGCGCTTATTCCCGGACATTGACTGCTCTTACCTTCCTGGAATCCTGAACTTTTGTCTTCCCCTGAGTCTGCTCTCATTCCACGCTGGATACAGAGGACCTCCGGCCTTACCTGTACAAGTCCCAGACATCGCGGAAGACAGAGAAACCTTCAAAGAAGAAAGCGACAAAGGACAAACAGGTAAGACTGTGGGTAGAGTGTGACAGTTTGAGACGCCCAGAACTTGATACTGAGCTCAATTTGGAGGCTGCAGTCCAGGAACTAATGAGAGGAATGCAGGAATTAACAACAGAGGTTAAAACCTCAAAGCCGAAAATGCAGCGTTAAAACAACTCGTGCTTTCCCGGGATTCAGCATTACAGGAAAGTGCTCTGGTAGGGGGCATAGTGGACAAGTATGATGGTTCCTCCAAAACACTGCGATCCTTCCTTGATTCCTGTTTGGTGCATTTCACATTTAAACCCTACTATTTTTCCACGCCCCGAGCCAAGGTGGGGTTTATAATTGCTCATCTCTTGGGCAATGCCTTAGCCTGTGCAACTCCTTTGGTCAATGCTGCAGATCCGCTCCTGGACAATTATGACGGATTTCTGGAAGCCTTCAAAACCATGTTCGATCGTCCTGAACAGGTTTACAGTGCTCAGGAAAGGCTTCTGGAATTCCAACAAGGGAGTCAAGACATGCTTTCTTATGTAACCCGCTTAAGCAGTTGGTTAAAGTGGCCGATTGGTCCCAGGAAGCAAGTTTTACCCTGTTTCGCAGAGGCTTAATGGCGAAATTAAGGACAAACTTGCCATTGTAGCCCGTCCAAGTTCCTTCCAGGCTCTGATAGACTTGTCCCTCCAAATAGACTTTCGAATCCAGGAAAGAAAGGCGGAAAAGAGAAAAACCAAAACAGCTTCTCCAAAGGTTTCCATGGAATTTCCTAGCCCTAAAGAAGCGACCACATCGCACTCTCCTGATCCCGAGTCTATGCAATTGGGCTCCATACGGGGTCCAATATCTGCACAAGAAAGGATGCGTAGGATCAACACTGGGCTCTGTATGTATTGTGCCTTTGATAAACATCTTGTACGGAATTGTCCTATAGCTCCACCCAGGCGTTCGGGAAACGCCAGCTCACGATCTTGAGCGGAGCCCAGCTTTGGGAGAAAGATACTTGCTCTGCCTCTGCTCCTTCCTTAAATTACCCCCGATTGAATACCTTGGTGGTCCTGCAAACATCCTTATCTACCGCCAATAAGGAGACTCATTCCATCCTGGCCCTAGTGGACTGTGGTGCCATGGGAATCTTCTTGGACCATAAGACCGGGCGTAAAGTGTGACAGAACGCTGCACGACCAAAAGGAAACGTAAGACTTTAAGTGGAAGTTTAACATCAAAGAGAAATTGTGTGTACCTAAATTCGCTGTAGTTGTAGAAGTTGCTGAAGACACGAAAAGAACAAGCATTACCCAAGCCAGTAGGCAGATACCTTCTAAGGTTAAACCAGCCCAATTAAGACCTGAACACTGATGCGTTGAAGTTGTTGAAGCTGTTTCAAACCAAGAGACTTCTGATACAAGGGTGATAAGGTTATCCAAGGCTGAAAGAGTGGCAATAACGCATTGGGGTAACTACTGGAAGTCAGATGGTGTGCATAAAGCTGGGCAGGGGAGCTGAGTGCTTGTTAAAAGAACTAAACAATAATCTGTGAAGCTGAGACCTTTGGAGCTGAGAGAGAGAAGCAGTCTAGAAGCCAAGACAGATTTTTGTGGCAGCTGTAAGACAGACGGATTAGACAAAGAGGCTGTCCTTTGTTAGGATACAGGAAAGAAGAGTGTCTTGCCTACCTGCAGAGGTTGAAGAGTCTTGTCTAAGCTGCCTATATATTTTTCCAAATTTCAAGTTGCAGTAGAAGCAGTAGAACTGTGGTTGTCTATAATTTTGTCCGAACATTTCTGTTTGAATGTAGTTAAAGTAGTAGTATACTATGAGCCAAAGGAGCCTGCTTTCACACCATCATTGGCAGAAGGGAGTTGCTAAGGAGAAAGCAACCCCTTTAGGAGAATCATCATGACAAGTTATATTAAAGAAGCTGCATAAGATACAGAAGAAATAGTATTGTTAAAGCAAAAGTGGTACTTTTGTTTTGAACTTTATCCATTTCATCCCGGAAGGAGGTTATCCAAGATTACCATTGCTGCTGTTTTCTTTGTGGAACTTGGGAGGGGAACTTTTCAACACATGAAGAAGGAACTGATACCAGTGGATTTTTGTTTGATTGAACCTTTGTTTCTTTGGAACTTTTCAAGAACTGATTTAAGACTTTATTTTTCCTTGGAAGAAATTGACTTTGGACATTCCTGGGGAATGAGATCCACCCACGACAAGTAGAGGCCCTCCAAGCCACTGGTTATTTGGTAATCTTTCATTTGTGTTGTTTATGCTTTGTTTTAAGTGTTTTGTTTTTTAGTTTGAGGGCCCGTTTTGTGTGTGCTAGATTTTCCCTTATATTCTACACTAGGTAGGGAATTGCCTGGTAGAGTAGGCTTAGTTAGTGTTTATTTGCATTGTTTTCAAAAAATAAAATGTCAAAACCTGAGAAAATTACAAGCGGTTGTCTGCCTCGCATTACTGGCCTACTTATAAACTAAAACTAAGGGTCTGTCGGTGTCAGGATGTCAGTAACTGAAAAGCCGGCCTTGTGTCGAAAAAACCTATCCTGACCCTCATAAACAAACAACAAAAGGTGCAAGGAAATGTCTTTGACTTGATGTTAGAAAAAGTGTACAAAAACAAAAGTGAATGACTCAAATGACAATGTTCTCCAAGGTAAAGACCCCTTGGTCCAGAGGATGATGCCCTTCCACTGGATTATTAAACAGGATGGCAAAATGTCTTTTCAGCTAATAGTTCCTTGGTGTCTTCACTGGACTCACAATGTTCTTGTTGAACCAAAAGGTTCTGTTCAAGCAAAAAGTTCTATAACAATCTTTCTGTATGACCTCGTGTATCTTTGCAGGTTACCTGGTATACTCCCCTGCCAGGAATCTTTACAGAATTTCCACTGCCTGGTATACTCGCCTGCTAGGACTTCTTATGTATTTCACAGTTCTTAGATTCAGCTTCAACTGCCTTGGGTATTCACTTGCCAGTGCTCTTTATGTATTCCACAGTTCCTTGATATACCACAATAGCATATACCATGTGCTGCTTGGTATATCTATTTGTGGTAACATTTTTACTCAAATGTACTTGCTCAAACTTCTCCCCCACAATGGAATCTCATGCTTTTGTATATCCTTGGGGTTTACCTTTATACTTTGTCTTGTCAGCATTCAAACATTCTTTTCATTGAATATTTCCTTTGTACTTTGCCTTGGCTGCATTCACACAAACTTTGCCTTGACTGCATTCAAACAAACTTTTCCTTTGCATATTTTCTGCATTAGCAATCTTCTACCATTCAATCACTTGTTGGCACTGCTGTCGGAACTCCCCAGGGTCCCTAGCTGTTTTGGGCAGACTCACCAGCCTTTACCAGCATCTCCGACGTTTCCCGTGCTTCTGCGTTATGAAGTGATGAAGTCTGCTGCCTCGCTGAGCGACCAAACCTAGAGCTTGTGCACTGCTCCCGGCATCTCCACAGTCCTATCCTCTTCCTGTGTGCTTTGTGTTCAGGCACCCCTGTGTGGGTGGCAACGACTCCCTCTACGCTGCTTGCTGCACCTACCTTCTCCATAGCGCGCTTGTGATTTTTAAATGTCCTGCTCATTGCAGGTTTGGAAAAAACAACTAGTCTGCATGTTGCACTTTGAGCTCCTGTCACTCTGCACAAATTCCCTTGACCTCTTCCTCGTCTCAGTACCTGAGTGGGTATGTGAATTGAAGTTCATAATTTTCTTTGGGCTTTTAACTCCTGGATGGTTTCTCTCACAGTTTTCACAAAAAGGCATATCAGGATTTGAGATCTAGGTTACCTTTGGACTCTTAATTCTTACATTTTTTTTCTCCTGGACTTTACATAAAGGCACATCAAGAACAAAAGGTGATATGTGTGAGTCGTGAGTGTTTGAATGGAAAGTGGGGACCTAACTAGAGTAATGTAGAGAAAAGGTTCCTTGGCTTCCTCTATGGGGGGCGGGGGTTCGTGATCTGAATGGCCATTAAGGTCTTGGGGTTCAGGGGGTCTTTCTCATGGGAAAGGGTAGGGGAACAGTGTAACTCCTCCAATGAAGTCATGACATCTCCCTGGTAGTTGTCCCCTTCCATGAGATCCTCCCTCATGAAACCACCCCCAGGGTCAGGATCAAGTAGCAACTGCTGTCCCCTGGCCAAATAGGAGGAGGTCAGCGCCGGGAAAACAGTGATTAGTCCATCAGATTCATTACATACCCTTCCCCTTAGGACTGTGCTTCCCGCACAAGGGCTACTTTTTACACTGAACTGCTGCTTCCCCTGGGAGAATGGCTTTCCCTTCACATTTGGCCTCCTGTTCCAAATCCTTTAGGTGGGGAAGTCTAGCCTTGTACGTTCTGATTCTTATTTGGGTAACATGTGTGACGCATTCGTCAAATTGGGGAAAATCACTTCCTATAACTAATTGGGCTGGTAGGTTGGGGATTACTGTCACCACAAGATGTAATTCTCTAACCAAGATGATGATGGGGATTTGGACATATGTGTGTCCCTCAACATGGCCATGGACACAGCCTACTCTCTCTTTTCCGGTCTGCTTCCATCCCTGGGGAAGCAAGTCTGCTCTTATGGCACGGCCCTTACTCCCAGTGTCCAACTGGGCCCAAATAGGTTTTCCTTTTAGGACATCATTGACTATATAGGTAGTTCTGGTCCCAGTGTATAGGAAAACACAGGTCTCTCTCCTCTTTGCTAGCCCCTCACTGGGTCAAGTATAGAGGATACTTGCATATGATGGTTCAGCTTGACTGGGATCTTTTAATGATGGCACGGAGGGGAGATCAACTTTATTCAAGGGGCAATACCTTGCCGGATGGCCATATTCTCCACAAGAGAAACATAGTTTCTGATATAAGGGAGGAGATGAGGGTAGACTAGATAGTATATCTTTGATTTTCAACCACTTTTTCCCTGATGTGAAAACTTAGTCCCTGTAAACCACTGAGTGATGCCCCTGGGGTGCAAGATACGTGTTCCTCCTGGCCTAAGGGGCAATGTCCTGGAGGGTGTCCCCATTCTTCCCATGCAGGATTTAGCCTGTCTCCTATGGGAGATGATGGTCTAGGGGATGGTATTTCCTCTGGGGAACATCTATGTTTCCCAGATGGAATGGGAGTATTGCCCTAAGTGGATATTAAGACATTTTGGGACTGAGACATTTCAGAGTTTTCGGTCTTCAAAGAAAGAGGGATCTCCTGTGTTATTGGGATATCATGAGCTCTTCTCTTTTCCCCTATTGGTTTTTACTCCATCGGATCGTAACTGGAGTCACAGTTGATCTTTAACTTATTAACTTATTTCTCAATGGGCCTCATTCCGAGTATGGCGGTAAGGGATAGCGGCCACCGGTAACGAGACCGGTGGCGGTGATCCCTTACCGCCATACTCCGAGTTCCCTTTGCGCCCTCGCCCTTAACGCCTGCTTTGAGCAGGTGTTAAAGTCGAGGGCGCAAAGGGGCCTCCAAGCCAATAACGGTGACCGTAATGAACGGTCACCGTTATTTGCATCTTTCCCATTCCCATTGAGCCCTATGGGGGCTCATTTGGGAATGGGGAAGAGCCTTGGTGAATGGGGAATTACCGCCCCGCCAACCTTGGAATGGGGCGGTAATTCCGCCATCCACCAAGGCGCTGCCGGTCCGGGTACGGCGTCAACCAAGGCGTTAATAGCGCCATTGGTTAGCGCCGTACTCGGAATGAGGCCCAAGTCAGGTAGAAGTTAGAGCAGTTGTGAAAATACAATCGTAAGGGGTTGAGAAGTCTTCATCAGCATCTCATACTTTATTAGTTGATTACACATTTCCATATAGTTCATAAAATCGAAGAAAAAAGTACAATATAACATTAATCATCTTAAAAATATTGTAAAGAAGGAAAACAAGAATACAATGAATACAGTATCAATGAACATCAGTTACTCTCATATATCTACTTCTAATTGACCATATGTTATCTAAAATATTTGCAACACATAACACCATAAAACATGTATCACCACATTTCATAAATCTAATTGCAATTTCATTTGATATAATCCCTTCCTTTTTAGAAATTGGTAGAATCCAACTCGATCTAATTTAAGCATAACATGCACAAATTCATATGGAATGGATAGCCGACTCCCTCACATTTTCCATAACGGATAGCAATCAGAATTTCCAGATTGCCACTTTGCAGTTTCATAGACCAATGGGAGACTATTTAGATGACATTTTATAACTAATGCACATTTATATGGGTTAGGAAGCCAGTAAAAATATTGTTCACATCCCCACCTAGGTTTTAAAGCCAGATATTCAATGCTAGGTTATCTACGGCACCCGCTGTTAGAAAATGATTTAAAGTCCACCAGTCAATGGCTTCTTTTATGGCCTTAGTACCTCTTGGGGTTAATCTCACTTTTGTGTAAAACAAACTCCCAAAACCAATACGGGTTGCGTAGTCTGCGCTGCCCCCTTATTGTACAAAAAAGAAGGCTGATATCCAAAATCAACTAATTGTGAGTTTCAATTGGAATTTCTTTGAGTTTCACTAGAAGAAACTGCCGAAAAAGGTGCCAAAACTTGGCCCATGTTTCAAGCTTGGTTGTCTTCCCAAGGCATAGAAATACGTGACACCTGGGCATGTCTAGATATATGTGAATGGACCTACATTTTAACATTAGAATGCTTATACCAGTGCATGAAATTATTAAATCAGGGATTGTAAACCACGCATTTGGAATCAATGGAAAAATACGGTTTATAGTGATATTTTCGAATTCAATAATTTTGAATGCATTCATTTCGAATCAATAATGTAGAAAGAAAATGTCCAATTTATTTTATTTCCCCCCAACCCCCTGTTTTTTTAATAACCCTTTTTTTACTAGCCAAACCCCAAAAAAAATATAAAATAAAAAAATATATTCGACATTTTTTTCGACATTTTTTTCGAAATGAATGCATTCGAAATTATTGATTCGACATTTTAACTGCACACCGAAAAATACATACATAAAAATAACATAATTGGACCACTGTTGTGCCCAATATTAGTTATGCATGAACAATATAAAATAAACAAAGACGGTAACATAATTAGACAAATGTTATGGAACTGGCTAAAGAGAAAATTATAGATTGAAATAACAGAAGAGAAAAGGAAGAAAAGGAAAATAAAGAATCATTATTGTGAATGTATAGCATGTATTACTATAAATCAACTCTTTATTGTAAGGTTTATTCGTAGTGGGTCTAGTGAGCAAATGTGAACTTGTGAACTCCCTGTTTTTTGGGAGAGTGAAATGGTTTCAAATTAAGTGTTTTTAGAATTATTTATTGCAGAAGGCTGTTTATCAGTGCCAGGTGATAGTAGATGACAAGAAGTCATACAAAATAGATTTTGATATCTTGCTTTCAGTTGAAGATGAGTAGTCCGGCATGGAATAAGTAACATGCAGTTGATCTCCCTATATGCTGACGCCTCACAGAAATCCCTGCTGTAGCTTCCCTCAGCCTTTCAGGGGGTGATGACGCAATGTAGCCAGACACACACCATCACTGCCAATTGGCATAGCCAATCACGCACCCCATCACACCCACATCCATGTCAACTTCAGCATAACCATGCTGTCAAGTACAAGTAAGGAATTCAGCTGGTTTATCATGCTCTGCATGCCGTGTTATTTAATGCACATTTGCAAAGCATTACCCTGACACCTGCTTGCCATTCTGCAATTGTCGTACGCAGTGCAACTTATTATACACTGGTGGAATATATAGACGGAAGGCACCTGTGATATTGCCTTGCCAGAAGTGAATACTAGCCACCAATTAACCAACCATTCAGCATCTCCACCTCAACTGAATCGACAACCCTGCTCCGTCATAACACTACAATAGTGCAGCTAAACACCCTTGGTCACAATCTCAAAGCACACGATTTGCAAGCATGACCCAACTGGGTCACCACAATGCTCACTCTTGATACCAAACACACCCATCCATTGGTATGCGCAGACCGGGTTACTCCAAACAGTATGATATGATATGATATGGCATTTATAACACGCCTATGCACAAGTATTTCAAGGTGCGAAGAGGCAAGGGAGGGGGAACAGCAGGAAGGCAGACAACAATCCTACTAGGCCAGGTGTCATTCAGATCGCGCAAGTGCAAGGGAAGGGGGAAAAGGAAAGTGTGGGGGGAGGGGAAGGGGAGAGTGCAGTGCATGGGATAATAAAATAACAAGATAAATAAAAGAACGGCCAGCTGGTGGCAAGTGCAGGGGGTTCCATGTAATAATGTCGCCACAAAAATCTCGCCATGCAAAAACATAGACGAAAAATGGTCGTTTTTTGTGGCGACATTATTGCATGGAACATGCGGGGGACACCCCTGCAACCCCCAAACTTTTCTTTCTTTCTTTTTAAAAAACATTTTTTTTGCCCCTGTCCCCATATATATGGTCACCCAAATAATATCGCCACAACATTTTCCCGGCGATATTATTTACGGCAACCATATATATGGGGATATTATTACCTGATACCATGCAGGGTGAGTGCAGACATAAGTGCTGGTGGGGGGACTGTAGGGATACAGAAAACAGTCCCCAGGTTCCGGGGTTGCCATGGAGGCAGTGCAGGCGTGCAACTTGCAGGGCTTGGGCCTGAGATCAGATGGGTGGCCAGGTAACCAGTGCAGTCTCAGTATCAGCCAGGACTTCAGCAGGAGAGAGAGGGAGAGAAAGCAGAAGCAAAGAGGACGGTTTTAAGGTGCTTCCGGAACCGAAGATGGTTCTCCTCTAGTTTCGGGGAGGCAGGGAGGCTGTTCCAGAGGTAGGCCCCAGCCGGAGAGAGAGATCTACCACCAACTTGTTGCTTGGAGAAGCGACTGACCCTGAGGGAGTTGGAGGCGGATGAGCGAAGAGCTCGAGAGGGAAGATATTTAGGAATAGAGAGTTGATGGTATTCAGGCCCCAGGCCCCAGAAGGCCTTGTGGACAATGCAGAGGGTTTTGAACTTAATCCTCGCAGCCACTGGGAGCCATTGCAGAGATTTCAGTCCTGAAGAGATACGATCCCTGGGCTTGAGGCCAAGGACAAGTCTTGCAGTACACGTATAAAACCAGCTAGAATCTTACTTGCACACAGAGACCATGTTCTTATGATTCCGAACTGCTCATCTCGGCACTGCAGCACCCCTCTACAGGGCTCTCCTCTGCCTACACTAACTAACTCCCAACCTAACTAACCCAACACAGTGCATTTCTTACAGGTTTCTAGGCCCCAAGAGGCCATGAAAATGGAAAATGTGGTGTAATATTCGACCCAATAATACACCACTTATTTATTTATTTCAATTTGTTTATACAGTTTGATCCAAAATCAAACCCCACAATATCCCTTCCAGTTACATACATCTGAAATGTACTCGCATTTTTGCCATCCATGGTGGTAATGTTCAAGTGGCACAATACATTCCTCCATTCCTCCCGACCTAACATGCAACCCTTCCTTCAAAAACATCTCACTCTCCACCCCAATCAAGATCTCCATGCACCTCCGCCTGGAACTTACACCATACCACCAATGGGTCTTCATCCTTAGTTTCTTTAACCCCCTCCTACCTTAAGGGGGCATTCGATCTGTCGGTGCCTGAAGCATGTCTCACACGCCAATGCTATACCCTGTAGCGAACACCCGCCCCACAGGTCATTTCCACACCTCCCTTATCCAGGAGCCAAAGAGGGGACCAATGGTCAACTTCCAGGCCATAGCCATCACTTGCTTCAAAAGAATCAATCCCAGAGAGACCACTTTCATGACAAGCCTGTTTCTTGTCCCCATCTTGCTGGGTAGCAATCCCAATGTACAATGTTGGACTGTGGCTTGCACCCACAACTTGATGAGGGCACATATCTTGTCAATCACTCAGCCCCAGAAAGTTTGAACCACAGCACAGCCCCACCACATGTATAAGTATGTTCCCACATCTTCAGCAATTGTGGTCAAGATCTGGAAAAATGTTTGCTACCATAACAGGCGTAACATAGGCCCAGATGACACACTCCTATTGTATCCACTGAAATCTTGCATTTCTTGACACTTGTTTCACATAAAGCAGCGCTGTAGCCCATTCACTATCCATCAATGGTTCTCCCAAGCCCTCATGCCACCTACTTCTTGGCTTAGTCGCTCCCTCCTCTCTGGCGGCCACTGCTGCAGCACAGAGTTCAGTGATCCGCCTACCACTTTTCGCCATATAATTCCATATCTCTCGGGTTGTGCTGGGAAACCTCACCATGGTCCCCTAACAACCGCCATTCATTAGGTTTATTCTAGAACATTGAACCGCATTCCGGGATGCAGAACTCAGAATTCCTGGTATGTAAAGACCCCATAGGCATCATAAAGATATTCAACGCCACCACCCCAACCAGTTCGTGCCGCTCTCCCCCCGTGGCCTCTTGCCTGTAAGGAAACCCAGCGTGCAACAACCTCATCTCTGGCATGAATGGTACCTTTTGACCCGGGAGTCTGGTTGCCTGCCACCTGACCTTTGTCAGTGTTGCCACCAGTGAGGGGAGTCGAGTAAGCTCCCTATCCCTGGCCCCAATCACTTCCAACAATTGCAGAGGCCTATACTTGGAAGCAATAATCCACGTAACCACCTCCTCCTGTGGAGCCACAAACAATCCCACTATGTGCTGCAGCGTTGCCGTCCAGTAATACAGACAGAAGTGCGAAGCCCCAACACCCCCTTTTCTAGCGGGAGCTCTAATGTCTTCAATGCGACCTTCGGACTCCCACCCTTACACGACTTTCCCAATATCGTGTGCAGCTCGCAAAATTAGTCAGTCAGTATAGTCATTGACATGGACTGGAAGACATAGTAAGCGAGGGAGTGCAATCATATTCACAAGTTCCAACCTACCCGCCACTGATAGGGAGAGCTTCATCCAGAATTCAACAGATCTATCGAAGGCAACCAAGCTAAGCATCACATTGTATTCATCCACCCATTTGCAGTATTCCTACATTTAACCCTAGATATTTGAATCCACCACTCTGAGTGTCCATGCCAATGTGGGGTAATTTGGTGCCCACCCCTTCAGGTATCGTATAAAGAACCAACTTAGAACGATTAATCTCCCGTCCCCATAGTTCGCCAAATTACCTAATTGAGTCGAGTACTCCCAAGTTGCGGAGCAGGTCACGTACATATAACAAGACATCGGGCCTCATTACAAGTGTGGCGGTCTAAAAACAAGGGTGCTGGTAAGCTCACCGGCACCCTTGTTTCTGGACTGCCACACTACGAGTTTGCCTTCCGGGTCCGCTGCACCCAACAGGTCTCACCCTGCCCGGTGCAGTTGCCATGGAAGCACCGGCACCGTCAGCAACGGTGCCAGTGCTTCTGAGTCCCCATTCCCATGGAGTCATAGCGCCAGTTATGACGGTGTCCAGTCATAATATCGAATACAAAATTTCGAATGGCAAAAAAGTCGAATCAAAAATGTCGAAAAAAAAAATGTCGAATTATTTTTTTTTTTCGATATTTTTTTTTGGGCTCTAGTTTATATAAAAAAAATAGGTAAAAACAAAAAAAAAAAGAAAAAACGGGGGTTGGGGGGAACCCCCCCATTTCGAAAAAAAAACG
Organism: Ambystoma mexicanum; assembly: GCF_040938575.1. Lineage (NCBI taxonomy): Eukaryota > Metazoa > Chordata > Amphibia > Caudata > Ambystomatidae > Ambystoma > Ambystoma mexicanum. The sequence goes on along the minus strand of NC_090923.1, from coordinate 1,469,003,381 downwards.
TCATAAAAAATAAATTCGACATTTTTGTTTTCGACATTTTTGTTTCGACTTTTTGACTTTCGACATATTTGTATTCGAGATTATGACTATAAACCAACTGGCGCCTGACTTCCCGCGCCACCGGGACTTGTAATGTCCCGGTGGCACCGGGAAGTCAGACGCTGGATTTAGTGTTACAGGGTTGGCGTCAACCCGCTGTTGGCACTGGCGGGTTAACGCCAACCTCGTAATGGGGCCCATTATCTGCATACAATGATATTTAGTGCATTCTGTTCCCCGCCCCCATGAGCAATCCCACTTCCAAGTGTCTCCTGCATACCACCCTCGCGAGTTGCTCAATACCAGAGCGAATATCATGGGCGACAAAGAGCAGCCCTGACATGTTCCTCTCTGCACTGGCCAACAAGCCGACACATTCACATTCACCCACACCCTGGACGTCGACCCTTCATATAAAAACTTTATCCACCCAATAAAGGAGGGGCTCAATCGCATCCTTTCCATTAATATGCATTGAAAATCCCAGCGTGGAGTCCAATGTTGTGTAGGAGTCTAAACTAACCACTGCCACCTCTTCGGCCAAATCCCAGTATTTATCCAGAATTAGAAAGGGCTTCCACAGGTTCTGCACCCTGCTCCTACCAGGGACGAAACCTGTCTGTTCTGGGTGCACCAGCTCCTGTACAGCCAGTCTCATGATGACTCGCAAAGATTTTGCAAATAATCTTTATAGCTACAAATAACTATAGTGGACTGTATAACCCACAGTCATTCGTATCCCTGTCTATCTTCAATAGAACCACACCAAAGCTTTCAGCATGGTACTCGGGAATCCCACTTTTATCATGGCCTTGTGGTAGACCAACAGCCTAGGGGTGAGGAGATCCTTGTAAGTCCTGTAGACCTCCAACATTAAACCATTGTTCCCAGGAGTCTTCCCCAACCCTAAATAATCAATTGCATGTTCGATGCCTTGCAGATCTAACGGTGCACTAAGCGCCTCATTCTATATATGGCCCAACCGAATCAGTCCTGCTTCATCCAGGAACCCGATCACGTTGCAGATATCCAAAATTGGCCCGTCAGGCATAAAGTGAATCATAAAAAGCCCTGAATACATCACACATGTCCTCCTAGATGATGACCCTGTCTCCTGCTGCATCCCATATCCCATCACAATACCGATTTCCTGCTCTCTCTTCACCAACCAGACGAGAAGCCTGCCTGTCCTGTCCCCTTCATGCGTGTTGTCGCGCCAAGTATCCAGCATAGTCAAAGGTGGCCAACTTCTCCGAGCCGCACTAAGATACCCCACCTACCCTAGTTGCTGAGTTTGTATCTCCTCCCCATGCCCTCTCTCTGGTCCAGGTTAACTACCTCACGTTCCAACCGAGAGACCTTGTCTACATGAACCCTCTGGCCCCCACTTTCATTGATACACAAAGACACCTGAGAAACAATTTCAACGATTCCCATTCCGTAGACCTACGGGCCGTTGTCCCCCAATTACGTTCCAGAAAACAACACATTTCTTCCCGAAGAGTACATCCAAATGCACCATCCGAAAGCATATCATTGTGAAATATGCACATCGGAATGGGCGTACCCCATCAGCGCTTCACCAGGGCCATGCATAGGAGTGTGTGATCAGACAATGGCCTATCCCAAAACTCCATTGCAATCATGTTGGCTTATTCCACCCCCACAAAGGCGTAATGGATTCGTGAGAAAGACCTATGGACTAGCAGCACTTGGATCTGTGTTGTTGGTGCCACACATCTATGAGTAACAGATTTGTCAGTATCTGCTCCAGCGTCTTAGATGCCCTTGTCACCGGCCTCACATCAGTACTAGACGTGTCCTGCAAGTTGTTTAAAACACAATTAAAATCCCCCCAGCCACAGGACCCTGTTTACCCGATGTCGGCCTATACACGCATCCATGCTTTCAAAAAAGGATGCCTGATCCATATTTGGCACATACGTGCCAAGAAGTAGCATTGGCCGCCCCATCATCCTGCCCACTATCCCCACCTACCTTCCCTCAGGGTCATTCAATGTCCTGTGCACCGATAAGGCAACCGACTCCCTCACCCATATCAAGACTCCATGAGCATATGAAGAGAAAGACAATCCCATCACCAGTCCCCTCCAACTAGTGTGCAGTTTGCCCAATTCGCGCTACAGCAAGTGTGTTCCCTGAATTATTGCCACATCCACCTTGTACATCGCCAAGTACGAGTGGATCGTACTTCTCATGACAGCATTATTAATAACCCGTACACTCCTGCTTATCACATTTAAGCTTGCCATAGTGACCAACTCTCATATACCAGCATATCCCTCGTCAGTCGGCACACTGAAATGTTCCAGGTACCCCTCACTCTATCAGCATCCCCAGTACTACTAGCATGTGAATTCTAACCAAAACAAAGTGAACACCCACCACACCACTAAGCCCTCCTTCCCCCACCTCCTACCAGTGTCCACCAGCCCAGCCCACAGAGTCACTCTACCACCAACCCCTCCAGTCCTTGCCCCGTCTCCCCAACAGGTCTAACACACTTCATCCAACCGGAGGCTCCCATCCAGAAACAGAACATCAACAGCAAGTCAACAGTCGGGCCCCACAGAGAAAACTCAGGGGCAAGCAAGGCCAACCAAGCTAGAGCTACAGCAGAACCCTCCTCTACCCTCACCCGGACCAACACCCTTCTGTACAGCACAGCCTCCCCCTTCGCATCCCTTTTTACAAGGAAAGCAAATACAAATCAATCCCCCATCCCCTGCAGTCATCAACGCAAACACAACCCCCCATACACTGCAATGTGTTAGTCAAGGAGGTGAGTCATCCTGCACTTCGGTTTGTGAGGCAAGCGCTCCCTGATCACCTGCAGCCCCATCCATCATTAGAGTCTCATTGGCGCCCACCAGCACCCTTCCGGAGGGCGCCCTGCCTCTCCTCGGAGCATCCATGTGAGGTGTGCGGTTTGTGGCCAGTCACGGAATATGTAACACCAGTCCCACGGGTATGCCCTTCCCCCGCTATGCGGTTCTCCAGCCAGTCCCAAGCATCACTTGTGTATAGGCGCGTTACAAATGTCATATCATATCATATAATATCATATCCTTAGGAGTGTGAAAGAAGGAGGACCTGTCTTGGGCCAAATCCTTTAACTTGATGCAACTGGCAAACTTTTTGCCGAAGTGGTTTTAAGGCAGCTCCAGGATTGCGTGAACTCGGGGCATCTCATCTCTCATCTCCAGGCGAGGTTTTAAACTGGGATCAGTACGATAGATCAATGCTTTTGTTTATCCTTGATCACTCATAAATATTCAGTGTTGAAGGGGATGAAAGTGTAAGCGTCTTTGTTATCTCCAGACCGCTTTCGATTCCGTACCCAAAGATAAACTGTGGCGGGTTTTATCTGAGCGGGGGTTCCTATAGAGTTGGTCAGAATAATGAGAGAACTGTATACTAGCAATTCTGTGGTTGTAAGATGGGGTCCTGGAGGTCAAACCACAAGTACATTTAGGGTGGACAGGGGTGTGAAACAAAGATGTGTCCTTAATCCACTCCTGTTCTGCCTGTACATCAGTGAGATAATCATAGAACTGTTGATAAGATGTCAAATCAATGTTGATCCCCCGCAATTGTACCCAGCACTGTTTTTTGACGGCTACATCTCCTATGGGGATTAGGTTCTCTTTGGAGTGTTTTTTTAACCAATGCACTGGGGTTGACCTTAAATAAAAGCACGAAAAAGGTCCTGGTTTTCAGGCCAAGGCGATCCAGGAAATGTACAATCACTCTGAAAGTTGATAGCTCACACCCTGAGCAAGTCTGCTACTAGAACTATCTCGGTGTCAGATTCACTGACACCGGGACATGGCTTGCCCAGATGGACAAAGCCAGGTTATTTTGAACACACACTACCTTCTCCTTCCATTTATGTTGTGATTACAACAACAGTTAACGCGTGACTCTTATAGGTTTTTGTGCTCATATTACTGTATACTGAAAACTCCAGGCTATTTCACTTGAAAGATATATGATATATGTCATTTTAACTTAATATCATTGTTTTTCAACACATATACATTTCTTCTGATTCTTTACTTTTAAATCTTAAAAAAAAACACATAACAAACAATCATACATTATGTGTGCAAATCAATAGGTTAGTCAGGTGCTATTTTTATATAATTCAAAAGATTTTGGAACTTTCTGCTGCAAGTCTTAGTGGGGAGTATGATATTTTTAAACATTGACTTCAAACACTTTTGAGGACATGCAATGTGATCATTTCAATGTCAATGACTTTTCGCATACCACTCTCATGTTGTAGACCTTATTGTACCATAATATCTTTAAACTTCCCTCAAGATCAATTATTCCATTGCATCTTTATGTGTTTTCATTCCTGTGATATTCTTTCTTACTCTCTTCCTCTTCAGTCCTTGGTGTTGCATGTGTTCTTTTAATACAGACATTACTCTATAAACCTATCCCTGAACTTCTTTTTTTCAAATATTTGTTCTTAATCTTTCCCTTTTGTGTAGTATATCCTGTGATCATTCCTTCTCCCCCTCTGGTTCCCCCCCTGTGAGGTTAGGATGATGAGACTGCTCCGCAACACCCTACCCTCCGTAGTGGTCGAGGCAAATGTGACCTCACTGGGAGGGAAGAAAAGGATACTACCATTTGTTATTGTCAACTAGGAATTCCCATTTAACTGGGACGAAGGAACTGAAGTGGAGAGAGATGATGCAGCAAGAGGAGGACAAGAGAGACGTACGTCCGCCAGGGAATCCTCAGGCTGATGAAAAACTTGAGAGGGAAGGATACTATGCAGATGGCTAAGCCCGTGAGTTTTAAAACTGCCTGGAAGCTGAGAGCAGGGCAAGGGACGCCAAGCGTCCAAGAAGACCGAACAAGCGAGAAGGCAATAGTGGTGGCGTGACCACAGAGATCCTGTGGTGGACTGGAGGTCCCCTGAACAACTCTGAGACCACTAGGCGGCTCGACCGCCTACCATCTGGTTACTCCATAGCTGTCAATTGATAAAGAGGAGGAATGCGAAGCTCAGGACTCCGGAGCAAAGCAAGAGACGGAGATAACAAAAGAAGCAGCGAACCACGAACATATGAAGGCCCTATGAGTTACCCCAGACAAGCCAAGGTAAAGGGGAGAACGGGAGTCCCAGGAGGTCTAAGGGGAATCTTTATAGGACTATTCATACTCATCCCAGTGATCTGTATGAGAGAATAAGAAATAGAATGATGATAACAAGAGAAGCCTGAATATAATAAACCTTGAAAGAAACACTGAACACAATTAGAGTATTCGTTATGGGACTGTTCATACCCGTCCCATTGATATAATATAATAATATATTCAACCTTGAAAGAGACACTGAATTTAAGAGACAAACAGCTGGCGAGAATGGCAAAGTGTTTAATACGAATGTAATAGGAACTTTAAGACATAGTAGGAATTTGACAGCCAGGCCTGAGGAGAAGGGCAAACTGAAACGTCTGTCACAAGACAGAAAAGCTAAAGAGAGGGAATACTGTGACCTAAGAAAAGGAGAAGAAGATATAAAGAGAGATAATTACAGAGATTTGGTATCACTGCCATGGGACACAGAGAAAGCAGCCCTATATGAACAAAGTAGTGGTTTAAGGTTCAATAAACCAATCCTGGAGAAAGTTAAGGAGTGTAATACAGTTCTGAAGGAACTAAATTATTTGATTAAAGGAGTCCCAAGAGACTACTAAAAATGATCATATTAATGAGAAAGGAGAAGAAGAAACCTGCAGGAAGCAAGCTAAGGAGAAGGTAGTCATTCTCCTTTCTTTAGTTGTTTGAATAGTGGTAGGGTCAGTTAGGCTTAGTTTGGACTGTGGACGTTTTCCTTTTGGAGATTCACGGACGACTGACGAGCACCTTAGTTAGTTTATTAGGTAGGGAACACCCCATAGAAATAGGGACAGCTACGCGTTACATTTATTCTTTAATAAAAGCATTGTCAAAATGTCCTCAAGGATTCTGTGTCCTCGTTCTGATCCGCCACAATCCTCTTTCATAGAGACAATGTTTTCGATATATTGAGTACTGAACTGCTTTTTGAATGTTTCACTAGGCTTAGTTGTGCACCCCTTGCTTTTGTTATGCCCATCTGTGCCCATCTTTCATGCATGGATTTCACTTGGTCCACCTGTGCTCTCCTTTCGGCACTAATACCCCTACCCCCTTCTGTACGTTCTTCCAAGCGCTGATTTTCTTAGGACCACTTATGTGCTCCTCTATGCACATATTTATCTTGCCCCTTCTGTGCACTCCATTATGCATTGGTTCCCCTGGGCCCACCGGTGCACACCTCTATGTACTGATTTCTGTATGCTCATCTGTGCATTCCACGAAGCATACATCGATTTAGATCTGGGGGTCTGCAACCACTGGCTCACCAGATGTTGTGTGCTACAGCACCGACTATGTTGGCACGAGCCAACATAGTCGGGAGTGAGGATTCATGGGAGTCCTAGTGTATAACAGCTGCTCCCCGTGTGTCCGCTCCTTGTAACTAAGTTCCCTTCAAGTAACAGCGCCTCGATGGCCAAGGACTGCTGTGCGCTATACAAATGTAATAAATTAAATAAATAAATAAATAGTTTAAAACATCTGCAGAGCCACATGTTGCAGACCTCTGCTGTAGGCCCATGTGCACACCCCTTCATGCACTGTTCTCTGGCAGCAACTTTTCCTGAACCTCAACCTTTAGGTATTTGTCCACAGTAGATGCTAAACTTTTAAACCTTTTCATTGACACTCCTATTATTTTATTCAGGGCTGCAGTGCAAGCATCAGAAAGATTATATATTGATTTGTGTTTTCTTTCCTTGACAGGTCCTCTTATTGCCACCACAGTTTTTACCTTGAGCAATAAAGAAAAGCAACAGCTGTGTTCCATGGGCATTCAGAATCCTGAGCCAATACACGGTATGCATTTTTGCTAAAGTGGGAAATACATTGACTGCAATGTGAAACCAGCGCCGAGGCCAATGTTAAAACAGTGAATACATACTCGCAGACGTACAACCAAGCAGAATTCAGTGACGATTGTATGTTTAGTGTGAAACATTAAAATTTGAAACACTAAAGTTTGAAAACTAGATCTCATAAATTACACTTTGAAAATGCACCTTTTCTATACCTTGCATTGATTTGCCTTTAAGTTCGAAAATGTAAGTTTGAAAAATGTTTATTGGTGCATTTCCGTTGCTATAATTATCTTTGAATTGCTAGTCCATCTGTTGCCCACTTGGCATTCCCCTGTGTTGTAGGCTGAGAGATACAAAAGTATACAGACAAGATATAGCTGTCTATAATTCTTGTGTATTTCCACAAAAATACTACTGTGCTCCATAACATTGTGTGTCAATAAGTTAGTGGTTAATGTAGGCTGTACGATGGTTGACGCACTAGTTGTTGATGAATCGGGCAGAGAACATTCACTAAAAGCTGCTAAAACACTGCTTCCAGAGACAGGGAGGACATCAGCTTTTAATTCAGAAGGGAATCTAATCAATTGTGGAGGAGGAATTTTAGCGGCCTCAGTAGTATCATTACTGCGGCCACTAGCAGGGCTAAGTACTTTTCTAAGAGTTTTGTACCAACACATTGGAGTGATTCGGTTAGTGCAGCAACTAGCTCACGAATGGCCATTTCTTCCTCCTTGAATTCTATTTGTCGCGATTTTGGACGAGGGGAGTTGTTGCTGTCACATTTCAAGTAAAATGTTGTTTTGGGATCGTTAGGTTTTCTATTAGTAAAAATAGTCTTGGGAATGCATGTCCTATGATGTCTCAATGGATATGAGCACGGCTGGGGATCACCATCATTCTGTTTTTGCTCAGTAATTTTAGTCACAATATAGTAATTACTTTTGCCCAAGGCATGAGTACTTTTGCTCACGTGCTCTTGCACGCATTTTACACCCTCACGCATAAAGGTCTCGGCGATCACAGAATTCAGAGTGTTTACCTCTATATTTTCCTCTGTGATTTCCTTTGATTCCTTTCCTTGCGCACCCATAGCCTCTATACTTGCTTTTGGTTCCTGCATGGTAGAGTCACGGAGAACGTTGATAAAACCAGCCGGCCTTAGTGGGACCCGCTAAGGGACCTCGTAATGCGGCGGTAGGGGGTTAACGGCAATGGAATCCTTACCAGTGCCGTTAACCCCCTACCGCGTACTAGTAATGAGGCCCATTCTCTTGGGACCAGAACGGTACTGTTTTATTTCTTAGTTTATAGTGTTATGGACAGAAGTAAGGTTTTCTTGACACAGGACAGTGCACACCTGTACTTTAACAGACATCCTGACATTCATCTTAGATCTTAATTTGAGGCAGGGAAACCCCTCTTATGAATAGGGAACAATAGGTTTTCTTTTGCTTTATTGTTCAGTACAGGTCTATAGCCCCAAACATACATTTGTGTCAGAATCCCTCTTCTGCACCCTTATAAAACACAGTAGTTGTTAATATGTTCTACATGGTTTTCTTTATGCTCTAGTTTCTTTGCGGAAAGAAGAAGAAAATCCAGTTCCAGGTTTCTTTAATAATGCTGGTGCAGAAGTCAAAGAAAGCAGAACAGATCCCAGCTCAGGTGAGTTAAAAATGCCTTCTGAGTTCTTCCAGTGCTGTGTGGGGAGAGACCCTCACATGCTGCTTCCAATGCCACAGAGCAGATAGTGCTATCCTTCCAGTTTGTTAAAGTCTGCTGAATATTTGTATTTCTTGGGAACGGACAGTTGGAGAACTCGTTTCATATCAGAGAGTTGCAATGTCTGTGTGTTAATTGTTGCACTGACTGTGATTTACCCATTTCTCTTTGCTTGGAAACTATACAAAGCAGCATCCTATTTGCTTACTATTCCAATTCCATGAGTTCCTTGGCATAGACAGTGAATTGACTAACTGTCTATAAGGTCCTTTGATAAAATGTACATGGTCACAAGATATTAGTTACATCATGTGTAGTAATTAAAAAGGTACTTTATTACATTACCATATTATAACTGGGTGATGAGGGTTTCCCTCCCTCCTGATAGTTTATATTGAGATGTGTGGATATACATGTGCTTACTCACAATACTGTGCAGGCCCTTAATAAGTCCTTTGAAAAATTGCAGTTGTGATAAAATCCCCCAAGTCCATTGGCAGGCCAGATGATAAGACTAGAAGGTGACTGCCTCTTACCTCACTGTGTGTTTTCATAACATGATATCCCCCTGCAATAATATGCTTGTATGTTACATGTAATTCTTTATTTTTATAACAGGGGATGAGGTTATTTCCTTCCCCATTAAAGCAGAGGATGAGACCTACTGCATTAACCATCAGGACACTGAAAGAAAAGAAAGCATCAGCAGCCCCACAAGTGAGTTAATCGTTTTTTTTTACCTGCAAGGAATAAGCTGAATTACATGTTTACCAGAGTAACTTTAATCCACTATTTACGGAAACACCATAAACTGAACAAATTCCTACCTCACTGTTGCGATGAATCTGACAAAGTCGTCACTGACTCCCTGGGGAAAGTATTTCGCCATGTGGCCAGGGAAGGGCAGAAGCTACCTGACTACAACCCTGGGGTGGATATCTATGGGAGGACTACATGGGGGATGGGGAGGGGATGGGGGGGAGATGAACCTCAGGAAGGTAGAGGCGGTTCACCATGGAAGAATACATAATGACCCTCCCTTTGAAAGGACTTATAATAGTCTTCTACTTCCAGCACAAACCTGCATTCCGTCAAGAGAGGAGAAGCAATCTCTTGACCTTGTGAAGTCTGTAAACAAGAGAGAGGAAGTTCTGTTCTTTGAGAGAGAAGGAACAATCTCTTGGTTTTGGGAGCAATATAAACTGCTGCATTGAAACGTGTGATTGTCAAGAGAGGAGAAGCTATATCTTGACACAGCTAGCCTTTTAACAAGAGGAAAAGGTATTTATTTACTTTGTGGCAACATTGGAAAACCAGTAGTAGGAAGTGAAAACCTGTTAATATCTTGAGCCTGTGTGTTATAAAGGAACTGTGGAATTCTTGGGGAAGAGAAAAACTTTCATATCATTGTGGAACATTGGTTGTTTGTTTTCTTTTTGCACCATTCTGGAACTTTAAGTTGAACTTGCAAAGTACAGGCAGCCAAAAGAACATTTACCCATTTACTTTATGCCTAGTTTAGAATGCGAGGCTCAGCTTAGGTTTTGGACACAGGAGAGAGGACTTTTACATTTGGACATCCTGACCTGGACACTAGTTATTTTGGTTAAGGCAGGGAAACCCCTCATAGCTATAGGGAAAGGTAGGTTTTCCTCCAACCCCTTTTTCTCAAATGAAAGTTTATAGCAATCAAAATATGCCTCTATGTCTGACTCTTACTGCTTACTGTGAGTAGCCAGAAGGTGTCTTACCCACTAGTCCCCGGGATCTGTCATCCATGTGGTCAGGACACGGCCATTGCTTTTGGATCCAGTTCCTGGGGGTGGACCAGTGCGGGAGGATCACCTCGGTGAGGGGTCTTTGGGGAGTGGGAGTGGGACAACGAATGGTGAGACGCGGTATCCTCTTCCTTGTAACACCTTTACCCCATCCCACCAGGTAGGATATTTAGGAACTCTACCCCCCCACCGCCTTTTACAACACAAACACTTTCTCAAGCACAGTCCGCTATGAAAAACAGACTAGCACCCGAGCAGTGTACCTGACATGTCCTAATACAATGGTCAGGCGAGGACAGGCAATTACTGACCATCACACACACCTGACTTCCCTTACACTTCACCACACGGATAAAAAGCGGAGCAGGAGAGCAAACTCTGAGCGAGGCAAAGCACATGAGGAAACAGCAGTTTCGAGACGGCAGCTGAGCAAGAGAGGAAAGATGGCAAAACCAAATGGGATCGCAAGGAGGGAAATTCCCTTGACCTTTTTGACAAGGAATTGTTACTTCCCAGAGACCTCGAGAATAGAAAGCGTGAGACCCGGAACCCAGACTGAAGAATCCTGCATTGTGTGTCGGAGATACCCTGGGCCCTCCCGCGCCAATAATCGAGGCGGGGAGAATCACCAGCTGCCATGGTACCGTCCTTAGCTCCAAGAACAAAGCAGCTTCAGTGAAGTCAAAACAGCTAGTGAGTTGGGGAGACCGATACAACACCGGTCTATGTTGAAGCCAAGCTTGCAAGCCGCAGCATTGTATGGCGAGCGCAGGAACGAACATTGTTAAAACGCGTGTGATAAGAGAAGCAAGTGAAGTTGAACTGTTGATGAGTGATTGAACTTCAAAGCAAGCTACAATACCTTTGACAGAGTGGTCCGGCACTGAATGGTTGCTCACTAGAAGGTCTCTGCAAGGTATCCAGCTGAGAAGTGACAAAAGTAGTTCAATTTGGTCCGAGCCCGGCAGACGGAGACCAATTGAAAGAGAACGAATAAATGTGAATCGAAGTGGTCCTGCGACGGGTCAAGCAAAATCCTGCACACAGTCGAAAGTCCTCAATTTTGATGAAGTAGAGAAGGTTTGGAAAAGTACATGAATTCGGTCTGAGCCCGGCAGAGGAAGACCAATTGAAGGTTTTGTGTTTAAAGTGGATCTGAGCCCGGCAGAGGGGGACCCAGGGTGAACAGTAAATCACCCGAGAAGTTGTGTAATTCCAAATCCTGAGAAGAAAGGAACTTTAATGTTTTTGCGTGTTGCAGCGGGCCCTCTGAAATAAGAGACTTTGAATGGCAAAGAGACCTTGGCACAGGAGGCCCTGATGTTGAAGTTTTGAACTGCATCCTCGTGCTAGAGAAGCCAGCGAGTGTGCTAAGCTCGAGTGTGCCGCCTTGTCCCGTGCTGAAAACTTGGGGAAGGGAAGCTGGCGGCTTGAATATCCTGACATAACATTTCTTGAACACTTTTCTTTTGCATAACATTTTTTCCCACACTATATGTATTTAGAATTAATGATTGGCAATAGGTTTATTAGTATAGGCCCTTTTATTTTGACAGATTCGACCAGGACGGAGTTATTATTATTTGATGGTCGTAGCTTGCTCCCATCTTTAGATTTAGGATTAGATGGGCATTTTACAAACCCAATTGAAGTTCAATAAACACCCTTGAACTGTGATCACTTTTGTCCGTCTTACTGTTTGATACATGCCTTCTTTACATAACCCATCACAATGGCAACAGTGAACAAGTAAAACTTGTAGAATTCTTCTCTGAATTTGCGCTTTACACCTTTGCAGGGTTCTCTTTGTATTACTGTGCCATTACCTAGCCTAGTCTGAACCCAGTCCGCCGCCCCCGACCATGTGGGGGCGGCGGACTGGGTATCCCATTTTGAGACTCTCTTTGGGGCGGGTTTAGTCGGGATTGTGCTTTGTTTCAGTATTGTGAAACAAAGCACTCAGACGGCAGCGTGTTTATAAATGCTGTTTTGTAAAAACAATATGTTTTCTGATTGAATGCAAATGATGGAATGTGATTTACATGGCGACTTGTTTTTCATGTGCAAGACATTAAGGGTGTAATTCATAGATTTCAGAGCAGAGGCACCGCACCTGAGCAGCGCAGAGAGGGAGCGTGCGCCAGCGTGCGCTAAACAGCATTCTGGCGCACCGCATATTCATGGATTTTCCAAGCCATTCTGAGCGCTGGTGCAGCGGACATCCCGCAGCACCAGTTACGCCCCCAAGAACGCCCTTTGCGCAAGGAAAAGCCATTGAAATCCCCAATGTGGTGCAAAGGGCCGCGCTAATCCTGGACCAGTTTACAGGGCTGCTACACTGTAATTGCATGAAAATTCTACACGTACCCTGCTCACGGCAGCCAAAACGCGTGAAAATGTACTTGCGTACCCCGCTCGTGCCAGGTAAATTACATAGAAAAAGTATCCCCTGTGGTGTGGGCTGCCTGTGGTGCATGCCCAGGGTGGATGGCCTGCCTGCGGGGCATGGGGAGGGTGAGTGGGCTGCCTGTCGGGCATGCCCAGGGTGGATGGGGTGCCTGCATGTATTCCGGGGTTACGCAGGGAGTTTCACACGCGACAGGCCTTGTGCGAGCGGGGTACGTGTATTCTGGGGGTACGTGGGAAGTTTCACACGCGATAGTCCTAGCGAGAGCGGGGTACGTGTATTCCGGGGGTACGCAGGGATGTTCACACGCGATAGGCCTGGCGCGAGCGGGGTATGTATATTTCGGGGGTGCACGGGAAGTTTCACACACGATAGGCCTTGGGCGAGCGGGGTACGTGTATTTCGGGGGTGCACAGGAAGTTTCACACGAGATAGGCCTTGGGCGAGCGGGGTACGTGTATTTCGTGGGTGCATGGAAAGTTTCTGACGAGATAGGCCTTGGGCGAGTGGGGTACATGTATTTCGGGGGTGCGCGGGAAGTTTCACATGCGATAGTCCTGCCGAGAGCTGGGTATGTGTATTTCGGGGGTGCGCGGGAAGTTTCACACGCGATAGGCATGGGCGAGTGGGGTATGTGTATTTTGGGGGTGCGCGGGAAGTTTCACACGCGATAGGCCTTGGGCGAGCGGGGTACGTGTATTTCGGGGGTGCGTGGGAAGTTTCACATGTGATAGTCCTGGCAAGAGCGGGGTACGTGTATTTCGGGTGTGCGAGGGAAGTTTCACACACGATAGTCCTGGCGAGAGCGGGGTACGTGTATTTTGAGGGTGCGCGGGGAGTTTTACACGCGATTTGGCATTGTGGCCCCTCCTGGGTGTGCCCTTTCCCCCTTCCCCATGCCGTGCAGGCAGCCCACACCACAGGGAACTACCCTACACCCCTGACCATGCCCTGCAGGCAGCCCACACCACAGGGGACTACCCTACACCCCTGACCATGCCCTGCAGGCAGCCCACATGGCACCATGCACTTGTGAGCGCACTTGTGAGCCCCGACTCATTTCCCCACCCACTGACCCACCCACCATTGACGGGCACCTGCCCGCAGGCCCCCACTCATGTCACCCACCCACCATTGACGGGAACCTGCCAGCAGGCCCCGACTCATGTCCCCCAGCCACCCACCATTGACGGGCACCTGCCAGCAGGCCCTGAATCATGTCCCCCAACCCACCTACCCACCATTGAGGGGCACCTGCCAGCAGGCCCCGACTCATGTCCCCCACCCACCATTGACAGGCACCTGCCAGCAGGCCCCGACTCATGTCCCCCAGCCACCCACCATTGACGGGCACCTGCCAGCAGGCCCCGACTCATGTCCCCCACCCACCCACCATTGACGGGCACCTGCCAGCAGGCTCAGATTCATGTCCCCCACCCACCATTGACGCGCACCTGCCAGCAGGCCCCGACTCATGTCCGCCGAGCAAACCCACCCACCATTGACGGGCATCTGCCAATAGGCCCCGACTCATGTCCACATATTGACGGGCACCTGCCAGCAAGCCCCAACTCGTGTGCCCCACCCACCCACCATTGACAGGCACCTGCCAGCAGGCCCCGATACGTGGCCCACCAAACACATGTTCTAACAAAAGAGACCCATGGGCCTAATGCCCACACAAATCCCCCGGTCCCCCAGTACAAGCACGCAACCATCCAGTGCACCCACTCCCAAAGTACCCATTCCATGAGAGTCTCAAATGAACGACCATGGCCATGCATAAAAGTACAACAGAGCCACACAGTGGCAACACATGACTGAGGCAATGCTCATTGAGACATGCACAAAACCAATGAGAGTACACATCAATAATGAAGAAATATGATTTGTATTAAAATACGCAAAGAAAAAACATCATGAAACATCAAACTTGTAAATGAAGAAATGATGAAATCCAAAATAAAAAGAAATCCAATGTAAACCAAAAATCCACAAGAGGAAAAAACGGAATTTATCCATTTCAAATGTACAAATAAAGTACATGACATTTTTTTAAAAAAACATTGATCCATGGGTTGACAAAATAACTAAAGTATGTACAAGTGTGGAACTATATACAGTGAAAGTCCAAAGGGTCCATGATGCCCAAACGAAAGGAAACCTACCAAAAATCCCAAAAAAATAACTATGTACATAAAGTGGAGCAAAGTCCATGAACTCCAAAATAAAGAAAAAACAAATGAAACCTAACCCTAAAGAGCTATGTACAAAGGCGGAGGGCAAGTCCAACGGCTCACTTGTTGATGTCCCGGGCCAGGGCATCATCGAACTCCTCTTCAACGCCCTTGAGGCGGGCCTCTTCCCTGGCCCCGAGGTCTCGCAGGGATGCAGCCATGGCCTCCTCCAACTCCCTGCGAGTTGCCTCTCAGCCTGTCTCAACGCCCGGCGCATGGAGTTCTCCGCCCTGACCATAGTGAGCCGTGCCTCTTCCGCCTGCCGCCGATACGCCGCTCTGCATCAATTTGCCAGCCCAACCGCTGCCACACGGAAGACACACACAATCCAGGGTCCTCCTGCCCTCCGGCCGATGCCTGCCCCTGTGATGTTGATGGCCCCGAGCCATCATTGCTCCCACCTTGAGCCTGCTGCTGCCGTGCATGTGCCCTGCCTGTCGATGCCTGCACGTCCTCCTCCTGCTGGGGTCCAGTTGTTGGGGTGGCCACCCCTGCTGGACCTCCAACTCCCAACTGTGGCAGGGATATGTCCTCCACCAGCCTGGCCGCTGGGTCAGGGCCAGCTTCACAGGGTGCCCAGGTTATACGTGGGCAGGAAGATGGCACGGAGGATGACTGGCACATACGGGGTTCAGCTGAGGAGGGGGTCAATAGAAGTTCCAGCACACAGAGGAACCCAGCACTGCTGACCCGTCCTAGTAGGTCGACACGGTCAATGAGGCATTCAAAATGACATGCATTGTCCAGACGAGAACCTTGCACGTCATCCAGAATGCCACGTTGATGCAGCGCCACCCTAGCCAGGACAGGCTCAACCCGGTCACGGATAGCCACGTCCGCAGGGAGAGGAAGGCCAGTTGTTGTTCGCGCATCCCCTCCCTGAAAACGGGTCTGGACAAAGGCATCCCTGCTGGTGCGGGATGATACAGTCACAGGATCGGGGTCAGGATTACACACAGGCACCTCAGCGGCGGCCTGTGCTGCCTCCTGTCCCTGGACTGCACCACTAGCACCAGTCGAATGCCTCCCTCCAGGCCCCGTGCGTGAGCCTTCCACGGCCTCCTCCTCAACCAAACCCCCCACCAACCTGGATGACTCCATGCCATCTTCCTCCATAGGCCCCTGTAGGGTCTCAGCTGGCCCTTCTGATGCCGAGGAGTCCACCTCCGACCTCTGCCTCTTGGACCTACCCTCGGCAGCTGCGGCCGTGCGCGCGGCACCAGAATCCTCACTCCCCGAAGAGATGACAACCCAGGAGGGAAGCTGGGCATTGCGTCTCCGGCCGGGCGTGGGATCCCTGCTGCTGTGCTACACAGCACCGCCTCCGCCCTCTTCATCAGTTGACGCTGCAGACAGGGAGAGACAGAACACAGGCATCAGGGCACTGTACAATGGTCTGATACACACATGACAGTTGTACATGAGTGGCAGTGTCAAACTTCACAGATGGCATCACACTCCCCAACACACATCATTTGAACCCACACACATGCACAAATTAACAGGAATGTTGCAGCAGGCAGCACCATCCATACACGTACAACAGCATGAGCATTTGAAGGTTAGCCTGACGTCACATGCAACACGGGGAGTGCCGAACACATGCACACACGCCACCAGATATACATGCATCTGTCCATCTCCACCACTTGTCACAGTGAAATCATCAGCAACTATGTCACATCTGCCAATCAGCCTCCTACATGTCAGTGTCACATGCATCCATGGTGTATCACTGTCCAACACATGTCAAATACACACACACACACACATGTACACTGTGCACGTACGTGAAGGTTGAACCAGCATCCACGTGTCACACCCCAACCATAACACAGTACATACACAGAAATGCTAACATGTGTGCATCCCCACATGCATTAGTGCATCATGCATTTCAACACATACACCATTGATGTGCCTCACACATGACTGGACTCACATGCGGCAGGCTCATGTCCCTGCACATACACAACCATACATGGCCCTTTCCAGACATGTGTCCAAGCTGCACACTCCTGGCAAACCTCAACATGCACTGCGTCCAATCAGTACACATGGACACTTACTGCGCAACTCCAGACGGGTGTGCCTCTCAAGGACCTGGAGGTGGAGCGCTGGGTTTATACGTTCCAGGACCCTCACCTGGTTGTCGCAAAGGCAGACCCAGCACCCCTCTGCATCCTCTGCCTCCAAGAGGTGCCGGGCCTTGCTGAGGGTCCTAGACCTGAAGTCCTCCCAGCGCTTCCGGACGTGTTGTATGTTGCGGGCTGCCACCCCCTCCACGTTGATGACAGCCACGATGTCCTTCCAGATCCTCTTCCGTCCTTCATTGTCGGTGCGTGCTCTTCCGAAGAGGGCATCATAATGCACCAGGACTTGCTCCACCAGGATACCAACTTCTGCGGCACTGAAGCTGGTAGTCCTCTGCCTCTCTGGCTGGGGGTTGCCAGTGGTCTCTGATGGTGTTTGCCCCGACATGGCAACCCCTGAGGCAGGTGTGGGTGGGCATCTGGGTCCTGGTGCTGAGCTGTGGAGCGATGGAACTTCAGTCGGGAGTCTACTGTTCCAGCAGGGGTGGTCACAGCAACTGGACCCCTGCAGATGGCTGACGTTCAAGCACCAAATCGCAGGGCATGTGGCCAGCAGGCAGGCAGGCAGCAGCAGATGGCAGGTGGGAGCAGGCTCAGGACTCTGGGGGGCAAGAAAATGGCCTTCTGGGCAGGAGTGTGGTCTTCCGTGTGTTGTCGCGTGGCCAGCTTGATACAGATTTGGCACGTGAAAAAACTGCATGTCAGTGTGTAATTTGAGGAAAGGCCCTTAGCGCGTAAGCGCATCTGTGATGTAACGCGCACGGGCGTTTCCTTCCACACAGGTGCATAGTGATTGTACACGTGGAAAAACTGCACGTCTGGGTGTCACTGCATGTAATTGGAGGAAAGGCCCTTAGCGCGTACGCGTGTAAGTGATGTCGCACGTGTGGGCTGGGTTAAAAGGTACGCATAGGATGCCATTTTCTTGTACGTGCTTTTTGTGGAGAGCAAGCGGGTGATTCTTGTACTTCTTGTCGGTTCATACGCGATTACTTCACAACGGTTCCAGTTCGTACTCCTTGTATACTCAGACAGCGTTCAGTTCTTCTTTAGGCGGGGGTGTTGCCAACGTGCACACGTGTGTATTTTTTACCTTCTTTTTCCAGGCAGACGGTATGTACTGTGGAGCCTGCGTGTACCACGTGTACGCTTATTTTTGTGTTCCTGGGTGCCACAGCATAGTGTGGGTTCTTCATTCCACGCACGTGGGCTACCAGGGGTCACGTGCACGTTAAATTTTTTAATTTTGTTTTCGGGGTGCCTGAGCGTTGCCTGACCCTCATCTTCCCCCAGGAGTCAGAGACAGCCTTGCTAGAGCGCTAGGGTAGGTATTCCATCTAGTACCCTGCCCCCTTCACCCCAATTGCCCAGGACAATTGTTTACTGCATCTCCCATTCACACAAGAACATCAGTGCCATAGTTGGGAGGCGACCAAGTGGTAAGGGAGGCAAAGGTGGCCGACCCCCAAGAGGTGTCCGCGGTAGGGGACGTGGCCAGGATGTGCAGGGTGGCCCAAGAGGCCAGTGTGTGGAGGACCATTCAGGGACACCTAGCCCCCCCCCCAATGGGTCGGGGAGATGCAGCTGACACCATCCCAGCTCAGGCCTTGTTAACCCGGCCCATATTGTTGACCGAACTGGCCCCGGATGACTCACAGGCCGACTTCCGTGTCAGGAAGTCAAAGCCACGTGTGGCGGTGAAAGTTGCTGTCACCAGGCCACGTGGATCTGGGGCAGCAATGTCATCTGCTGCCCCAAGTAGCCAGGGTGAGGAGGCTGCAGGGGCAGCTGCAGCTCAATCCACCCCAGCTCCGAGTCACCCAGCCGGGACAGTGTTGGTCCAAGACCATCACACCAAGGTTGGTCCTGCCAACATCACCCAGCAGCCAATGCCTGCAGTGCGACCTTTGGTCATCGTGCCTTTGGCTACTTCCAGTGCCCAGTCCTCCTGCGCTTCAGCCACTACCGACCAGAGCGGCGTAAGCCACTTAGGCTCCGCAACACCTCTCAAGAGGAAGAAGAGTGCTCTTGCGGTACAGGCTGGGACCCAGGACACGGCTCCCCTCTCCGGCACATCAAGGAAGCGGAGTTTCAATGATGTGGAACTAGACGCACTTGTGGGCTACGTGTTGGCCCATGGCCGCGAAATGCTGGTGACTGCAGGGTGCAAGACTACAACTGCCCAACGTAGGGCCCACTGGCAGTGCATCGCGGACCAGATTAGTTTCCTTGGATTTGTGAGGCGCACAGCTCATGATTGCTCTAAGCGGTGGAATGACCTCAAACGCAGAGCAAAAAACAAGCTGGCTTCCAATCATGCCTCTACTCTGGTGACTGGCAGTGGGTCGCCACCAGAGGAGGAAGTACTCACAGAACATGAGTCAATCACTGAAGGCTTCATCACAGAGGATCAGATCCAAGGCGTGGGAGACCTACCAGATCTTGAGGCAATGTCCGGTGAGTGGGCATGCATGTGTGTGCAAACCATGTGTATGTTGCTTGGGTGATGTGTTCTGATTGAGTGCCAGGTGAGGCTGTGTAGTCATGACTGCTATGGGTCAACCATGTGGTGCCTCTAAACCATCCCCCGGCCTTGGGTTTGCGTTTTACAGTATCCCTTCTGACCGCAGTTAACAATTTGCACCTGATTACTGCACTTGCCCTTCAACTGCCATCATGCCACAACATTGTTCAGACTGTTTTCCTGTTCATTCTGCCTGATTGATGGAATCCTTTGCATGATTAACACACATTTGTGTGCCGTTCTGCCCCAAATTCAACATACCTCAGACATACATTTCACCCCACAATGCCCCACATTTGTTTACTTATTATGGGAATGATTTCATCAATCAGGCTGATTGAGTATTGTGCACCTACACATGCCCTGCACACAATCA
The DNA here is from genome assembly GCF_040938575.1 of Ambystoma mexicanum. Lineage (NCBI taxonomy): Eukaryota > Metazoa > Chordata > Amphibia > Caudata > Ambystomatidae > Ambystoma > Ambystoma mexicanum. The sequence goes on along the minus strand of NC_090923.1, from coordinate 1,468,983,237 downwards.
CTTTGGGGCCCTGTTTGAATGTTCAACATGACAATTGTCTTCTGTCATGTCCAAGTGACCAACCATTGATGTATCCATGTGCCTGCCATCACTGTATTAGTGAACACTGGCTTTGTTGCAGCGTGTGGCACATGCGTGTTTTGTCACACTCTTTTGCATGTTCTATTTCATGATGTTCATCTCACATGGATGGGTGACAGTACTGATTTGCTACCATCTGGGTGTCCTTGTCAAATCTGCCATGGCTATGCTACGTGCCATCTGTGTGCTGGCATGTGTCATGTATGTGGATTGCCCATGCCACTCACAGTCTAACGTGTGATGCAGGTGCTATGCAGCATGCAGCACATGTGTTGCTTTTCCATCTTGGAGTCCTCAGTGTCTGCTTTTCAGCTCCCCTTCCACTTCATTGCCAGTGCATGCATGCTAGAGTTATTGTCATGTGTGACATGTGTCATTTATGTATTCGATGTGTACATCGTGATGCCTATGTGTGTGGGCTCTGCTGCTCATGCCTGTCTTCATTACTTTCCTTTTATGTTTTTGCAGGTGATGAGGCACTAGATGATGTTGAGGAGGAGGAGGAGATGGCGCAGGGGCAGGAGTACTCACAGCCCCAACCAGGCACCAGTGGAGGAAGTGGGGTCCTGGTGGGTGAAAATCCATTACTCCTACAGACCATCCTGCCCATGGGTGTCTCTGGGTACACTTCCGAAGACCTCTATGCCTCAGGTGCTGAATCTGACATTGAGACAAATGTCCCATCACAGGTGAGTGTTTCTGACAGGGATGCTGTTCTGTCCAACCCTCCTGCACTGGGGGTAGAGGCCATTCAGTGTTGGAAAGTCTGCCTGTGGCGGTTACGGATGCATGGTCACACTCCACTATATTTGCTACTGTTCCTGGGCCAGAAGATCAAAGGAGGAATTCAGTCCTGCAGCCTCAGGCAGTGCCAGCACAGCAAGGTGCGCATCACCTTGCCCCAAACAGGTGTGGTGCCCGCCAACGCGGTGGCTGTGCGCCACCAGGCAATACTATGTGGGAGAAGTGTTAGAACTCCATGTATACTATTGCAGCTCAACAGGGGGCATCGTGTGAAATGATGGCTCAGGCCGTGGATAGGGTGGCCACTTCCATTCTCCCCCCTGAAAGCCAGGTGGAGCTCCAGCAGCAGGCAACAGAGTCCATGTGCCGCTCACACAGGGAGGACATGTTGGCGTCCAACAGGGACCGACAGGCTGGACTGGAGACTATGCGCACAGCTATATCTGCAGAGTCACAGGCCCACAGGGATGCCCTGAGGTTAGAACACAGGTCCCTCAGAGATACTCTGGGTGCACTTGAGGTGTCCCAGAGTACAAGGTCAGAACAACAGCTGGAGCAGCTAACACGCACACTCTCAGCTGAGCTCCAGGCAACCTGTGAGGAGACCTGGGCATCACGCGAGGCCTTGCAGGCAGAAATCCGTGTTACCTGTGAGGTGCTGCATGGGGATCTCCGTACCATCATCCTGCAGAACCAAACCTTTCAGACCCGCATGCTTGCTGCCATGGAGGAGCATGCCAGGGCTTTGCGTGGTCTGCCTCCCATATCACGTCCACCTTCTAATGTACCACCAGAGGGTGATGACAGCAATGGCAGTTCTCCCACTATAGGGTAGCCGTGCAGGCCATGAGCCAATGGAGGTTTTTTTTTTCTCAACATCCACGCATGTGGGTGTTGGGGTGCACCCTGTGCCTCCTCCCTGCCTTGTGCTACCCCCTGATCCACACATGGGCAGTTTTGATTTAGATTTTTTATTTATTTTTTTACAGTATTTCTTATTATATTTTTCTTTTGGTTTTTTCATATTTCATTCCGAATTGCAAATCAGAATTAGAATTTAATTTTTTGATTCTCTTTTTTTCTTCTTCTTTTTTCTATTAATTATTTTCATTTCATATTTAATTTCATTTTTTATTTTTCATTTAATTTTTTTATTTAAATTGTATTCTGATTTTTAGTTTATTTTAATTATTTTGTTTACTTTTCATTTCCTTTTTATTTTTATTTTTCTTCATTTAATTTGCATTTACTTCTTTTGTTGATAACCATTTTCTTTGAGATTGCAAATTCATGTTACAGTGTGTTGCTTTGTGTGGCTCCCGTAGGCATCCACTGTGTATTCCAGCTGGGCACATGCAGGCTTGTCCTGTGTTTGGGTTAGGAACTTGGGTTCCTGACACACACGCCCCTCCTGCTTCCCCTTTCCATGGGCTCGAAAAGGGTTTGACCAAGTGACACTAACTTACACAGAGGCATTGGGCTCCCATAAGTTGTGTGGGCAGTCTGTAGTCCAAACTGTGTATACATCCCTAGTGGGGATTGGTGTTGATTTCTCCACTACATGGTTGATTTGTATATTGTATTACATACAGGGCTTTTTGCATGAATACATGTAGCTTCTTCATGTCTTAACAAGCCCGTCTCCATTGCAGATGCAGTTCATGTTGTATGCAGTACACTGCCGCATTTGCCACTGTTGGATCCTGTACTAATGTTTTGTCTTGCTGGTAAGTATTTGTTCATGTTTGCTGTTTCATTTTCATTAGTGAGAGGAAATTGTCTCTGGCATGTTTCCATTTGGGACAGTGCGTTCATTTGGTTGTTTTCACATAGCATGCCATGCCATGGTGTGTTAGGTAGCTGAGATGGGGTTAGGGAGGGGTTAGGTGACATGCCACTATTTGGTTGTAGTATTTTGCAAGGGTGTAGTCCTTCATGCTGCATGAATGTGTTCCTTTTACTGACACAACATTGGGTGTGTTTAAGTTGCTAGGGATGCACACAATGTAGCACTTCCAGGTAAACAATCTCAGGGTGGTATGGTTGTGACAGTTGACTGTCCCTTTGTTATCATCATTGTCAGCTGGTATGTGCCAGGCCTGTGTGCACTCCGTAGGGGTGGGATTTTAGGTGAAGAATTTTGCCACAAGCTGGGTACGGGCTGCCTCACCACGTGCCCTTTCACCTCCCATGCGCAGCGGACGTGCATGTGGTTGGGGATGTGGGGGCACCACCATGTCCACCGGCACGCCCCGCCGGGTTGCAACGTTGTGCAGGACACATGCTGCCACTATGATCCTGCACACTACTGGGGGCGCATATAGCAGCTGCCCACCAGAGCGGTCAAGGGAGCGAAAGCGTGACTTGAGCACTCCGAATGTGCGCTCCACTATGCCCCGGGTTGCAATATGGGCTGTGTTGTATCTTACCTCGGGTGGTGTGGTGGGGTTCCGTATTGATGTCATCATGTAGGTGCTCAGAGGGTAGGCACTGTCCCCTGGGAAGGTGATAATGGTTGTCATTAGTTGGGTTTTCCCATTTCTCAGTGTCTGACATGCATGCATGTGCAGAGGCATTTGTACTCACCAATTAGCCATGTGTCGCCATGCCTCCCAGCTTCCAGGTCCCGGTTTAGGGGTGACATTCAGAATATGAAACTATCATGGCTGGACCCCGGATAGTTAGCATATACTGAGGTGATGATTCCCTTGGCATCACATACAACCTGCATGTTGATGGAATGCCAGTGCTTGCGGTTTCAATAGATGTCCTCAGTGGCCCTGGGAGGACGTCGACCCACATGGGTGCAATCAATGGCACCTAGCACTTTGGGGAAGAGTGCTACCCTGTAAAAGTCCTGGACAACGGCCTGCCTTTCTGCAGATGTTCTGGGCATGTATATGTACCTGCGGACTGAGGGGCGTTCAGTCATGTTCGCCAACACCTGGTGCAGGCAGCGTGACTGCGTGGCCTGTGAGACACCCCCAACAATGGCACTTGTCCGCTGAAATGACCCAGGAGCCAAGAAGTGCAGTACATTGAGCACCTTTTCCAAGGGGCTCAGTGCTTGGGAGCACAGGGTGGGTGATGTGAGGTCACATAATGTTGCAAGCGTGGCTTGCAACATTATGTGGTACTACTGATTACTGCAATTGTATTCGCTCTCCACTCTTGCTTCTCCACTCTTTTTGACTGCGTACTCTCTTTTCTCTCCTCCTTTCCCTTCTCCCTTTTCCTATCTCCTCCCCTTACTTTCTTCTATGCACTTACTCTATCAGAATTGTTCCTGGACCTAATATGATAGCAACCTCGTCTGTTTCCTCCACCCTCCCATTACTGTTTTTATCCTCCCCACAACCCCTCCAGCACTATCTGAAATGTCGTCAGGCCTAGTATGATAGTCGCTTGTTTTGTTCCTCCCCTCCCTTTCTGCACCCCTCTCCCTCACCTTTTGTTTTTCTCTGGCTCTACCAGAAATGTCGTCAGGCCTAGTACGGTAGTCGCCTGTCTGTTTAATTTTCCTTCCCCCCTCCCTTCCTTATCTATGTCTTAGCTCTTGCACTATCTGAAATGTCGTCAGGCAGAGTATGATAGTTAATTTCACATCCTTACTGTTCATGGCCTGTAAGAATGTGGTTGTATTTTCCCTCGTTCCCTCCCTTTCCTTGAAGTGCTTTGAAACACATTGTGTATAGGCGCTATATAAATAAACAATCATATCATATCCTTCCACTCCCTCTAGGATTATTAGTGGTGGAAACCTGTACCTCCCATAGACCTTGTCATCAGGCATACCAAAAAAGCTGGCCAAAAAGGCTCGTCCTGGGTAAAAAAATGCGTGGCCTGGCTATCCTCCTCCTCCTGCGGTGTCCCACGACCACTGCTGCGAGGAACGGTATATTGATCGTAGCGTATGAGCTTGTTTGTTGTTTGCGTGCACTTTTATGCTGCGCGGGCCCGCTTACGCCTGCTTCCTGCTGGCGTATGTGTTTCCGGATTAGCGCGTCTTTTTTGGTGCATGAGTTTCCCCTGTTCGATCCCAAGAGTACGTATTGTTAGCGCACATGTGGGCGTTGCGAGCATTTACCTGCGGTACGTCCCCCGTAACGGCCTCATTTTCACGCGTTGTTCCCCATTCCGCGTGTTACGCTCTGTGTTCCGCCCCCTTTTCTTGTGTGCGCTACACGTTGCGCGTTTTCGCTAGGCGCGTCGCACACAGCGTTTAGTGACATGTGCGCCCGTGTGCGCCACCCACGGATTTTCCGCACATCCCAGGGTTTACACGCGCAGCGCATTCCATGAATCGACGAACGGCTGAATGCGCGGCTTTAGCGCGCGTGCGCTGCGATTTTCACGCTTGCGCTCCCCTTTTCGGCGCACATTTATTCCATGAATTACCCTGTAAGCATTTGTTCATAGTGTTACATAAAATGAAACACATTTCCAATCTCGCCACCACCCTTTTGCTTTTCATAAAGAATTAGGAATGGAGTACTTGTCTGATGATTTAGTGAAAGAACCAGTTATATTGTGGCTCTGGACCTGGGTAAACCAAAAGGCGACCTTCACTCACTGTATTGTAAGACATATTGTTGTCTCAGAAGCCAATTCCTTATTGATTTCATGGTGTTCACCCCGAAATTGTATTTTGATCCTTCCCCAATACCCCAGAAAACCCGTTACCTAAATCTGCAAGTCTGTGCAGACAGGGAATGCAAAGAACTTCTTAAACCAGCCAATCGCACACATTTTGTTTTTATTATAGATAAAATCTCAGAATATTTAACCTGGTCTCTTCTCAAGCATGATCGTACCCTTATCACAAGAGCGCGTTTCAATCTTTTACCTTTGAGAGGAGTAATGCGAAAATGTCTTTCAGTTAACCATACCAGAGAGAGCGACCTCAGTTGCTTTCCATTTAATGCACCCAATGAAGATTTTATGCATTTTTATTTGCTTTGTCCGGCCTACCGCAATATCAGGAAAACTACCCTGAATGTTATTTTACGCAATATGAAGATTGTTCAGTGTGAAACAGCTATGCAGTTTATTCTCTTAGCTAACTGTAAAGTGGTGTCGTGGACGTTATTACTATTTCTCTGCATAGCACTAAAGCATAGATTATCTCTGAATGAAATTACTGTCATGTTTTTACCTCAAGTGTTTCTATGGTATAACTCCAACATCATGTACATTTTTTGAATACTTTGCCATGCATTAAAACTTTACGGAAGATACGTTTTTTCATCAAAATTCTTATGTGGCAGCCTTTACTTTGTTATTCCTCTCTCGTAGAGTAATAAGCACATAGACCTTGTATTGTATTCTTATTTTTATTATTAATGCTGGTCAAGTGTCGTGTGTCCTTGTGTGCATTTTTATGGACAAAATAATTTTTCGAAATAAAGTACTTCAAACAATGACTTCCTTTAACTGCCGTAAACGTCTTTTCCCTCCCCCTATTAGACTGTGTCTTCCTCTTATTTCCTCCCCTTTTAGATTCTCCTGCCCATACTATCCATATTGCAAAATTATTCCCATTTTTCCCTTGCTAAATATACTGTATTTTCTGTTGGCAAAATGCCTTCCACCTCCTTTATCTCTGCCTTGCTTTTCAGTTCCTTTTTACATCAAAAGGCTATTACTATGTTTCTCATATGTTCCTCATATCCCTTCCTGTAGTGACCTTAAGCATTATCATTTGTTAGTGCTCTCTGTATCCCTCTCTTGCCTCTCATACTACTCACACCTGGAGCTGTCCTGTGTTGCTCTTGTTTTTTCCTTGATCTACTGCACACGCCATCCCACATTTGTTTTTATCTGTCACATATCTACACTTCGTGCCAGCTGCCATCACCTTCCAGTTTGTTTTTACAGTTCTTGTCATCTAATCTTTTGTCTTTGTTTTCAGCCTTGCTGGTGTAAAATAGATTTTATATATGCATCTGAATTTGGACGCTATGAGTATTGATCTCTTTCCTATGGCTCTAGTTGTGGGGATGCTAAGGCTTGCACACATTGTTCTTCTAGTAGCAAGCCCTTGTCTCTCTCTGAGTCTGTTAGTTGCTCATTCACTTTGTGCCATTAGTTATTTTGTAAAAATTGTAGAATTGAGTCTCTGAGAAAACCTTGACAATCACAAACTGGCAAAACTCTGGGCTAGCTGAAATATAATGCGAGGTTCTTGCTCCCAATGATTTCAGTACAGGTGTCAGTCTGGGTCTTCAAACCTGGTATACAGAGTACAAAGGATTCAGTGGATGGAACGCAACAGAAAGAACTGGAACAGGCATGAACAGCTCCCATCTCATTGTTTGAACAAAGAAAGGAAGGGCATCTAGCCTACATTTGTCATGAATAGCACTTAAATAAGCTGGGTTGAGCCTATCCAAGTAAGGTTCACAGCCATGTGCATGTTCAGTTTCCAAATAAGCCATAACTTCAGTGCTAGTCTAGTCCTTCTCTACATTGGATCCCTCCATGTGAGCAGAATACGTATTTCTTGGGGTTTCCTTTTTAGCTTTAGATAAAGTCTAAGGATTCTCTCAAAAAGTGCCTGCTCCTTTTGAGTGTTTTTCCACAGAAGGTAAACCAGACATGTCGGAGCACTTCATGATGAGTTATGGGATCTATGAATGCGTCCTCTTTGGTCTATTAGTAGATCAAAACAACAATAGTCTTAAACCAGCCAGCTGGGCAATTGATGTGAGAATGAGTTCATATAGTACTGGCATGAAAGCTGTATGGTACACTGGGTTAGATAAAGGAGTTTTCATGAAAAGCTGTTTCACAGAAGCACTCTGCCCTTCAGATAAGGGGTGTATCGGCCACTTTTACTCCCTAAAAATCGGTAAATACTCACCAAAAATACAAATAGGGAGTAAAAATACTCCCAATGAAAAAATGGGAAATGGACACATTGGAGCTTGTGCACCTGCTTTCACTCAAACAGATCAATGGATGTGTTTGGACCGGTATTCCCTGACAATAATTCGGCTTTCAACAAAAAAATCAAAGCCCATAAGGACGAACACGGGGAGCAGGGGTGTCGCCCGCTCCCCATGTACGTGATTATGGGCTTCGGGAGTTGTGGGGCTGTCCTCCGCTTCCATGCCATTGCGAGCGGGGGACAGTAAAGAAAAAAAAAGAAGAAAACAGAGAAGGGGACCCTGCAGCGTCAGCTCTGACCCACATTACTGGGAGGGAAATGATGCCGCAGGGACAGAGGAAAGTCGGTGGCACACTTCTGTGTGTGCTGCCAAAAATGTAAGTAGGGGCCAGGGGTAGGGTATGCAGGATGCCGGCTATCGTGATTATGTGATCACCGCACAGCAGGATTTTGCGAATTGATATTTTCGGATTCGCAATTAGTTCATGAAGTACTACAGGAAGAAACAACTATAATTATAGAAGAGCGCTAATATATCTTTTAATGTGCAGGCATAACTTGGTGCAAAGAAATATTTCTCTTTCTATTTTACAGTTGAACATATTTTTACTCATTTATAAAATACTCCCATTTTGGACCGGACTCATGTTTTAATGCCCTAAAAATACTCCGACTTCAAAAACGTATCTGGAGCAGTCGGAGCACTAGTGCATAGATGTTGGAAAACAATCCCACAACTCTGCTCCTTACAGGGCTTCTGTCAATGTTTTAGCACAACATGCTTTAACTGTAGTCGTTGCATCATACCCTCCAAATAAAATGTTGAATCCGCTGAATTGGATACTTTTTGCCACATGTTCAACCCATCTCTCTTTCATGCTAAAGCTAATATCTAGATAATCAAAACAGGGGTAACATTGAGGCTGTCTTTTCATTCAAAAACACCAGTATTGGAAAAATATTGGCACCAACAGTCTACTTTACCACCAATCAGAAGCCCCATATACTTGTAAAATACCTAAGACTTATCCAATAGATTCATAAGGGCTGCTTTAATTCTTACAAGAAGAGCTAAGTCATCGTGGTAGAGTAACAGTGGAACTGCAGCACCATTTAATATTGGAGTTACGGCCCTCAATCTCTTGGCTTCACAAAGAAGCCAGTCTTCTCCTTCACACTGACAGATATAAGTGGTCAAAGGAAAGCACTGACAGACATAAAAAGACAGGCAAACCCCCACAAAGACGTGCACAGTGACAAACAAAAATATAGTCACTAGATATAGGCAGTTATTGGAGACCAGGAGAAAGGCAAAGATTGGGAGGCAGAGAACAACACAGAGATGGACAGAGATAAAGAAGGACAGGCAGAGTAACCTATAGATACGGACAGACAGAGGGATAAATGGAGCACTCTTCTTTGAGTGGCAACAGGATAGGCGTGCTAGGAATGACCTGGAGCTGCTAAAGAATGTGTTCTAATTGGTGGCTATGCAGGCTTGGTGGAAGCCTTCCTTGGCTTCCCTTATGACTTGACCATGACTACCTTTGATGGAATCTACAGAAAGCAGTACATTAATGGGGAAAGATAAACCTGGAAGTATCAGCTTGTGCGGCAAGGCAATAGTGCCAGACATTTGATATTTTGGGGTGACACCCAATAACTTGGACATGCACATTGGCAAAACCGCTACTAACGACATAACTGTATCAAAGATGGTGGTGAAAGCTGTTAAACAAGTAGATGTGTGTCTCTGTATATAGCAGCAAAATTCTCCACTGCCTATTACGAGCATACATGTGGAATGGCAGTGGGTGTAAAGTGTGAGTGTTTTCTCAGATGAAGGAGATCTGCACTCCAAAGTGTTGAAAAAGAGTGATTTCCATATCTGAATTCTCTCGCTGAGAAATGCTTCAAATACCTGTGATCTAACTGGCTGTCTGACACCTTTGCGTTAAGTATCTAAGTTAAGAAGCTTAAGATTCCTGGCACATTGCTTGGTCAAATCGCCACATCCATCTGTCCCTGGCCAGGCACCCTGGTCCGCTTGGCTTATGAGATTGACTCTGCTCTGCTGCTGCTGACAACCTGCTGTAAATCAGGGGAGCATCTGAAATGAAGGTCAAGGGCCTGAGAAGACACATGACCTAGTTGCAGGTTGAAACAAGGTAGGTTTATTCGAGTACGTTTGGTACCGGTTTCTGTTTCTAGGGTTCAGTTACAGGCAACATGAAAGAGACATCCTACAGCTCATCCACTCTCCAGCAGCTCCAGGTGTAACTGTCGCTGCTGGAACACTTGCACAAGGTTCAGGTATAATATTCCATTTCACATCATGCTCATGCATTTGGATATTCTCACTCAGACACAGAGGAAGGAAGGGGCAGAACACATCTTCCTCCATTACACTATAGAAATGGAGGAACACTGATAACAAAAGTATATGTGAGAAGCGAGAATGAGGAAGAGAACTACCATGGGAAACACTGTAGGTGGCATTGGGAGATGAGGGGGACATCCCCCTACTCCGGGTATGTTTATGGTGTAGCAGGGGTGGATATAACACACTTAGGGGGATACAGGTGTAGGTGGACACATCAATACACCTTTCCTTACTTTTTAAATAATTAACCAGGCCCTTGCCAGCAACCCCTGCTTATCTGTGTGTCCCTATCACCCAGGCGCTGGGAGGCAGCAGTGATGGTGGGCGCTCCACTTCCCATGGGAGTGCTGGGAGTGACCATGGCCCTTATGTGTCCTCCTGGGTCCAGTCCTCCCACACCCAATCGCCTACAGCCTCTGCCCCTCCCAGCACTTTGCCTGGGCACCACTGGCCTGTGCCACCACAGGCTTGCACTTACCTATTTATTGGTGATATACCACTCCACCTAGGCACTTACAGCTGCTCATTCCCTAGCACTCCCCACTTGATACACCTAGCACCTACCCCCTACTCCCCCACCTATTTTCTCTCTCTGCACTTGCACGCTCTGAATGGTCACAAGGCCTAGTAGGTCCGCCTGTATTTTAGAGTGTTATATTTAATTATACTCCCATGTTCCCTCCCTGTTGCCCTGTGGCCGCTTTGAAACACAATTTACTTGTTATAAATCGCCTTACAAATGCACAATAAATAAATAAATCAGTGAGCCTGAGCCACAGTGGTGAAAATGTTGTGGCTCCCCTCCAGACAACAGGGTGCCACAGTCACCAGTGTGATGAATCCTGCAGAGACATAACTAATCCCCAGCCTGTCTCCTCCTATGTCGCTGGGGAAAGCAGCCGCTACCTGATCCTGACCCTGTGGGTGGTATTCTGAGGGTGGATCACATGAGAGGAGATGGCTGTCGGGTAGAGGTGATGGCTCCGACAGGAGAGACACAGTATGCTTCCCTTGACTGTGGATAATCCCAGAGTTTCTAATGGCTTGTTGTCATTCTTCAAAACCTTTTAATTGTAAGATCTTAAAATCCACTTCTGTTAAACATCTTATACAGAACTTTATTCATCCTTTCCATATGCATAACCCATTGAAAACATATTTCACAACTGATGAATATGGTGATTACTATGGTGATAGAAATGAGCTTAAAACACTGTAATGATCCTTTGGACTCCAGTTCCCAGAAATCCTTAGGTACTGGGATGAAGAAGAGGAGTAAGGAATCAATGAGGACCAACAGTGTGGCCACGAAGAATGTGCGGTCTAGTTGTTTTCCAATGATTATACTGAACTGGACATTAAAAGCCATGCATCACCTGAGGGGGAAAAAAGGTGAAAGAGATGCTGGAACACGCTGCAGAGTATGTGAAGCGGGAAGCGGAGAGAGGCAGAAGCCTGGGAAGAAGCCCAGCTGATGGAGAGCGGCATTCACAGACTTCCTCTTGTCACTCTGATGGACCAGAGTGGCGGGAGACTCGGAGTAGGCTGACAGGCTACTGACAAGTACCGCAAAGCCACTGGCAGCTGCAGAGAGGTTGCCAGTGGGGCTGTCAAACCGAAAGGCAGCATACTTACCAGCAAGGAATTGAAAGGCTGCCAAAGAAACTGAGAGAGGGTCTGACAGGCCACGGAAGCCATTCCCGAAGCATCGCTGTATCGCAGTACCGTGACACAGGTCTGAGACACCACGAGATACCAGTGCGTTGGCCCAGTGAGAGTGGCAGCCCAGGGGCGTTCTGACAGGCACACAGACCAGTAAAGGAAGGTTTTGAATACCGACCAAATAGACATTACAAAGAGAGAGCAAGAGGGCAGATATGGGATATTTTCCTTGGCATGAGATATCAGTCGGGGGACACCTGAAACCAGCATTGCCTTAAGCCAAAACACATTGAAGGATAAATAAAGAGGCGAGAGTTGTAAAATTCTCCTGACATGAGATGTCAGTTGGGGGAAACCTGGAACAAGCATTGCCAAGAACCAAGAGACATTTTAAGAAGGGTGAAGGAGCTTGAACAAACCCTCATATAGGTGATGCTAGTATGGGGGAAATTGGTGCAAGCCATAACTGAAGTCAACAAAGTTATATGACTGAGGAAGTACAATTGTGTGCTATTTAAGAGAAATATGAATGTTGTAGAGAAACCTGATAAGAGCATCAGGTAGGAAACCTTTTGGAAAGGATACATGGCAGGAGAGTACACCACGGGATCTGTGTGAGCCAGGAGGGGGCTATTCCTGGCAGGAGAGTACACTAGGATATCCAGAGTTTCAGTTCATTCCTGGCAGGGGAGTACACCAGGAAATTCAAGCTTGAGTTGAAAAGGAGTTTTTGTTCTATTAAGTCTTTTGTTGAAAGTTGAACATTTTACTTTACCATCTTAAGAACCATCAAATACTTTGTTTCCATATACTGCAACTTGTGTTACAGAAATTATATTTGCTCTGCCATCCGAAAGACTGTGAAAGACTCTTCTTCAATATAAGTCATACTGTACGATAGAACATTTTGCTTTGCCATCTTGGGGAGTATATTGGTGGAAAAGAGACATTGTTGTTACCTTCATTGTATCTTGATAAAACAGAGCATTCTTACTTTTTCTTGAAACAGTTCAGGGGAAGGGAAGCTAAACCCTAGAAACAAGAATTGCTTGGTGGAAATTGCATACAAATGTCTTTGCACAATTTGATGAAAGTAAAGACAGAAAGTCTACTGTATCGTTTTCGTATTTTGTATGTTAGTGTGAGGGTCAGAGGTAATTTGGACACAAGGTCACTTTGCATTATTTTTGGTTTTACAGGTAGGGACATCCTCTTTTGGTTAGAACAAGATAGGCCTTTTTTCAACACCATTTTCTTTTAATAAATATGACTAATGTTGAGAACCCTACAACTTTTTGTTCGCCTCTCATTGCTGACCCCTCACACCTGGTAGGACCAACCATGTAATGGTTTTTCTTTGGGTTTGGTGCTGAGATGAATGCCTGCTCAACTCTCCTTCATTAATGTCTGACAAAACTGTCCCAAACGTGCTCTACTTGCACTGCTGACTAACTTTCTTTGTTCTGCTGTTTTAAGGGTCCCCATTCAGCATCATGCGTTGGTAACTTTCATATTTTTTCTTCTCTTTATTTTCTTTCCCCCTGCCCTGGGTTACATGCTCCCCCTTTGAACCATCCTTGTTCCTGGGGATAGCGTTGGCATGATCAATTCATTTATCTAGCAATGATTTTGATCTACAGGCCACCCGGCGCCACCCACTAACCTGAATTTCAGGTACCTCCCACTTTACCACTGAACTCCTAGGAACCTGTTCTAAGGAAGGAGGAATGGAAAACTCAAAGGACCAGGAAATGGGAACCTCACACTGGATCCCTGGTGAATAGTATGTTAATTTCATAACGGGCCTGCTCTCCCTGGTACAATGACGGAGAGTAGCCAGGACCTCTTCCTCCTGACCCAGCGGGAAACAACGTACCGAGTCAGGTTCCTATATCTACCAGTGGAGGAATGGGCAAAGGTTCCTCTGAACGTCCACCATATTGGGGGCAATGGGTGCAGGATCAGGATGTGTCTCAGAAGGAACACTTTAAGGTTGGAGATCTGGTTCCCTAGGAATGGGATCTGGACCAGTGGTTCTAGAACCCACAGTATTCTCTGATCCAAAAAAGGGGTGTGGTAGATGCCAAACTGATCAGCTTCTGCATTATAACTGTCTTACAGTTTGGCCTTCTGCTGGTCTCACAGTCACAGTAAGTTGATGAGCTTCTGTGGATCGAGCCAATGAAGGGTCTTCCTCTTGGGGTCTGTCAGCGCAGAGTCTGACCTGGGGACTGCATTTCTTTTTTGTGGGTAGTGGAAGGGTCCACCCCATCCCAATGCCACTCTAATGGCTGATCTAGAACTTGAGGGAGACTAATGTCAACATGCACTCTGATGGAAAAAACCTTACAGGGCATATTCCTCCACCTTTTTTTGTAGAGTTGATTAGTAGATTAAGCTGACAAAATTCAGGCAGCATGGCTCAAGAAATAATTCATTCAGTTGCTGCCAGAAAAACCTGAAGATGAAGGTGGTACAGGAAACTTCAAGGATGAGAGGGATAATGAGGAAGATCAAAGGAAGCATGAGCAGAAGTAGCACAGAAACCGCAAGTGAGTAGTGCCTGGAACACCAGAAGCATGTCACAGAGTAATAAGGAGCATTGTGATGCACCCACTATAAGAGTGCACTTCCATATGTATGGATACACTGGTGCACCTCTGCTATGGAGGCCCAGAAATGAGGTAATGGTATTGGTAGCTCCTCCGATTCCTCCAGTATTTAAGTGCTGCCCAACAGATATTACCCACTCATAAGGTGCTTCATTTTTCAACCTCAGATCAGATGGATGAATGGCTAAGTTGACCCGGCTGAATCTGAACCTCTGACTGCTTGTTGCACATATATCTCAGCAACAGATTCTTATCTTTCTGTACTATCTTATTGAGAGTTGTGAATATCTTAGCATATGATGGCATTGTCTGCCACCTGATCAGGGTACCGGGTCATATGATGGCTGACTGTGATATCTGCAGCATTGTACTAGTGTATGACCATTTGAAGCTAGTGCATGCCATATGGTGTAAGTGCATGGGCATATCATGCGACATCATAAATAAAGTAGGACAAACTGGTGTCCCAGTGCTGCCATCCTGGCAATTGGGAGTGCCAGGGGTCGCCATGCAATACCGTCATCACACTTTAATGCTGGTACTAGTTAATTACGGGATTTTAAATACATAGGATGCCGCCTTCTGATCCTTATAGTTCTTTGTTGACTGAGAATATGGTAAATCTTCACATTTGAGGGGCATACAGGGTTATGGGTTCAGCCCATTCTGTCCCTGCACTTTATTAGACTCCTAGTACTTGTCAAGGTTGCTGCCACTTGGATTTCAAAATCCATCCTCAATTTCTTTCCTTCAAACCAGGTAAATATCTTTTGCAAATGAAGGCTGCGTGTTTCTGGCTGGCTCACTGTTTACTATCTTTATAAGCCTATTGAATTTGGCCCTCATGGTTCCAGAGTAATGATAATTCCTTGGACATTTGACACTCTGAACCACATTTATTTTTAGTTTCTGACCCAATGGCTTTTTGATTGCTTTTTCCAGTTTGTTCCTGATTAGGAGTTGTCACAAAAACAGGTCCCAGTTTCCGATTCATGGAACACATTGCGCGTGGCTTACCTGAGACCTGTGTTGAATCCGCACAAGTCCAACACATCACTGCGACACTACGAACGCCTTGCGCGAGACGCCCAGTGAAGGCGCACACCGTCCAGCGCACACACCTAAAAAGGGGGCAGAACACGTGGAATAGGGAACAACAAGCGTAAATGTTACGTGGAAAGGACCACAGTAAAACACTTGCAACGCCCACGCACGCGCGCTAACAACACGTATTCATGGAATTGAACTGGGCTCTCCTGCACACAGGAAAAGATGCGCTAATCCGGAAACACATTTGCGCAAGCGAAAGCAGGCGTAAGTGTCAACGCGCACCTAATACAATTCATAAAAAGCACAAACGCGCGTATACAGCTACTATTAATGTACCATTCCTCGCAGCAGTGATCATGGGACACTGCAGGAGGAGGAGGATAGCCAGGCCCCGCATTTTCTTACCCAGGACCAGCCTTTTTTAGGATGCCTGATGAACAAGTCTATGGCAGGTATAGGTTTCCACCTCATATCATCCTGGACCTGGTCACTGAGTGGGGGGATGACCTCACATCACCCACCCTGTGCTCCCAAGCGCTGAGCCCCTTGGAAAAGGTGCTCAATGTACTGCATTTTTTGGCCACTGGGTCATTTCAGCAGACAACTGCCATAGTTGGGGGTGTTTTACAGTCCACGCAGTCACACTGCCTATACCAGGTGTTGGCAATCATGACTGCACGCCCCTCAGTCCGCAGGCACATATACATGCCCAGAACACCCGCAGAAAGCCAGGCCGTGGTCCAGGGCTTCTATGGGGTGGCACACTTCCCCAAAGTGCTGGGTGCCATTGATTGCACCCATGTGGCTCTACGTCCACCTAGGGCCACAGAGCACATCTGTCGCAATCGCAAGCATTGGCATCCATCAACGTGCAGGTTGTATGTGAAGCCAAGGGAATCATCACCTCTGTATATGCTAACTATGCAGGGTCCACCCACTATAGTTTCATCTACAGAATGTCACCCCTACACTGGGCCCTGGAAGCTGGGAGGCATGGCAACACATGGCTCATTGGTGAGTACAAATGGCCCGCCAATTGCATGCATGTCTCACGCAGACTAAACCACATCACTGACAACCCATCTCACCTCCACAGGGGACAGTGCCTACCCTCTGAGTACATAATGACGCAAACACAGAACCCCACCACACCACCCCAGGTAAGATACAACGCAGCCCATATTGCAACTAGGGCCATAGTGGAGCGCACATTTGGAGTGCTAAAGTCACGCTTCCGCTCCCTTGACCACTCTTGTGGACAGCTACTATATGCACCACCGATAGTGTGCAGGATCATTGTGGCAGCATGTGTCCTGCATAATGCTGCAACACAGAGGGGCGTACCAGTGGACATGGTGGTTCCCCCACATCCCCAACCACATGCGCGGCGGCTGTGCATGGCAGGGGAAAGGGCAAGTGGCGAGACTGCCCATACCCAGCTTGTGGCACAATTTTTCACCTAAAATCCAACCCCTGCGGAGTGCACACAGCCCTGGCACATGGCAGGCCACAATCAATGTCAAAGGGACAAACATCTGTCCAAGCCTTACCACCCTGAGAATGTGGCCTCGGTAGTGCCACATTGTGTGCATTCCCTAGCACTAGAAGCAACACAATCTGGTGTGTACAAAAGGGACTCATGGAAGAAGGAGCTTCCAACTACCACCATGCCAAAGCAATCATATAAATGCTGGTATGTCAACCAAACCCACTCACAATTCATGTCACCTGCCCCACACAAAGTTCCATGGCATGCAATTCCCAAGCAGAGAAACAAATGGCCAACACATAACACCACTGCCACAAAGTGATGAACAATCAATGGACCAAGTCCATGAATCAGCCCACCATGTCAACTAAACCCAACAATGTAAAAAGGAACAACAATTGCCCAGTAGAACATACCAGACACGCAGCACCCAACAGTGAAGCCCTCCTCCCGTGACCAGACACAACTGCACTCATGCTACAATGTGTGGCGACTTGCGCATGTCACCCTTGGACATATGTGTGTTCCAAACAACCAAAGGGATCATCAAATTGTATACAGCCGTAAGGCCAACACCAATGAAGACAGACAAGCAAATAAATGAAGTTAACACACCAACAAAGTATGGGACTAAATGCACAAACCAAAAGGGACAAACAATCATGATTCCCACTAGGGGTGTATACACATGTTGGACTTGAGACTGCCCACAGATATCATGGAAGCCCATTGCCAATTTGTAACTTACTTTCACACGATGCACTCCTTGCAAGCCCATGGAAAGGGGAAGCAGGAGGTGCACATGTGTCTGGACCCCAAGGCACAGAAAAGGAGGGTACCAACCTGAGACAAGAGACAAGCCTGCATGGGTCCAGCTGGAAATCAACAGTATATGCCTTCGGATGCCACACAAAGCAACACACTGTCAAACAAAAGCACAATAGACAGAAAAAGATAAAAAAAGATAAAAATCAAAATTGCCCATGTGAACCTGGGGGGATGGGGAGAAGGTTACCCAGAAGGTGCAGGGTGCACACCAACACCCACATGTGTGGATGATGTGTGAAACAAAAACCCTCCATGGGTTTCTGGGCCGCATGGCTATCCAGGATCACGAGACCTGACGCTGCTGTCATCATACTCTGGTGGTGCATCTGAATGTGGAAGGTGGACGGGAGGTACACCATGTATGGTCCTGGTCTTGTCCTTGATGGCAGTGGCCATGCAGGACTGAGATGCATGCAGATGCAACCTGATGGCTCGGAGGTCTCCATGCAACACCTCACGGAATGCATGCAGTTCCTCTGTGATGACACGAGTCATCAGTTGCAACTGCTGTTCAGACTGCCTACTGCTGGATGCCTCGAGTGCAGCCAGTGTTGTCCGAGGGACCTATACTCCAACCTCAGGCCTTTGGGCCTGACCCTCTGCAGCCAAGGATGCACGCAGATCCCTCAGGTCCGCCCGTCGGCTCCTGTTGCTGGCCAGCATGTTCAGCCTGTGTGAGCGGCATGTGTACCGCAATGCCTGCTGCTGGTGCTCCACCTGTCTAGCCGGGGGGGATCATGAAATTGGCCACCCTATCCATGCCCTGAGCCAACATTTCCTGTGAAGCAGCCTGTTGTTGTGCAACAGCATACATGGACTGCTCCCACATAGTAAAGCCAGTTGATCCACGGCCAAAGCGTTGCTGGACCCCATGCCTGCCCTGGCCAAGGGAACCTGGCCCTTCATGTGATGGTGCTGCTTGTGGCTGCAGGACTGCATCTCTCCCCTGATCAGCTGGCCCAGGCCCAGGAGTCAAAACTGTGGAGCGTGGCCCTGCAGCCGTAACCACCACAGATGGACGCACCAACACAGACTGGCCCTGTGAGGGGTTTCCCCCCCTTCAGACGCTTGGGATGCAACAGGATCCACACTCTATGCACTCACCTGCGACTTCACAGAGGCATCCATGTCTGTTGCACCACCGGAGCCATAGGCATCTTCAGAGGCAGACTCTGACTCAGTCACGTCCAGGATGGCTTGCAAAACCAGTGGATTGTCATTTTTATTTTATTTATTTATTTGCATTTGTATAGCGCACTTACAGCCCAGGGGCATCGTGGCGCTGTTACAAGAAATATTGCATGAAGGTGTAATTGAATAAGTACAGGTGATTGAAGGTCTCTTAGGTGCAGGTGCATAGATAGCCAGTGACTGGAACTGAAAAGGTAGGTGAAGCTGAAACAGTCTAAGGTGGGCACGCAATCAACAGTACATCAGTTATCACAAGGCAATGGGAAATGACAGTTATACAAAAAGCATGGTTTTGATGGCTTTGCGGAAAGCTTGGTGGGACTTGATCATCCTAAATTCAGAGGGGAGAGCGTTCCAGTGAGTGGGGGCCAGAGTGGGAAAGCTAGTCCCCCCAGCGCGGATTCTGAGTGACTTGGGGGTGATGATAGTTTTGAGGTAGCTTTTTCTCAGGGGCCTTGTGGAGGTGTGCTTAGTGATTCTTTGGGAGAGGTAGGGTGGTGCCAGGTCATGAAGGCATTTGTGTGTAAGAGAGAGAGTTTTAAAGATGATTTGCTCTTTGACTGGGAGCCAGCGAGCCTGTCTCCGTACTGTAGAGATGTGGTCTTTCCTTGATGTGCCCATAGCCGCTCTAAGGGCGCTGTTTTGCACCAGTTGGAGTTTAGCAAGGTTCTTACATGGGCTACCCCCCACGTCCTCCACTGGTGGTTGGTCGTGGCTCACTATCCTGTACCTCCACCACCTCCAGTGCCTCATCACCTGCACACAGAAAAACACATGATTAGTCATGGAAACAGCGTAGACCATACACCATAGCCACCACAATGTCGACATGCAAGACATTAACCTGCCTGTCACAATCTCACACACGTATGCAGTGTCAATGCAATTGATGGAGAGCATGAAAGAAGACATGGGGCCTCATTACGAATCAGGCGTTAGGGGTTAACGGCGGCGTAAACGGCGCCGACCCTTAACGCCTGATTACAAGGTCCGTTAGCGCCATGGTGATATTAACGCCTGCTTTTTGCAGGCGTTAAAATCCATGGCGCTAAGGGACCATGGTGCTAATTACGCCACCGTAATTTACGGTGGCGTAATTAGCGCCTTCCCCACTCCCATTATGCCCTATGGGGCAAAAATGGGAATGGGGAAGGGTAAAATGGGAAATGGGGATTTACCGCCCCACTCACCTTGGAATGGGGCGGTAAATCCGCCATCCACCATGGTGTAAACGTAGTTTACACCATGGTGGTAAGGGTACGACCCAGGCGGTAATTTACCGCCTGGGTCGTAATGAGGCCCATGGACATGTCTGGGAAGGGCAAAAACACATTTGGTGCATGGTGCCCAGCACCTGCTCCAGCCATGGAGCACCTGAATGGCATAGTCCATACACCAACATCCATGATGTAAACACACATATGCCACGTGCCATAGCCTTGCCTTTATCTGCTGAATGCAACAGATGTAACATGCATACCACTGTCACAGAGCCGTGAATGAGGGATGTGACATGACATGTAACACAAAAACTCCATACACACAAGTCCCACGAGGTGGCAAGATACAAGGTTGCAGTGAAATGTTGAATGTGGACACACACGTCCCATGAGTCCATGTCACATCGACACCAGTCAAGTAAAAATGCACGTTGGAGGTGATCCCAGTGGATGTAAGTGGGAGTGGCCCGTGCATCACAGGTGAACGTCACACTAATCAAATACAACACACTGACAACCCATGTGAATGTAGCGGCCAGGTGGAAGTGGAAGTGCATACAACATGTGTCAATAGCGTGAAGAAGGTTGGAGGTGTACATCCAACCTCCGCCGAGTGTGTTGTATGGCGTGGATGCAATGCACGTGTAAAACTGTCGGCTGAGAGGCCTGTGCCTGATGACAGAGTTTGGGCAGGTGACTAGTGCATTCCATCATTCATCGTGGACGTCAGAAGGGCTGAGGAGTAGTGAAAGCACAACACATGTCCAATCACTATAAGAGGGACCTGACCTGGGTAAGGATCACCTGCAGTCCAAATCAGGCACGGAGCCCATACCAGAGGGAGGCCACTGCCAAAGAGAGACCCTCACCACTAACTGATTGCAATGTGAGAAGAGATTGACCCTGAGTGAACTGTGAAGGCATGATCACAGTCCATGATAGGTAAACCAATGCGAAAGATGGATTCGAAGTAACTGTGCCCAGAGCTCTCAAATGTCCCTGTGGACATTGCACCGTGAAGGAAATCAATAGCCGTACCCTCTGTGACCCAATGCCAATATCAGAGTCCTATGGAGATGCAACACCTGCCCCCAAGACAAAAGAACAACCCACACAGTCCAGTTCAGGAAGAGTTGCCGAGCACAGTGAGTAGGAGCACATATATATTGCTAGAGGACTTTGCAGTACCACACCACATGTATGACCAGTCCCCTGGAGAATGCGGGCTGCTGTGGCGAGGTGGGGAAAGGGAGGCCACCCGAACGGAGGTTCGGCTGGCAGGGTGAACAATCAGAGACGTCAGAGATGAGCAGAGGGAGGGACACTGTTGAGTGGCATACGGTCACAGCCCATCAGACATCACGGGTTTGATCAGGAAGAGGGCCAAGAGGTCCCAGACAGAGGGTGTATCTGGAGGATTGAGCATGTGTGCAGATGTCCATTGTCAGGGAGTGCAGCCCATCGTACATGTGTAGGCTGCAGGACAACAAGTACGTGTCAGACCACCATGACATGGTACACCCATGGTAGTCAGGTGAATGCATGTAGAACTGGCAGACAATCAACACACGGTCATGACGCAACATACACATGTCCTTGACACATACCCATCACCACTCACTAGACATTGCCTCATAATATGGAAGGTCTCCCACGCCCTGGATCAGCGCTGCATCAATCCTCTGTCTAGCGATGTCCATATGTGGAGTGAGTACTTCTTCCTCCGCTGCTGGTCCACCTCCAGTCACCAGAGTGGAGGAGTAGTTGACACCCATCTTACCTTTGGCCCGGTGCCGGAGGTCATTCCTGCATTTCATTGCCTCAGAAGCTGTGCGCCTCTCAATGCCCAGGGCGCTGATGCGACCAACGACACACTGTCAGTGGGCCATACGCTGGGCATGCGTATGATTGCTAACCTGCCCGCACAAGCAGGTCAGCCTTGTGTTCCTGCACGTAGTCCAAGAGAATCTGGATCTCCGCACCACTGAAGCTCCTCTTCCTCACTGTACCAGTCCCCTGTGCCGTGGTTCGGTACTGAGCCTGTTTGCCTACTGCTCTTTTACCCTTCCTGCAGGGTTGTGCAGTCCCTGTGTGGCTGGGACCACTGGGTCAGTAGGAGCTGCAGCACTGGTGGCTGGAGCTGAGGCATCAGCCACTGATGCTGTGAGTGGAGGTGGCCCTGCAGGCATGTGTGCCTGTGGGCTAGTGGCAGGTCCCTGCATCACACTCCTCTTGGCCTTGGTGACATGGACATGTGCCCCTTGGTCTCCCTGGGCCGGGGCCAGGACCACAACAGGCATGGCAGGATGACCCTGAGCCTGGGGGGCCGGCGCTACAGCTGCCCATGCAGCTTCTGGACCCTGGCTGGTCATGCCAGCAGATGGAATAGCTGGTCCTGCTTTGCTGGCGCTGGTGGCAGGTCCCTGCACCACACGCCTCTTGGCCTTGGTGACATGGACATGTGCCCCTTGGTCTCCCGGGACCGGGACCACAACAGGCATGGCAGGAGGACCCTGAGCCTGGGTGGCCGGCGCTGTAGCTGCCCCTGCATCTACTGGACCCTGTTGTGAGGGGGCATGTCCCTCCCTGCATGGACCTTGGAACCCGGATCCCTCGGCCACCTCTGCCAGCTCCAGCACCTCGACCCCCTTGGCTACCTCTGCCAGCTCCAGCACCTCGGCCCCCTCAGCCACCTTTGCCTCCCTTCCCACCTTTTCCCCTCCCAGTCATGGCACAGATGTAATGGTGCAATGCGGGGTGCAGCAGACAATTGACCTGGGCAATTGGAGTGAGTGGGCAGGGTACGTGATGTTAAACGTACATGCATGCCCATCAAGGCTCAGTGTGACCCCTGGTGGAAAATGGACGGGTCGCACAACACTCAGGCACCCCAAAAACAAAAAACATGTACGCGACCCAGTGGTAGCCCACGTGTGATGAAAAATGTCCTGCAGTATGCTGTGGCCCCTAGCAACACAAAAAAAGCATATGCGATGAACATGTAGGCTACTATGAGCCCAAAAATGGGGTACGCAACACACGGAGGCAACCCCAGAATGAAAAAAGCATGCGCGACTCACCGTCTGCCTCGTAGAAAGAAAAAAAACACACACGTGTGCACGTAGGCAACTCCCCCACCAAAACAAGAAGTACACAGAGTAAACTATTCACGTGCGAACCCACAAAGAAGTAAAGTCCACGCATCCGCCCCCACGAAAAGCACGTACAGTGCACTGTTGTCCTACGCAGACCTTTATCCCATACTGAACAGCAACGCCCAACATACAGCACGTGTCACGTAACTTACATGCTTAGGGCCTTCGCTCTGATTACACGCTAATGTGCTGTTTCCGCACGTGCAGAGTCACTCTGTTTTCCGGCTAGCCATACGAAAGAACACAGAAGATCCATGCTCCTGCCTACAAGGTCATTTACCTGCCTCCAACTGCCCCAAGCTGCCTCCTACAGACATCTGCTGCTGCCAGCCCACTCTGTGTGCCTGCTGCCCACATGCCCTGCATTTTGGTGCCTGCTGTGAAGCCATTGCCAGTGATCCTGTTGTTGTGACCATCTCTGCTGATCCTGGACTGCCATACCACCACTCCACAGCCCAGCCCCAGGACCACCTTGCCCACACCACCTGGCATGTCTGACCCGACACCATCTGAGGCAAGTGGCAACCCCCCAGCATAGAGGCAGAGGGCTGTCAGCTTCTCTTCCACAGAAGTTGCCATCCTCTTGGAGCAAGTCCTGGGGCATTCCCAGGACCATTGTGGGTCGACAAGGAAGGACGGAATAAGATCTGGGCGGACATCATGGGTGCCATCAACGTGGAGGGGGTGGCACCCCGCGACTACCGACATGTCCGTAAGGGGGGTACGCGAATTTGCGGGGGTACGCGAATTTGCGGGAGTACGCGTGGCCCTTTCCAAGCGATTTGGCTGGCACGAGCGGGGTACGTAAATTTGCAGGAGTACGCGCAGCCCTTTACATGAGATTTGGCTGGCGCGAGCGTGGTACGTGAATTCGCGGGAGTATGCGCAGCCCTTTCCACGCGATTTGGCTGGCGCGAGTGGTGTACGCGAATTCACGGGAGTACGCACAGCCCTTTCCATGAGATTTGGCTGGCGCAAGTGGGGTACGCGATTTAACGTGGGTACGCGCGATGTTTCACGCAATTATGATGGAGGGGGCTCTGTAGTGGGCCACAGATGGTGCAGGGTCTTGCGCCGTATTGGGCATTTCACTGGCTTTTTCCTGCGCACGGGGCAGTGTTGGGGGCGTTACTGGCGCTGCTTGCTGTTCATTGCGCCACGGCTACTGATGCCTCAGGAAATCCATGAATACGCGTGCTGCACAATTGCTGGTTTGCGTCACGGCTGGCGCATGCGTGGCGCATGCTCATTCTCGGCGCACGGCGCTAGTGCTTCTTCTGTGCTGGATTCTATGAATCGGGCCCCTTGTCGTCCGATGTCCTCGCATTATCTCATGTTGGACCTTATTGTATAATTCTTTACTTTTGTTCTTAAAGATTAATTTCTATCCATGTTCAGCTTTTCGTAAATCAATTGGTCCACCTTTCCAGTGGCAGGCAAGTTTGTTGTGGTTAGATTCAACTTTGTTTTCCGCACCCAGGCTTTTAGTGTTATTCTCGTGTTGGAGTTTAGGAAGTATTTTCATCTTCTCTACTGTTAGTCTGACGATGTAGGGCATGTAGTACAGGGTTGCTTTTTTTAGGCAATGATGGATCTGGATGGATTAGGCGAATACTGCATCTCTCAGGAGAGGGGAAAGCACAGGGAATCTCGCTCCATCCACCCCCTAGGAGGCACAACAGGTACTGGCCTGACCAGACCAACCCAGTCCCAGGCCCCTGTCGCCCTGCATTAAATACAATAGAGAGTTTCTTTAATTCACTAAAGCAGTGTGGTTTCCATCTAGCGCCACACCTTCGAAAGGTACCTTTAGTTTCTCATTAGGCCTATTGGTGATGGGGGAAATGAAATCAACCGTAGGTCACTTGCTGGGACATAGGGCCTTGTATCAGGGTGAAGGACTCATTGTGTGTTGGCTTATATTACAAATATTTATTGAAAGTGCTGTTGTTGCTATTTGTCTTAGAGAGGAGGCAACCCCCAGATCAGGGGCATGAAGCAGTATCTCAAGGAGGCACAATACTCAAACAATTTATAGTTTACCCTGTCCTAACACTTTATTGCTTAAACTGTTCGAAGATAGGAACATGCTTTTCAATTATCGATAAACCCCTAGTCCTCATAGGAGTTTATTCCAACATTTTCCATACAATAAAAATGAGTTCAATTCACATGTTCAGTTGAGCCAAGCTGTATTCCTCTATACACTTTGCCTTGCTTACTTAACCAGCCAGAAGCTTTGCCTTCTAGCACAATAATGTGATGCTCTTTCAGTGGATCCATTTAACTCTTTTTAGTTTGTTTGTTTGTTTATTAATTTGTATTGCACGCCAAACCCATGGGTATCAGGGCGCATTGCATGTAATTACAGGTGTTACAGTTAAACAAGATATCAGAACAATACAGATAAATACAGAAAATGACATAGATAATGAGCAAACATGTCAGGTCAGCCAAATCTGGGCATATTGCATGTAGTTACAAGTGATACAGTTACACAAGAGATCAGTGCAATACCGAAAATACAGTAGTAGACATAAATAATGAGCAAACAGGTCAGTGTTACAAGGCAAAATCAGTAATCATAAAATACAGTAGTAGACATAAATAATGAGCAAACAGGTCAGTGGTACAAGGCAAAATCAGTAATCAAAGGAGTAACAAGGAGACACGGACTGAAGGAGTCAGACACCGTTTGACACGAGCCAGTTTTTGGTGTTTTTCCTGAAGGTTCGGAACGTCGGGCCCATATGCAGGTGAGTAGGGAGAGCTTTCCAGGAGTGGGCAGCTTGAACAGGGAAGCTGATGCCCCCTGCCTTTTTCAGATTAAATCTGGGAACTAAGATGCAGTGCGTGTTTACAAACCTTGTGGGGCATGAAGAAGTTTTTTTTAATGATTTTGTCTCTTAGATACTGCAGTGCAGCATTATTTAGACATTTCTGTGTGATGGACACTATTTTGGATCGGATCCTATCCTTCATGGAAAGCCAGTTGTGTTTTCTTCTGACTTCCGAGATATGATATCTCCTTGGAATGCTTAAAGCAGTTCTTAAAGCATTATTTTGTAGAATTTCTAATTTATTCAGAATCTGTTTGCTGGCACCTGCATATAGGGCATTGCAATAATCGAGTTTAGACATGATTAGAGCCCCCACTATTGTAGTGCAGCTATTGGTAGATAAGAATGGTTTGCATGCCTGTATCAGTTTTCAAGGTAACACTGTAGCTGAAGCCGTGGCGTTGACTTGCTTCCCTAGGTTCAGAGCTCAGTCAAGGTAAAATCCTAAGGTTTTAGTCTCCTTGGTGACTTTAATGTCGATGCCATCGATATTGAATGAAGTATATTGGTTTCCAGGTTTGATGAGATTGGCTGGGGCTCCTAGGATCAAGATATCAGTTTTGTCATCATTCAGGCATAGGCCATGGGATGCCATCCATGCCTGAATGATTGAGTACATTTTGTTGAATAAGGCCAGGTCCGTGTCGTAGTCGCCCGAGAGGGGTAGGAGTATCTGGGTGTCATCTGCATAGTTAGTGTAGGTGACACCCTGTTGATCCAAATCATCGAACAGCGGCTTTGTAAATATATTGTACATGGTTGGGGAGACGCACGAGCCTTGCGGTACACTACATGTAATGGGAGAGGGATCAGCAGCGGCCGAGGGAGAGAAAACTCTCATAGACCTATTGTTGAGAAAGGATTGAATCCAGTCGGTGGCTTCTTGAGAGAAGTTGGCAGCCGTAGACAAGTGTTTGCAGAGCACTTTGTGGTTGACCAGATCGAACGCGGCCGATAAATCCAGTAGGAGTAGTAGGGCGCATTGTCTGTTGTCTTTAAGTTGGTCTATTTGCATTTTTAAATCAATTAAAGCAGTTTCTATACCGTGGAGTGGTCTAAAGCCTGATTGTCTTAGTCCTAAGAGGTTATTAGACTCTAGATACAGCTGGATCTGGAAATAAGCTGCTTTATCTAATATTTGGAGTAACAATGGAACAGTGGTAATAGGCCTGTCGTTGGTTGGAATGGTTGGGTCCTGAGATGCTTTCTTTAGCAAAGGTAGTACCCACGCATCGTTAAGATTAGTAGGGACAATGGAAGCACGGAATGAGGCGTTTATTCCTTTGGTGATAAATGGTGCCAGGTTTCTGGCTGCCTCTTTGATAATTTGAGGTGGGCAGATATCTCCCTGACATCTTGATAGTTTAAGCGAGGCGATGATCTTTTCCACCTCTTGTGTAGTGACTTGAGAGTATTTGAATTCTTGTAAGGGTTTGGGGGACTATTTTTGTAGATTGCCATAGGTGTCTGGTTTGGAGAGGTTGAGTATCTTAGCTTTTTGTTTTGTTTGGAGGGTGGTCATTTTGTTAGATAAAGCATTTTGGATGTTGGTACACCATACTATATCCTTTCTACATTTGTCTTCAGGAGGAATGGGGGTTTCTATTTCCCTCAGGATCACAAAGAGTTCCTTGGTACTGGAGCTGGCTTTGTTGATCCTATCGTTGTACGTTTTCCGTTTGGTTGATAATATTTCTGCTTTGTACTTAGCAGACTTTTCATTCAGGAGTTGTTTGTTTTCTTTTGAGGCCATGTTTTCCCCAAAACTTTCAGTTTTCTTTTTTATGCTCGAAGAGCTCTTAGCTGCGATGTAAACCATGAGTTAAGGTGGGCTCTGGGTTTGCCTTTTTGCATTTTTAGTGGAGTGATGATGTCTAGCGCTTGTGTGATGGTGGCGTTGTATAGGTCTACTAGTGCGGCAGGGTCCAAGGACTCTGATGCGGAGATCGGAGTGGGGAGCAAGATGGGCATAAGCTTATCAGCTGTGATGTTCTGTTTGTTACTGGGATAGTCTTGGTTATTGGTCGTTTTTGCGAGGATAGTGAAAGAGACTAGGTAGTGGTCAGTCCAGATCTGAGGTTCAACAGAAGTAATTGTCTCGCAATTTAGGTCTGCAACCCAGTCTAATATTCTACTTTTCTCATGGGTAGGCTGGTTAACTCTTTGAGTAAGCCCTAGTTCAGTAAGGGTCTCAGACATCATCTTGGCATGTTGGTCATTAGGATCAAGGAAGCCCAAGTTGAAATCACCTAGCAAAAGTATTTGCGAGGTGCGTTTGGACCTGTGTAGTATGGTCATAATATCTTCCTCAAAGGATCGAATGGGACCTGAAGGTCTGTAAATTAGGTGTACTGTTAATGTGCTTGATTTGGAGTTGGTTAGTTTAACCGTGAATAGTTCGCACAACTTCATGATAGGAGAGATGGATACTCTAAGCCCTAGGTTGGACTTTGTTTACAATGTTTATGTATTTTAACATAAATCTCTTTTTGCTTTGTCGGTAGCAACATCATTTTTCCACAATGCAGATATTCCAGCAGAAATAACTGGTTTACTTTTAGTGTTATGAATACGCTTGCTCTAGTATTTAGGAATTGTAACAGCAATTTTCCTGTGGAGGAAAATTTGGCAAAGGAAAATTGTATGAACTCCCCTTGCACAGTACGGCATTATGATATTGAATAGGTACTGCAAACTGTATTGTTTAAACACTGTTTCTTGCTCATGCGAGGCAAAGACTGTAGATGGTACTATGCATGCCTTTGCAATGAAGGCCTCGCACCTAGCTTTTTGGGATGCTCGCCTTCCCATCTCTCGCTTCTGACGTGTTTCCCTTTTGGCACATGAAAGCATGTTTTAGGCTCTCACTTTCTTGGAAAATGTGGCACTAGTGGGTGGAAGTAGTTATATAGCAAGCGCTCTCGCCTGCTTCAAAGCGTGTACGACTCTTTAAGGAGTATATTCACCTTAACTAACAGAATTACAACCGGCTGACCTCTCTGATAACACTAGCTAACATGAAAGAATGCAGCTGGTGAGACAGGCTTGTATAATGAGGCTTTGTTCTCTGCGAGAAAGAGGAGGTCAGTATGCAACCGTGACCTGTTGGGACCACCCCTTCCATTGGAGAGCATGTGTTCGATTTGTATAAGAGAATGACGATCTGAGGGAAGAGGGGCACTTGAATTTGAGTATGTCCTGTTGTTGCTTTTTACTAATAAATCGTAATCCACTGGAATCGTGAGTGGTCATTTTTCCACCAAACCATTTTCTGAAACTAGGATCGTTTTTTTTTGGTTTCATTATGATATATGTTTAAGTCCTGATTCATGATTGTTTCCCAATAAAATAGGGCATAGAGTTAGTGTTTGTATTTTTTTTATTGATATTTTACTTCTTTTACGCTCAAACACAAGTGTTTCAGAGCATAACAAGACAAGGGAGGGGAACAGGGGAGAACAAAACAACGATCTAACTAGGCCCATTGACATTGAGAACATGCAAGTGCATGGGAGAGGGCGAGGGGAAAAGTGCATGGAAGGGGGGAGAAGTGGAAAGTGCGGCGCAAAGGAGAAACAGATACATAATAATAAATAAAATGACAAGCAAAAGTTGCCTCCAAAACATATAAAGACTGGGAAGCTAGTAGAAGAACTATGTTGCAACAGGACTCAGAACAAAAGCTTAAAATACTAAGTAAGAGGAAGTACAAGGACTTCTGGTCATTGATCAAGCAAACTCCATGTGCGACGCCCGTCCTCCAACAAAACTATGTCAACGAGGCCGCCTGGAAAGCCCATTTTCTAACTCTTCAAGGGCTCAAATAACACCACACCCACCATTGTAGTGAAAGTAACAACAGAATGGTGTCTCGAATATGACATCGAAGATATCTTAAAGACAATCCAGAACCTGAATGCCTCACGAGTACCAGGCCCGGATGGTCTGACTAACCAAATGCTTAAGACCAACCCAAATGACAATGCCCGTTTCATTTACATTGTCTTTAAAAAAGTATCCCAACAACGCCTAATACCTTCATCATGGAAAACAGCACGATAGTGCCCATTTAAAAAAAAAAGAAGTAAAGAAGATCCCAAAAACTATAGGCCTATCGCGCCTATATGTAATAGGCAAATTCTTCGGCACATTCATGTTGGCAACATTTTCACAATGGACAACTGAAAATCTTTGGATGGACCCATGTCAAACGGGCTTCATTAAAAACGTGGGCACCTCAGCGAATATCATTCTGCTAAGTATTCTCAAGGCCCAAACTAATCAAAAAGGGAAGAAAACATTTATAGCATTCATTGACCTGGTCCAGGCTTTTGACCGGGTCAACAGAGAGCTATTGTGGCTAACTGTGCGACAGGAATTGTCTGCAAGACATAATGGGGCCCCTGGTCGCACTACATTCAGAGACCACAATACAAGTGCGTTTAAACGGGGCAGTCTTTCTTACATCCCCAATATCCACCTCAAGAGGGGTTAAGTAGGGATGCCCCTTAGCACCTGCAATATACAACTTTTACATCTCGGACATTCCTAAATTTGAAGCGCACATCAGATCTTTTCCCCCTAATATCGGCAACATGAACTACTGTACGCTGATGACATTATTCTAATTGATCAGACGGAAATCGGCCTGCAGCATCAGCTGGACAGTCTCCAGAGATACTTACATCTAAATTACCAGATAAACCAAGAGAAAATTAAAATAATGCCTCTTCATAAAGGCAAGAAATGTAAAAATGCATTCAAATGTTAACTGGGGTGAACTAGGATCGAAGAAGTGACAGCGTTTAAATATTTAGGCGTTAACTTTAAAAACAGTCACACTTAGACGGCTGTGCAAGAAGCACTTACATCAAAAGTAACAACACTGGCTACCGATGCGAGACTTATGGACAGGAATTTCGGGCGTTTTCTACTGTTGCAGTCATTAACTTTTACAGGGGAAAGGTCACCCCGGCTCTAATGTATGGAGCTGAGGCTATGCCGGATATTTCTTCCAAATTATGGCCTAAGCTGGAAGAATTGTTTTGGTGAAAAGTCTTCAACCTTCCAAACTCAGCAGCCACAGCTTTAATTCGAAGAGAACTCAGTATCTTGTCACTTTCCGCAATCGTCGCATGGAACAGCTTGGTCCCGTTCTGTAAGATCCTACTATCAACAAGTCGACCCATTTTCAAAATATTACATGCCGAATTATTAAGTGACTGTGCCACCAAGACAAGCAAATGAGTGGTCGATAGGCAAAAGAAACTTGACGAGATAGGATTTTCTGAAGACGATCTACTCACAAACTCCACAAGAGTCAAGAGGAAACTCCTCGAGCAAGACTGGATCAATACGCTCGATGCCGCTGCAGCCAGCAAACTGTCAAAAGACATGCCAGCAAGTGGAACAAAGTTAAACCAACTACGAGGTTATCTATTAAAGTTTTCTGATAGATTATATAGATCAACCTTCATGAGAATGAGGCTGAATTCGATAAACAGCAATGAAATAAATGGAATCCGCAGCAAATCCGAAAGTAACACTTGGCGCTTCTGTGCCCTCTCAATCGAGATAGAAACCATCAAGCATCTTCTGACCCAATGCAGTGGGCTGATAAACCTAAGAAAAAAGTTCTTAAATGCGCTGATGGTGCACTGCAGGATGATGGATGAAGAAGACCGCTGGAAAGCTCTGATAAGTGGAGACAAAACATCATGGGTTATAGCCGCTATGTCAATGATACGAACTGCCCTTCATCAATCTGAACCTGGACCAAAAATCCTCAGTTAAGAAGGTCAACCCGTGGGCTTTGATGGGCTAAGACAGTTTGGTGAACTGGCGAACACGTTAGTACTCTAGAAGCCATCGAGGACACAGACAATTAAAAGGAGTCAGTCTATAACTGAATGTGGGAAAAGGAATAGTGAAAGCTGAAGTCAAATGTCGCAAAATTTGTAAAAAAGGTTTAGCCAATTAAATTTCAAATAAAAAAATAAAAATAAATAAATAATAAAGGCAACAAACAGTGGTAGTGCAGCCAGCAAGTGGTAAGTGCTGGGTTTAAGGCAACAGACAGGGTAGGACTGATAAGAGCCGGAAGAAAAAGGAGGGAGCTGTATGGGTACAGATACAGACCCGAGTGCAAGGGGTGGCCCGGAGGCAGTGCAGGAGAGGGTGGCCAGGTGCACAGTGCCAAGAGAGGACAGATCAGCAGGGGAGAGGGTGAGCGAAGGCAGAAGCAAAGAGGAAGGTCTTCAGGTGCTTCCAGAACCGGAGATGGTGCTCCTTAAGTTTTGGAGTGGCAGGGAGGCTGTTCCAGAGGGAGGCCCCAGCTGAAGACAGAGATCTAACCCCAGCTCGTTTCTTTGAAAAATGACTGACCCTGAGGACGTTAAAGGTAGAGAAGCGAAGAGCTCGAGAGGGGAGGTATTTGCAGAGGGATAGCTGAAGGTATTTTGGACCCAGGCCCCAGAAAGCCTTGTGGACAATGCAGAGGGTTTTGAATTTAATCCGTGCATCCACTGGGAGCCAATGGAGAGATTTCAGAGCTGGAGAGATACGACCCCAGGGATTGAGGCTAAGGACAAGTCTCACTGTCCTGTTCTGGATTAGTTGCAAAGGGTGGAGAGTAGAGGCAGGTAGATTTAGAAAGAGGCTGTTACAATAGTCCAACCTAGAGAGAACCAGAGCTTGGGAGACAGTGAGCTTCTGGGGGAAGGAGAGGAAAGGCATAGTACCTCTGAGGAGATGCAGTAGGAAGTTTGACTGTTTAGAGACATCAGAGATTTGGGCAGAGAAGGAAAGTGTGTAGTCAAAGATGACCCAGAGGTTCTTAGCCTCGCAGGTGGGGGTAGGAGGCCGGCCAGAGAGTTAGGGGAAAGGATGGTGAAGGTATGCCGATGAGGAGGATCTCCGTCTTGCTAGCATTCAGACAAAGACGATTGGCGGCACACCAATCTTGAATGGCAGTTAGGCAATCGGAGATGAAAGAGGGAGAGGAGGTGGCCAAGGGCAGCCTGAAAATGAGATGAGTGTCATCAGCGTAGCACTGGACATTTGAGCAGGAAATGGCAATGCAGTGGGCGAGAGTTGCCAGGTATTGGTTGAAAAGCCAGGGCGAGAGGTTAGAACCCTGGGGAACACCACAGGTAGAAAGCAAGATAGATGGTAGGAAGGACCCAAGTTGGACCTGGGAGGGTCGATCAGAGATGAAAGAGGTCAGCCAGGCCAGAGCCTGATCAGTAATTCTCAGGTTATCACAGAGACGGTTGAGCAGGATGGTATGGTTGACCGTGTCAAAGGCAGAAGGGAGATCCAGTAGGATGAGGACAGAGCAAATGTTAGAGTCAAGGTTGGAGAGCAGATCTTCACGGATGTTCAGGAGAGCAGTTTCTGTGCTTCTGGCAGCTCTGAAGCCAGACTGGTTATCATGGAGACAGCCAACAGAATCAGAATGAAGATTAAGCTGAGAGATGGCCAGCTTTTCCAGGAGTTTGCCCTGAAAGGAAGTAATGGAAATTGGGCGATAGTTAGCCTGACAGGAAGGATCAGCTGTGGGTTTCTTGAGAAAAGGATGCACAAGGGAGTGCTTCATAGGGAAGGGGAAGGATCCTGAGTCAAAGGAGTGGTTGCAAAAATCGGCAAGGGCCAGATGCAAAATTGTTCTGCTTCTTCTACCCTCTTCTTCGCATGCTTGTGGTTGTCCTACCTCCTCTTTTCCCAGTCCTTGATTTAGCTTGCTTTGCTTGCTCTGTTGCCTGCATGAGGGCCATTCAGACCCAATTTGGCACGTGGATCCTGATGCCGGGCATATGGTGCTCCTTGTTTACTGCAACACAGTGTGACAAAGTCCCCAACGTTATGCTAGGGACATGAAACGGGGTGACCAAGGGGCATGGGGCCCTCCCTGAGCTAGTGGATGATGGTCCTACAGGCAGAATGGGGAGGATCCCCATGTCACTCTTGTTAGGCCATGTCGCTGGGCAGGTGACATTCATTTGCCAAAACGAGCCACAACCTTTTGCAGGGCACTGGACACCCACTGCCACATCTTAGTTGCGTGAAATAGAGCCTGCTGCAGCCAGCATGAACATGCATGAACAAGGAACCCAAATTGGCAGGCTTTTTTTTTTAAACTGCGGTCTGCCCTCGAGCCAAAATACACTACACCTAAGTGGATAGAACCATCACCCAATAACCAATCACACAACAACTATAATAATGATACGTGTGTGCATGCCCAGACTGGGCTCAGGAAGGAGTGATTGTAGTAGAGGAAGAATGGGAGGTGTGGGCATTTGGAGTAGGTGTTAGAATTTAGAGGGAGTTGGCAATTAAGGAAGGAGTCTGTGGAAGGAGTTTGGAGAGGGGCAAAAAGGCATTAAGTGGTGGCACGAGGGAGTCCTCAGTTGATTGGAGGCATTGACATGCCAGAAGGAGGAAGAGATCATGAGTTGGTAGGAGAAAAACATCAAGGGGAAGACACTATGAGGAGGTTGGGCATCAGGAGAATACACTAAGGTCTTGCAAGGTAGTATCTAGCAAGAGCAGGACGAAACGAGATAGCATACTAGGCCCAAAGCAGAGGCTAGGGGTGGGAACCCAATCAGAAGAGGTTAAACCCATGGTGGGAGCAGGAACGAGCAGGCAGCATGGCCTCAAGGGTCATTACCGAGGAGGAGTAGAGAATCTCTGCAAGAGACTCTGTAGAAATCTGGTCCCTAGGAGGGGAAGATAACATTCTCTTAAGCTCATCAGCGGAAACTGGGCCAGCCAACCCCGTTTGGTTCTCTCATGAAGAGTAAGGGCAACCCTGTGAACATTTTTGAAAGCGGCAATCAATTATTTTTTTTTATTAACAAGAACGTTTGAGCTGAAAAAAGGATGGTTTGAGAAGATATAGAACAAGCCCCATATTTGATTAGACTCAAATGCAGTAGAAAAGGAGAAGCTATTCTGACGGTTCCCAGAAGGGAACATTTTGTTGGGACTGTTAATTTTTTCTGAATAAGCTTTTGCAAAGATTGTATTTAAGTAAAGGCAGAGGAGGCCAGTCTTTGTTGACCTTTGGGAAAAACAGTTCCTCCCAAGTCAGTGAAATGTTTGTTTTTCTGTCCAATGGTTGCTATAAATAAAAAAATAAACTTCCTTGAAACACCTATAGCAGGTGTTCCAGATAGGATATTGAAATGGGAGTATTTTACTTTTTTTTTTAGTTGGGAGTACATTTATTATTTAGTTTTCCAATTCGAGAATTTTAAGCAGTAAACTTATGTTTTAACTGTCAAACATACATGTTTTTGTAATAAATATTTCTTTGCACCTAGTTATTCATGCACATTAAAGGATACATGCTTACCTCTTCAAATCAGATAGAAATAATAGTAGAGTTTATTCCTGTGGCTCTATCTATAATACTGGCCCAAATATATCAGTGGAGCTGTGGGTGAAAACAAGGGCACAGGCTCTTATGCGGCTGTTTGTTATTTTTTGTTGATGGTATTTGTGTTCCCTATTTTTCTTTTTTGGCAGTATTTGTCTATTTTTAGAGCATACAAGTACTGATACACACCTTATCTGTAGGGCTGCCTACACCCTGCTTAGTCTTGTCTGTTGGTCTATGCCTATGATATGACAACACATACTCACCTCTACACAACAGTGGAATCATGCATGCACCACCAAAGCAACTCAAATAGACTAATGGCATATCAATAACCCATATTAACAATATTAACATAGAGAGAACAACTAAGAAAACAGAAACCCATCATCTCTCCAATGGTTCAACCAACAACATAAACTACACAGCAACTACACTTAAAACACCAATCCACTGCTTTGTTCAGTGCTTGCTTGTATTACATTTGGAATAAATTTAATATGCAGGAGGTTCCTGGATTTCCAGTATCTAGTGCTGTTTTTATCTTAATAATGAGGTCAACCACATATATATTAGGGGATCATTATGAGTTGGGTGGTAACTGTAAAATAGTGTGTTTTGTCAAATACTGTATATTTTACCTTATGCCCAATTCATAGTTTGGTCAAACGCCACTACTGATAGTCCATGGGAATGCCACAGGGGGTATTCCAGGCAGACTCACTGCTGAAAGTTTGCCTATTTTTGCCTCCACCAAACCTTGCACTCCGAATGGTCTTCCTCATCAGTGATCTCTTTCCTATCCATTGCTTCCTTAGACTCCCCTCAACCTTCCTCTTTTGTCTCTTCCATGCTCTCTCTATTCAGCAGTACTTTACTCTCTTCCCTGTTCCGTCCCATGGCTTCCCAGCGGGTACCGTTCACTTCCTTCTCCAACGAGGCCCGCTTCCCTCTCTCTTCACAAGCTGCTCCTTTTCTTGTTTCCCCGCAAGCAATCTATTTCACTTTTGTGAAACCTAACACTTCCTGTCTGTTCTACTTTTATTCTATTCCCCAGATGGTATCCTTAGTCTCCCCATGAAGTTGGTATCCTTATTCTGTTTCCAAGTAATCCCCCCTGCTTTCCTTGTTGTTTTTCAAGTCCTCCTTTTGTTCCACCCTCTCACTCACTTGCCAGATGATACCCTTAACTCTCCCACAAAGTCGCCTTGTTTCCCTCACCAGCTGGTACCCTTCTCTCCTGATAACTCTCTCTACTAAACCCAGTTGCTCACTTCTCTCCCATGCTTTTCCAGTCTTACCTCTCACCAGGGCTTTTGCCCTGCAGCAATTTGCCATTGCACTTTAAAGTGGACCCTCCTGACCCAGGCTTTCCAGGTTCTGCTGCTCTCGACTGGCTAACTCTCCTTGTTTCTGCCGGATAGCTGCCAAGTCTCCTGACTTGCAGTTTTCAAGCATCTGCTTCCCCCCAGCTGTTGCCCAGGACTGACAGAGGCTGATTGCGCTGGCTGCCTTCTATCTGGTGACTGCTCCTTCCATTTGGTGGGCTCTAGGGTGATATGGTGCACCTATGTGAAGGGGCTGGTAGTGATCCCTGATTGATCAGGTGTTCCTGGTTAGGTGGTTTTTCAGGGGGCTGCATTAACACAATTTAAGGGCCAGTTGCTATGTTTTATTCCATACTATCTTTTATTTAATGCATTGCTTCTGTGCATAATGTGTTCTCCCATGAGGCTTCCTGTTCTCCTCTACGTGCACTGCTAAACCCAACATGTGTCTGTTCTAGGTGGAAACCCTTCTGTAAGTCTAGGGAAGTATTTGTTGCATCCATTTCCTTTACCAAGGTTTTTGACTGGGTAATTTATATTTTATTTCTGACAATGCTTGCAGTACCAGAGGCAAATTGCTAGTTACATTTTAACTTTCTTGGGGTTTGTTTTTCTCTTCCTCTGCAGAGAGATACATGATTACACAGTATTGCAGAAAACATTCATATTGATGGAAAACAAAGTAGCAACCTCATTGCCATGTTCACGAAATACTTTCCCTTTGCTGGCTTAAAAGGAAGTTTCCCCTTTTCAACGCACAGACACTAGGTCTGCCGATAGGAAGCTTTCATTTTCATCCCCCTTATTATTCTGTGCTTTTATTTAAAGGGTGTTTTCTAACTGCAGGGTCCAAGGGGGGACTTGCAGTGGCACACTTGTGACAGGCGCTGTCCGGCAGGCGAGCTGCCACGTCAAAGGATGCACTTTGTTCAGTCCTTGTTCTCTTAGTTAGAAATGGGTTTGATCCTCTTACCTCCTGTCCAGCCACACATTTACTTATCAAGTCATCTCCTGTATACTACATGCTTCATCTAATTGATGTGATTCATTGTTGTTTCATCTATATGGGTTTCTGTTTACGATCATTGATTATTTATTTTGACATTCACTCATACTGAATGTTTACTCTTTCCAGGTTTTCCAGTTATTACCTCTGTGTTTTCACTAACCATAAAACCACAGGCGGAAACAAAGCTGCATGAGATGAGAGAACCAAAGAGAAGTGCAGCAAGTGAGCCAGAGGAATGTGTCATTAATGGTAAGATGGTGGGCACTAGTGTACGCTCTCAGCAGAAAGGAAATGATTGTTTATAGTTCAGACATTGTTTAACTTCCCTCCTCTATATCACTTGAGTTTCTTTGTGAACATTTGGACGATAGCCGGATATAAAATTCCATAGGCACACAAACTAATCTGTCAAAAATGACCTTTGGAATGAGAAAACAATGAAATGTGGGAAGTGATTTGTGTGGTATACCTGAGGTAATGAAAGAGTTTATTAATTTTAATATCCTTGCCTCAAAGGTAACCTTTGGCACACAGTGTTGGCTATATTTTAATAATATGGCTATAATAAAGTAAAGTAGCATATGCTTGCCTCTGTGGTGTTTGGCAACTTGTCGGCAAGTAGAATGGCTACTGCCGTGGCCTTTGGACTCCTCTCTATTATCACATTGTAAAATTATAAATGCCATCTGAACTTAAAAATGCAGCTTCTGATGAAAGACCCCCAATACCAGAACATCAGATCGAAAGACAACAATGATAGCCATTCTTTTTTAACAGCAGTCTAACAGTGCATTACCCCCACCCACCCACACACACAGACACAGCTCTTCTAAAAAGACATTTCCAGCCACCATATCCTCCAAGGCCTACAGTTGTAATTTGACATCTACCAGGTAGACAAGGGGCTCGTTCGCAGGGCCATCCATGAGAAAGCCTTTCTCTATTAGAAAACATGATCATGGCAATCACCAATGACTGGGCACTGTCATCAGCTTCTCTCTGGTCAACACCCCCCTTATTATTGATTCATCCCAAGGACTTCTCTATGTGCCGGCGCCCATCAAAGGGGGACTTTCATTGATTGGGGAGGTACTGTCAGTTATGCCAGCAGTATCTCCTACGACTCAGCAATCCACCATTACCCTGATAAGCCCTTTTGCACCTACCTTTGAGTTGACTGCCTGGCCCAAAGTTTTTTAGAGCAGATCATTGTGGCTTCTCCTTCAGTGAAAATCTTAATTTGGAAGACAATGGCCCTCATTACTATCGGCGGCTACCGGCACCCTCAGCTTACTGTTTCTACCGCCCGATATTCCGGTAATACCGGGATATTACGGGTGGCGGCAGAACAGTAAATTCCCATTCCTTTGGAGTCTCATATGACTCCACAGGAATGGGAACACTGAAGCACTGGCACTCTTACTAACAGTGCCAGTGCTTCAGTGAATTATCTGCCGGCAGGGGCGTGAACTACCGGCAGGTCAGGCCTGCCAGTAGTTCACAGCCTCTACCAGCAGACTCAGAGTGACTCGGTCTGGAAAAGATGCCGGTAACCGCTTTTACCGGCAACTTTTTCCAGACCGGGTCACTCGTAATGAGGGCCAATGTTCAGGAAATTCCTTCTGTAATAGAAATAGCCCCTTTAGAGCACTATAGCAGCAGTAACCTGAGATGAATGAGGACTAAAATGAACAGATTAAGCTGGCCCTGATGCAAGTGCATATCATTTCAGTAAACATACATTGTTACAGAATGTGGGAACAACTAAAGCTTTCCCTATGAACCAAATACAGTTCCTCAATCACAAATGATGTGCCATCTTTCTAAGAGCAAAAAGAAGAAAACAATCTCTGCCTATATTGAATATCCTCACATATATCTTAGTGTCCTAATCTATTCCATTGGGCCCAGTTTACCAAGCGATCTCTACAACTACAGCAAAGTAACATGCATAGCCAAAAAGGTATACATTATGTTAGGGGCCCCAGATTACCATTTTATTAAGATGGTGAACACAAAACATCTTTTTTTTTTCTAGGGTATCGTTTGGTTCAAGGCACCCATAAAGCAAGGTTGACCAATTTTTACTGGAGGTATCTGCAACCTTTGGTTCTTCAGATGTTTGAAACTGCAAATTCCATGAACTCTCATGATTGTCTAGGACTGATAGGAGTTGTACTGCAGAACACCTTGAGAGCCAAAGGTTGCACAACCCTGCTCTACTGCATAGCAATTGGCAGCATTCATCAGGTCAAAAACAATGTGCTTTGTGGGCTTGTACAAAAACAAGCCCCATGTGACTTTATCTACCTCTAATGGCTTGCCATTCACAAATTCAGAAGTCAATAGTCTGTGTGGCATAAAACCTGTGTCTGGGTATCCCCCTTACTTCGCAGGCACCCCGGGAACGACAATAGCAATTGCTACAGAAAAGGCAAAAAACTGAATGTGCAAATATCCATAAATGTGCAAAACAAAGTTATTTTTGCTACATAAAACCAGAATCTATTTTAAGCAAGTTTAAAACACTCAATATTTGTTCTTATACATATGCATTCTACACAGTCGTGTAGAATGGTTGTTTTGCACTTTAAGAGTCATGATTAGTTTCACATAGGGAT
Source organism: Ambystoma mexicanum (assembly GCF_040938575.1). Classification (NCBI taxonomy): domain Eukaryota; kingdom Metazoa; phylum Chordata; class Amphibia; order Caudata; family Ambystomatidae; genus Ambystoma; species Ambystoma mexicanum. Next base: position 1,468,942,750 of record NC_090923.1, on the reverse strand, counting down.
GTTTGCAATAATGCATATGTATAAGAACAACATCTGGTGTATGTGTTGTTGCATAATTGTTGATGAATTTTATGAAATTTCTTTTGTATATGTATCGTTGAATGTGTATGTGTGTTTGTATACTGTTTTCTAAAATATTAATAAATGATAATAATATTCACACATCTGCTTGTACAGATGCATTGTTACTTCCAAATCCCTCAATTGAATTTGATTTTGAATAACCTTTTTATTGCTGGCAAGGCACCATTTCTGCAGAATTTGCCATAGTCTGTGTGGTGCCACACCAAAAATAAGTAACATAAAATAGAAAAAAATGCATTATGTCTATGACTTATATCTCAAGTACACAAAAAAACAATTGAACTGAAAAGTCCACTTACGTAATTTGGTTTAGAATTGTCAAGGCTGAGGAGATCAGCAGGATACTTCACACCATGTAAAAATGTTCACTGTCAGTTTGATTTTATTCACACCAAGTAAGGTTAGGTGTGGTACAATCCACAATTTAGGTCCTCCCCAAAAATTAATTTGTACCATGGAGTCATTTGTTTCATTCTCACTTTGTATCAGCACCACCTTCTTAGCTAAAAACAGTAACTCAGTCTCTGAGATTTATAATATTCTGCACTAACCTTCTTTACTCTGGTTTCTTTCTTAGTTGCGGCCAATGTCACCAAGGGTATCCGTTGGTCCTCCTGGACGTTCCTACCTGGTACCCTTAGGTGTTCCAACAGGGGTCAGGCATTGAGCAATACTCAGGAAGGTAAACCGCAGGGGTTTGTCCCCTCCCTGCCACCATCCCCCCTCCCCATGAGGTGTTGGCAGATCGTCTCACAACTTACTAGGCTATCAGCCCTTACTCCACCATGTTAAGAATTTCTTCTGTGCCCTGGTCAAGTGTGTCCGCCCTTCACTTCCTTCGGCCACATCTACTCTTATTCCCCTCCTTTCTTCTACTTCTCTCTCCTCACCTCTCTAACCCCTTCTCATCACCTCTCTCTCTGCTCTCCCACTTCTCCTCACCACCTCCTCTGCTCCACTCTTTCTCCTGTCCACTCCTCTCTGCTCTCTTTCCACCACCTCCTCTCCGAACACTCTCCACATTACGTTTTATCTCTATCTCCAAACTCAGACACCTTGCTTGCACCTCTCCCCACTGTTGTTCGTCCTTTATGTTGTGGTCCTGGTAACCGGACCATATATTGTGTGGATGGACAGAGCAGAGCTCTGGGGGCAGTGTGGGCGTGGGCCCAAATAGGAGACAGAGACACATGGAATAAGAACCTTCTTTATTACCCCCAACAGGTTTCTGAAGTCCTGGGCTCTACTAGCCCCTCCTCTTCCTCGCGTGTTCCCCTTGGGGTGTCCTGCCTCCTGGCCTTTAAGGTCGTCCCTCATTTAAGGTGGTCTGTTCATGTTCACTCTAGAACACTTTAAATACCCTTGCAGCACTTGGCTCAGGCCCTGTAATTCTGAGATGGCTGTTAGCTGCGTGAGAGGGGTGAATGCGTATGATGATGTTGTAAAGCACTGGCAAATTACAGTTTCAGTAGGTGCTGTGAGTTGCTAACCGGATTGCGCAGCAACTTCTCACGGCAAAGTCAGAAAGTGGATGTCCACTATCTTAGAAATAGTTCACTTGCAGCTTCTGGTTGGCTGACATTCAGAGGTCCACTGGGCCTTCCACCTGTTTTCTTTCCTTAATGTGATCTCTGTCTTCCCCCATGATCTGAGCTGAGTGGGACCTGGACCAGTATCCATGAGTGCCACTTGCTAGCTTGGTTATCTCTAAATCCCAGGATTCTTTATAGTGACTGCGCTGTTCATGGATTCACATAGGGAGGTTTGTGAGCTATGTGCCTTCCATTTCTCCAACTGTGTGATCCATGTGATCCCTTATGTGATCAATGAGATTGGTTGTAGGAAGTGAAAATCAAGAAGGGGAAAGAACAGAAAAGGTTTGAGGGGCTAAAGAAGTACACATTGGAATCAAATAAGTGAATACTCAGGAAATCAGGGAGGGGGTAATGGGAAACCCCCTTCAGGTAGAGGGCCAGTGAAAGACAGAAAATACAACAAAAGCCTTTCTATTGTATGGGGGAGGTGGGCGAATGAACAAGCTTTTGATGGAATGTCAAGGAGAGTAGATGACGGCCAATCCAAGATCCAGTGGCAAGGCTCAGTGACTGGCCCCAAGGTGCGATTGTGAGTCACCCCAGCAAGGAAGGAAGCAAGATGGGGTTGGGTAGCATGTTGAGGCCCCTGAACAGGGAAGTTAGCTAGAACCCGACCAGAACCCTTGAGACCCTCCAGTTCTGCCTCACCTCTTGGTGACCCTGTGTAACTTGCTGCAACAGAGCCTGGAGCTAGAACATGGTTTGAATCGAGGAAGTGAATACACAGGAAATCACGGAGGGGGTCATGGGAAACCCCTTTCATGTAGAGGGCCAGTGAAAGACAGAAAAGACAACAAAAGTCTTTCTGTTGTATGGGGGAGGTGGGCGAATGAACAAGCTTTTGATGGAATGTCAGGGAGAGTAGATAACGGCCAATCCAACAGCCAGTGGCAAGGCTCAGGGACAGGCCCCAAGGTGTGATTGTGAGTCAGCCCAGCAAAGAGGGAAGCAAGATGGGATTGCATAGTATGTTAAGGCCCCTGAACAGGGAAGTTAGCTAGAACCTGGCCAGGCATCTTGAGATCCTCCAGGTCTGCCTCGCGTCTCGGTGACCCTGTGTAACTTGCTGCAACAGAGCCTCGAGCGAGAACATGAGTTCCTCCAATGTCTAAAAGATGCTACCTAACCGGTGGGCTAGGAGGAGGGGCCCACCCCTTACCAGGAGATAAATCAAGAGAGCAACTTTGTGCCTAGACACAGTAAGTGACACTGCAGAGACCCAGAGATACTTGTGTGAGAAAATGTTTCCAATGCTGGCTGAGATTAAGGTGGGCATTTTCTTCGGGATGCCGGGAATGTTTCTGCAAGACACCAGAAGGAAATGAGGGAGCGGAAAGCAACCGGAATATGGGTGCGCTGGGCTTGTTGAGGTTAAGGTGGGCATTTTCTTCAAGATACTGGGAAAGTTTCTGCAAGACACCAGATTGAGCGTCCGACTCCGTCTTGTCTCTCATCGTGATTTTTGTGAGTGGGAACCGGTAAGGCTCTGGCTGGCAGGCTGCAAGAGCAGCAGGGATTTGTGTGCTCTTGGGTGGCTGAGATTAAGGTGGGCATTTTCTTCAGGCTACCGTGAAAGTTCCTGCAAGACACCAGCTGGAGACGGGGGAGCAGAAAATTAAATCTTTCTTTAAAAATCATGTTCATCTATTCAACGTGAAAAATGGTTATACCCAAAAACCAGGAAAACAACCACTCCATCCCATGTCCCACAGAACTACGAACAGCACAGACGCCATCGAAAACAGTCAAAAACCTTGGAGTCCTAATGGGCAACAAACTAATACTAGAACCACAAATAAACACAATAATCGAGAAATGCTTATTCCTACTACACACAGGAAAAAGGATCCTACCATTCCTCTCCTTCACCCATAAAACACTTAACATCATCTCCCTCTTCATGGCCAGAATAGACCATGCCGACAGCCTATACCTCAGAATGACGGAACACCTGCTGAAGAAACTGCAACGCATCTAAAATGCAGCAGCCTCAGACTTCCATGAAGGGACTACATCACCCCAGCGCTAAAAATGCTACATTGGCTGCCTATCAAACAATGAATTACGTTCAAAACAATGTGCATAACACACAAAGCAATCCTTGGCCAAAGAGCAAAGTTCCTACAATAGAAAATAACCATTTACCTACTGTAAGGAAGGCATGGTGTCAATAGTAGACACAGACACAATGGATAAAAGTGTTGAAAACCTTCATTGGGTAATTTGATTGGGTTGGTAGAATTCCTAACTGGCCCAACCTCTAGAATGGGAGTAATCTCGACCATTAACTAAATAACAAACAGTCCCAGTCGGTCTAGTAAACATAAAAGGCCTATACTAAGAGAACCTAACCATGCCCTCCTTCTAAACATGACAAATATGTTAAGCGGATACAAAAGAAAAATAGTGTCTCAAAAGAAATGCCTGAATGGCTTTAAATAATAACTCCCTTCCCCACGTTCTACACCACGGGATCTAGAGAGTTTCCTAAAAAGTATAGGTGGATGGCATAGTTCTTTCAGTCCTGCACACTTTGGCTTACTGGTACAGTTTAGCAGTTCAACAGTTCAGGCTGGGGCTTCAAGCTTCTGGTAGTTCAATCACTTCCTTAGACTTCGTCCGCCTCATCATAAATATACGGTTCCACTTTTGACCTTTACTGCACAGGCTTCCCTTTTCCGGGCTTGAGGCTGCCTTTCACCTTTCACTTCATCATACAGTTCTGCAGCGGCTTCTCTCTGCAGGGCTCATGCCTGTATTTTGCCTCATGGGGGTTCCCTTCCCCATATGTTGTCTCGGGTGTCTTTTCACTGTCGAAGAATTTCGAAACTGCAAGGATTTTACATAGACCTCTGCATGACCGCTTTGACCTCTCTTTCCATAATTCTACAATCCAAATTCTTCGGCCTCTTACAACACCAATGCCTCTTGGTACTTGTAGTTTCTTATTGTCTTGGTTTGCCTTCTATGCCTCTTTCATATTTCATATATTTTGCCCTCTTGGCATATTCAGAGTTCTCATAATTTGCTTTTCATTCATTCTACTTTCTTTTGGGATTGCGATTGCTTTCTCACCTTTGATTCGCAATCAACTCAGAACGTTTCACAGAGACTTTCGAATGTGCGATTTCGCCTCGCAGGACCACTCTGTTACTTTATATCCATTCCTTTTACATTCAGCAATTTTCTTTTATCATTACGAGCCTTATCAGCATATGCACAACCTTCAATTCTTCAGTTACAGTTACTTTTGCATTTAACATAAACCAGACTTTTTTGTTGCCTTTGATAACTCACTAGTCATGTTAATCAGCCTTCTTTCATCAACGCTCTTCATCCAGCAGTCAAGGACATTTCCAACGCCTCCTCTGCTCCTCCTCCACTCTGTTGTTCACCCGGGAGGGTCGCGGGCTGCCTTGAAGTACCTTGAAGGTTTCAGTCTTCGAACGCTTACGGCTTCCCGAAAAAAGGGAACTCTCGCCTGGCTTTCTCGCGATCTTAATAACTACAGATCAGCCCTTTAGCCTTCTGACTTCCATCGCCTGGTTCCCATCAACCCCGAAAGAGCTGTTCCTTCTTGTACCCAGCCGCGCTCTCCATGTGCCTGTGCATGCCACATTTTATTGGTCTCAATGGGAGTGTTAAAACGTGGCAGGTGTATACAGTTAGGATTACGTACCTGTCTTTGCCTGGCCTCATTACAGGGACAGAGCCATTGTACGTCAGTGGAGGTAATCTGGCTGACCTTATTCCTCATCTTCCTCGACTCAGTAGTGTTGCTAATGTAACGTGGAGAGGCATTGTGGAGCTGTAGTTGCCCATAAAGTAAGCAGGTATAGGGGTTAGATGGGTTGTGGAAACAGAGGGGATACTATGTCTCGCCATCAGGTGTTTCTCCCCCAATCGCCGAGGACCCCCTACTTGGGTGATCCTCCCTCGCTTGTCCACCCCCAGGGTCGGGATCCAAAAGCGATGGCCTTTCCCATGCCACCTGAGTGTGGGATCCCCAGCGACTAGGTTGTGAAACACCCTCTAATTCTTTGCATACCCTTCCACTTTGCGATGGGGACCACTCTTTCACAGGGGAACCATGAAAGGAAATCTTCGTTGCTCTGATTTTTATCTTTCCGATGCTCTACTGTGAAACAGTATGGCTGTAAGTCCAGAAACCATTGCATAACACGTGGGTTGGATTCCTTTCACTGACTTATCCAGACAAAGGGAGAATGGTCAGTAACTAGAATACATTTTCTTCCCAAGAGGTAATATTTGAGGTAAAGGATGGCCCATTTGATGGCCAATGCTTCTAACTCTAACAATGAATAGTTCTTCTCTCTGGGAAATAACTTGCGACTGGTAAATAATATAGGATGTTCTAAGCCTTCATGTATTTGGGACAATACAGCCCACAGTCCAGTCAGAGAGGCGTCAGTCTGAAGTATAAACTCTTTTGAGAAGTCTGCCACTTTAAATATGGGATTTTGACATAAAGTTTGTTTCAAACTGTTATAACAGACTTCATCCTCATCAGTCCAACAAATCTTTTGAGGTTCCGCGTTTTTTAGCTAGTCAGTCAGTCGGACGTTTTAAAAACAAAAATTAGGGACACACCTCTGATAGTATACAATTAGACCCAAAAAAAACTGTAAGGTCTCGCTTGGTTTTAGGAGTTGGTGCATTTAGAACGACTTTTACTTTCTCTGGTTGAGACTGTATGCTACCATTTTCTACAAAAAGCCTAGATATTTTCCAGCCAACTGGCTGTCATCCTGGCTTTTCATATGACTCTCATAATGGTGTAGAGAGGATAAGGATGATCTTCCTATGTTTGGCTATAGATAATTTCAATATACGCCCTGCAGAAATCAGTGTTGAAAAGGCTGTTATTTCTCTATCTGGATCAGGTAAGGGAACCTACCAATATCCCTTAGTTAAATCTAATGTTGACAAGAAAACGGCCTTCTCCAATTTATCTATTAGCTCATCTATTCGAGGCATGGAATATGCGTCAAAGGCTGAGATAGCGTTACGTCGCCTAAAATCTATGCAAAAATATCGAAGTTTGGTCTTGTTTGGTCACCAGTACAATGGGAGATGACCAAGGACTTGAGGAAGGCTCAATAACATTAGCTCTAAGCATACTCTCCACTTCTTCAATAATTATATTTTTCCTTGCCTCTGAGAGTCTGTAAGATTTTAAATTAACTACTTTCCCTGGTGCTGTTTGTATAAAGTGGTAAGTTCTGTGTACCCTCCCTGATGTCTCGCAAAATACATCAGGAAATGCAGAAACAAGATCGTTCAAACACTCTTTCTTATCACGGGGGAGTTCTTGGGGTATTAGTTCTATGTTCTCAATTTCTTGGGATGCCAAACAACAAAATATGGAAGTGTGGGAGGACCCTGGATTTTCTTTCCACTCCTTTAGAAGGTTGACTTGGTAGATATGAGTCTTTTGACGTTTGTCTGATTGGGCTACTTTGTAGTTACATGTTCCCACCTGTTCCAACACCTCATAGGGCCCGTGCCACTTTGAAATTAATTTATTCTCTGAAATTGGCAAGAGAACCAGAACTTTTTGACCCACTGAAAACATTCTTAAATGTACCCTTTTATCATATGAAAGCTTCTGTTGGGATTGAGCATTCTCCATGTGGGTATGGACTAAAGACCTGACTTGGTTCATGTGTTGTTGTAACCGGTTTGCGGTTTGAGATGGGGGTATTGGGGCCTCCTCCCTCTCCTCCTAGGTTTCCCTGAGCATGTTCATGACATCCCTTGGCTCTCTGCCATACAATAGCTCAAAGGGTGAAAATCCGGTGGATGCTTGAGGGGTTTTTCTCACAGCAAATAAGGCCCATGGAATCATGCAATCCCAATCTTTCCCACCTTCATCAACTAGTTTTCTTAGGATGGTTTTCAGGGTCTTATTAAATCGTTCTACCAATCCGTCTGTTTGAGGATGATAAACTTAGGTTCTTAACGTAGTGATATGAAGTAACTCTTTAACTTCTTCCATGAGCTTGCTCATAAAATTCATTCCTTGATCTGTTAGAATTTCCAGGAAAACAATGGTAGCAGATGTTTTACTATTTGCTGGGTCGTACTATTTCTCAAGGGGAAGGCCTCAGGATATCTGGTAGCATAATCAACAATAAACTAAGACTCATTTATTACCCAGTTTAGATGTTTCAACAGGCCGAATGATTTCTATCCCGTTTTGGGAGCATGGAACCACCATTATAGGTAGTGGATGTAAAGAGGCAGGTAGAGGAATATTTGTGCTGGTCATTTGACATATCTCACATGTTTGCACAAAGGTTTTAATGTCAGCATATATTCATGGCCAATGAAACATTCCACTGGTATGGGATTGAGTTTTAACTTGTCCTAGATGTCCCCCTGTTCAATGTGAGTGGGCAATTTCTAGAACTAATTTCCGATGGGTTTTAGAGATTACCAACCGGGTTTTACATGTTGCTTCCCCTGAGGGTTCCTTTCAATATAACTGTCCCTGTTTTAAAAAGAAGGGACCTCCTTTATCATTGCCTTAAGGCTCTGGGATTACTTGTAAGAAAGCCTCTGCTAATAATGGATCATTTCTCTGAACAAAAGCCAAATCTGGGAGGATAGTTGGTTCGTCATCATGGCTAATATTGATGTTAGGTCGCTCATCAACCTCTCCAAACCCTAGATCTCCTCTCTCTGTCCCCTCCTGTTCGTCTCTTCTTTTAACTGGGGAAGTAAAGCCTGTTCAAGAATCCCATGTGCTATTTTATTTTTTATTATTATTTTTTATTATTGTTTATGGTTTTAAAAAAACCTTTACAAATCATAATACATAAAAGCTTATATGAAATGAAGATACATAAAAGTACATAACATAAAATAGCTAAAAGTGGATGTAATTTCATAATAGTATAACTTCCTAAAACCTGAAAAGGTTTGTAGAACTTGTATCTTCGATCTTGCCACAAAAGTGAAATTTTAAGCTAATTAATTCATATATGCTCATCATCATACAAAATTACCATAGAAAAGGAGCATATGCATACTCCATATGTGCAAATGAACAAATGCGAATTTAGCCAAAAAGCGAAAGTTAAAATCACATAACACATCTTTTTCTATAAGCACAACTCTGGTTAAAACAAGCAATAATCATTTGTACACATCCTTTTCCGTAAGAGCAATCCTGTATTATTCAAGCATGAATTCCATCATATATGATGGAGATCAGGTGCTAATTGATCAGAAATCATCACTTCATATAAGTATAGATTACACTTTTTCCAGCCAAGACATCTCTTTGATGCAAAATTTGCAAAGTATAAAGTACATTAATACATCTTATGCAAATCTCACGGACAAAACTAATTTCTTGGTGTCATGGCATTTATCACCCTAAACAGCAATAACAGTTACGTTTTCTCACTTCTTTTTCCAGAAGAAAAGTTTTGAATAAAATAAGCATAAAACATAACATTTATAATGATAATAATAAGATGTCAGTTAGTTAAAATCGATCACTTTGTATAGTGTAATATCACATTTTATCCGGCCCTGATAACTCTTTTTCAAATAGTTCACAAAGTGCCAAGCTCATTAAATAATAAATCTTGTGCAAATCTCCCATGCAAAACTCAATGCTAAGTATTTTGGCATTTATCAACCTGAACAACAGTATGATTTACAACAGAGCGAGCATGGAACGAAAGAATCACATCAGCCTTTTGACATCAATTTATAAAATTGAAAGATTCAGTTACAATTCAATGATTCTCAGTAAGCGTACCAAGGTGAATCTAAGCGCTTTATGCTCCCCTGTCATCATTCTGGCCCATAACAGATCATATGCATCAACAAAATCTGCATTAAAAAATCTAGTTAATAAGTTGGTTCTTTGAACCTTAAAGTGGTGGCATTCACAGATAAGATGTTTCAGTGTCTCCTTAGTTTCATCGCAAGGCAGAAACCTACAGCGCACTGAAGGGGGTATTTCCTTCTCGCCCATCCATTTGCATACCCTCTCACAGGTGTGTATCTGATTTAACTGAAAACTCATAAATAGTGCTCTTGAATGATAACAGGGGAAGGAAATTACATAAAAACAGCATGGGACCCTCTTCCTGGCACATTTGGCATAGTCCTTGTAGGTAGAATGTTAGTTTAAATCTTCAGTTGTCAATACCCAGTCCCGTTCATATAATTTGTTTTTTACATATGCCGGCCGAATACTTAGATTTGCTTGTGTAACTCCAAGATTGTGCAGTAACATATACATATGTTTGGAATAAATGACAAAAGACCTCGGTCAATTTCCCTTTAACATTTCATGGAGATCTAAATATATAGAATTTCTCGGGGGGCACAAGAATTTTCGCAAATTTACAAAGAGACCTCCATTCGAATCTACTCGCAAGCGAGATTAAGCTAAATTCATGGTGAATCACAGTATTGGGAATAGATGGACCAAGATGTAGTGCAGCCTTCATGAGACGGCCTTGTATGGTGTTTAGAAGTGTGTTAATATTACACAGACACATCTCGGTACAGTATAAAATAACAGATTCCACTTTCATAGTAAGAAATTCTATAAGAGAGAGTATTTGCAATATTTTGCAAATATTACCTTTTTTTGAGACAAGAGGGGGCACGTTTTCTCATTCAGGATTTCTGACCAATATTTGAATGAGCAGCTATTGCTCAACATATACCCAAGGTATATATTCATGGAACATTGCTCAAATGGAACTCCATCAATCTCCCATCTATACGATTAAAGCTTTTTACCATTCCTTAATATCATCATTTTAGTTTTAGCAGGATTCAGTCTCAAGTTATGATCTCTAGCAAATATTTCAAATATATGTAGTTTTCTTTGGAGACCATAGGGAGTAGGATCGAATAAAATAATATCATCTGCGAAAGCGATCCAGTAAAGGCGGATAACCCCCAATTTCACTGCATAAGTATCCGAATTCACCCATTTCTCATCCAGATCGCTTAAGTATAAATTGAACAAAGTGGCTGCTAAGTTGCAACCCTGCTTTAGTCCTATCTGAGTGGGTATTGATGCTGTTGTCGCACTGTCTTCTGTAATCTTACTTTATCCCTTGTGCTATTTTATCCCTAGGATGTATGTCAAATGAGTTTCCCCATGATTGTGTAAAAGTACTTTCACATCTCTCCTGAAATCCGGGTCAATAACTCCTACGAGTACATCTATTCCGAACTTCCAAACTAAATCAGATTTTGGGGCTAGTCTGATGTAGCATCCAGGGGGAGGTATTAGAACTAAGTCAGTGGGAATCATACTCCTTTTCCCTAAAGGGATGGATGCTTCCCTACTACTGCAAATGCTGAATCCTATAGAACCTTTTGTAGCTAAAGTGGGGTTTGAGGCTCGACCACTTTGTTTTTGAAATTTGAGGGTTCTCCAATTTGTTTCAATTGAGTTGCATCCCATTTCTGACACCAAATGTAAGGAAGGCATGGTATCAATAGTATATATATATTTTTCAAATATGTTTATTTTAAACCAAGGCAGGGTGGTAACAATCCAATTTTTCATCAAAACATGTTATGCATCCTCTCCAGATCCCAAATTCTCCCTCCATCTCCTCCCCCTCATGGTTGCCGGACAGAGCCTTGTCACCAAAGAAAACCCACCAGGGGCACCCCTGAAAATCCTGATTGCGAAGATCCTAAACTACAAGGATAGGCAAACAATCCTATTCAAGCCTGCATGCGGAACGCACGTCCATCAACTATATGCTTATGGGCACTGAATCATTAAGTGAATTGCCACAGCTGAATACAAGGCGAGGGTCTTCTCAGACCCCCAATCCCAACGTGGAGACTAAGATCGGAAGCACTGCTGGACGAGCAGTTCAGAGCCAACATGGGGGAGAAGATATGGGAGTTTTTCGCCCAGAACTCTGGGAGCGTGGAAAACACTGGGACGCTGTGGGAAACCTTCATGGTAGTGATGAGAGGCGAGGCGATTAACATAATGGGAGGAATACGAGAGACCTGCTGCGCAGTATCTCTAGTATAGAGGCACAGATGGAGGCATTGGTAGATGCGATGGGACAGCCAACAGGGAGTGAGAGGGAGCTCACCAAGCTTAAACAGACCTGTATTGCAGACTGGGTGCAGTTGGGTAAACAGTACTATGCCAAGTACTTGGAGAGACTCCACGAAAGCGAGGACATGCCGGGGAGAATATTGGCCTGGCTATGGCGCCAGGAGGAGAAGAGGGGAATGATCAGCTCCATCAGAGATGACTGCTGGGAAGAGTGGCCGGCCCAAAGTGAGATTAACGCAGTCTTTGGTTGATTCTATCGGCATAAATATGGTGCAGACGAGGAGGAAAACGCTGAGGAGGCCCTGTTGGAAATAGCACTGTTGCGCTTAGAGCAAGAGCAATCGGAGATGCTCAATGCACCGCTTACTGAGGAGGAATTGAAGACAACTATACATTCGCTGCCTACAGGCAAAACGCCAGGGGCAGACAGCCTCCAAGCAGAATTTTACAAGGAGTATGTGAGTGAACTAGCACCAAATCTTCTGTAGATGCTAGAGGAGGCATTTGAGGCGAGACTGCTGCTGCAAGCCTCTGTGACTCGATCATAGCGCTTATACTTAAGCCTGGTAAGTCACTACTCAAATGCTGCACCTACAGGCCGCTCTCAATCATAAACCATGATTGCAAAATCCTGGCTGCGCTCCTAGTGAACAGGCTGTGAAGCGTCATCAACGCCTTGGAGCACCATCACCAAACTGTCTGTTTCTGGTAGGAATACATCTTGGAACTTGTGCAGACTGCCTGCATCATGTTATAGACAAGACCAGCAGGACAGAGTAAGCAGGCATACCGGTGCGAAGTAACACACACTTGGTCTCGCTGTATGCAGACGACATGTTGCTCTACGTACACAACCAAAAGGTCAACTTGCCGTATATGCTGGAGGTTCTGTTTGGTTTGCAAGGTTTTCAGGCATAAACATAAGTAAGGAGAAGTTGAGGCTGTGTTCCCACTGGCGAGCCTGGCGGAGCTGTAGCAAAGGTGCCTACCGAACCTGGGGTTGCAGTGGACGGTGGATAGCTTTTAGGTATCTGGGGGTGGATGTTTATCATGATTTCAGGAAGGAACATGAAATGGATACACTGAGGGCGCTTCAGGGTGTCGAAAGATCTACAGAGTTCTGCCGGAGGCTACCGTTGTCAATGATGGGCCAAATGGTGCTTCTTAAAATGGTGGTGCTGCCCCACCTGCTATATCATTTTGTAGACATACCTTATGACATCCCAGAGCAGTTTTTCTGAAGGCTCGACTCACTGCTAAGGGGATTTAGCTGGGGGGGCAAGATGTGTAGGATCTCGTTGGGCACAATGAGTAGGGACTACAATGATGGGGGGCATCAGGCTGCTGCATTTCGAGACATATGATCTAGCAGGCCAATTGCATTTCATTATGACTTGGCTGGCAGATGAAGCCACCATGGACACTGGCCTACTGCAGCATGAAATCAGACCAAACTACCTGAAGGAAGCTCTCTGGGTGGGAGATGTCAGTTTGCAGGGGACACATCTGCACTCATAGCACTCGGGCAGAGACTATGGCGTAGACTATGGAAGATAGTAGAAAAGCAGTAACTGTACTCCGCCAATATACCCCTGACGGCAATCTGCGTGAGGAATCAAGGAGATGTTTGTAGCTACAGACTCCACTGAGAACCAAACGGTATAATCACCCTGGGAGACTTTTAGCATGACAGCAAATGGCTTGGTTTCCCTGAACTGGCTGAGAGATACAACATCCCTAGAGGCCAGTTTTTGGCATTCCACAGGCTGATTAAAACAGCTGAGACCAGATGGCCAGAAATGAGAAGGGCGTGGAAGGGGACACCATGCTGGACTCCCTTTATGACTTAACAGAAGGGGGACATGTGATCTCTAGGCTCTACGAAATGATACTAGACTCACTGAGCACACCAGAACTCAAGAGTAAGGGCCAAGTGGGAGGAAGACGGTGGGCCAAAGCATTGATATATACACTGAAGGTGTCCAGGAACGCTAGATTTAAGCAGATACAACTACAAGTTACACACAGGGGGCACATGACCCCATATGCCATTTCGCGGTTCCAGGGAGCGGGTGAACAGAGATGCCCTGTGCTACACATGTACTGATCAGGTCCTTTTGGCAAGATATTAAAGGCAGAGGTTCAAGGGTAAGTATTACTATGCATGAGTGGCCGCCTGAGGCATGCCTGCTAGGAATGTTCCTGCAGCAGCGTACTGAGGCACACTTTGCCAAGAGGAAGGCTCTCATCTCCGTCTTGGCCAAACGCAGGATTGCACTAGCATGGAAGTCAGCAGAGGGCCCCCGATTAGAGGCATGGTGGGTGTTAGGAACGATTTCTCTTTACTGCATCTTTCCTTCCATTTTAATGGACCCCCAAACATTTTGCTTTTATTTGTGATCCTGACGTGTTTTTTTTACAGGGCAGGGAAGCCTTAAGCTTCACTACACTGTCTTTTGGTCATCTGTTATGAGGAAACAGACATGTCCTTCAGGCTGTCAGTACTGGGAATTTTTTTTCCATTAGCCTTGATACTGATGTTGGTACTTTGGTAACGTTTGTATCACTTTTGTAACTTTTATCATTGTACTATGCATCTTACAATGTAGTACAACGGGGTGCACTTTTGTTTTTGCCCTAGATTAACACTGAGAGGATTTGTGGTTACTCTAGGTGTGCTAAATGGACAAGCTGGTGGCAGCAGTGACTTTTCACAATTTCTTGGTGCTTTTCGTTTTGGCTTTACCGCGTTTGGCTACTAACTGTGGCTAGTGGCCAAACATGGCCAATCCACAAGGTTTTTCGCTTGTCCTTTGGCCATCTTGTATTTTAGCCTTCTTCCTGACCTGTGAGGCCAGAAAACTCCTTATATGGACTTCCAGTGCCCAGGAAAGCAGAGGCTTTTGGCGGTCTACTGGAGGGCTATGTGTATTTGCTGGCAGGATGTGGGCTGGGACCGTCTGGTTCCAATCCACGAACTGGTTTCAGTGTGCCTGAGTGTTAAGCATGAGTGTTCCCGCCAGTGGTCCTGATTGGACCACTGCTGGGGTGTGTGTGGGGCTAGTTCTGCTATTGGCTGGTGTGAGTTTCTGCTCTTACCGGGCTTTTGGGATACGACGAGGACCCCTGCACCCACTCTAGAGAGATCATGGAGAAACCTGAAGAAACCAAGACTTCTGTCCAGCTGTGAGACCCGTGAGGAGACCGGTGACCCGTCTGAAAGAGGCTTGGCGACCAACTTCTGCTGCTGTCCTGGAAGAGCCCTATATTGCTGTCCATCTTCAGCAGTCCTGCAAGGGAGCTGTGACCCTTGGAGTGGTGGGAACATCCATTCCTGATGTCTCCTCAGTGCCCTGCGAAGAAGAGCCTTCGGAAGTGTCCCAAGACTGCCTGCTCTGGATTTGGGATACCATGCTGCCGATTTTACCGTTCCATGTTGAGGCCTTGGGGGATCCTCAGCTTGTCCTCCAAGACTTACCTCAGTGAAATTTCAGAGTCCTAGCATCAAGGGGGCCCGAGATAAGAGGGAAAGTCCAACCGTGACAAGTGAGTTCCTTTGCGTCGCCTTGCTGCTGTGACCACTGTCCAAAACAATTTACCATTGTTCAACCGAGAGTCATTGCACCAGTAGCCAGGGCAGGCTATTGACAGCTGATATTTTTCTGCTGGGTTGTTCCTTTTTACTGTGTGCACTTTTGCATTTTACTGCATATTGCTATTTTAAATATCATATCCTAAAAATGGCTGTGCCGCATGTTTTTTGCCCTGTCCTTTGGCCATCTTGTCCTTTGGTATTCTTCCTGCCTTTTCAGGTCAGGGAAAACCACATATGTTAAGCCCTATCTCAGGCAAATCCTTGAGTTTTCCAGGCAAAGTGGTGGTGTGAGCATCTGGCCAGATGTGGGGGCTGGGCCTGTCTATTCCCAATCCATACCTCAGCAAGGGGTATGTCTCTTGCTAGTTAAATGCGTGAAAAGAGGCTTTCCAGGATTGGACCATCCTTGACAATTTGAATTGTGCTGATCCTTGCCATTGATGGGCTGGGGATGACCCCAGCTCGAATTTGGGATAATAGGAGGAGTCCTGCAGCCGTTCTTCAGATCGTCATTTGGTGCTGAGATCCCCACAAAGGGTTGCAGCTCGCTGATGACCTGAAAAAACGTCTGTAGTAGACAACCAGAATTACCTCTAGCCGAGCCCTGCCTTGTTGCATTGATCTCTAGACGACCCTCAATGGTGCTTCAGCCCTTGTGTGGCGTGACCAATTATTTTGCAACCCAGCATGAGCATCTTTACCTCAGAAGCCTTTGGAAGCACCCTAGGACCAACCTGGGCACAGGCCAGCTTCACCCAGGGCATCCTTGGTGCACCATCTCCGTTCCATGTTTGGACTTTGAACTTCACAGTTCATCTACTAGTGGCCCAAGACCCATCCTGTTGTTCTCCAAAAAAAAGAGGGTCCTTCCTGGAGACAAGTCTCTTCACCAAGTGTCACCTGCCGCCTCTGCTAGGGTTGTTCTTTGCTGCTGCTCAAACCAGTCAAGCCCTGTGGGTCTGCTGTCATCTTGGGACCTGTGGTGGTCATTATCATGAGGTTCTTGAGTTGTCCAACTTCAAGGTTTCATAAAACGGTGCATCGGAGAGCAGAACCACTGCCTAGTTGGACCCAATCGAGAACCTGAAAACTACAACTGCACCGATGGCCCTCTGCAACCAGAGCTTCGACTAAAGTAAGTGAATCTTCAAATCCCACTAGTGGTTTCTCAGTGTATAGGATTAAGGGGTTGCATACTTGTTTCACCCCGTACCCCCACAGTAGGGATTGTATGGGCTTAAAGTCCACTCCCAAACTCTCCCTTGCCTGGTATGGATTGGTGGCGTTCTGGGCAAGGGTCCCCTCCTAAGGAAACCCTGGTGTGGTGGGATATGGAGAATACCCTTAATCTACTGAATTTGCCTTTGTATTCTTCTTTACTAGAACATTGACCTACCTGTACTTGTAACAGGTACACAGCTGGTACTTTGACTCTTTGAGGGAATAGGGCTATTTACCTTAGCACGAAAGGATTTCTGATGCGTCGGGGGGGCCTTTTTTATAAGGCATTTTGTTTGTTTCCTTTGCTTTTCTACTGTGTTCCATTAAATGTACTGCCTTCAGTCTATGTTTTATTGCTAAACTGCTTTTACTGTTTTTTTTAATACAGTTGTTTTTTTAATCCAGTGAGATCACCAATTGTGTGTGTAGGGCATGGTATCACAAATATTGACACAGACACAATGGATATAATTTGTAAAACCTTTATTGTAAATGTTGGGGTTGGTGAAACTCCTATTTTGCCCTATAAGTAAGATGGTAGTAGTCTCGACCATCAAACGAAAAACAAAACAGTCCTAGTGAAGTCCGTCAAATCAAAATGGTTTATGCTAACAAAACCTAATGCCTGCCTTATCTCTTGAACAAAAGTGTAAAAAGGAGAAATGTATGCAAAAATAAAAATCAGTGTTCAAATGATAATGTGGCTGAACTAGCTCTCCTCCACACGTTAGGCCTCACAGGGTAAGGCAATCCTTGTAGGCAGGATGACACCAGAGTGTGTCTCTGCCGGGCTCAGACCTTTCACCACACAGTTCTCGTAGGTCCCCCTCTGCCGGGCTCAGATCTCTCACAATAAAGTTCCACACAAAGTTGCAAGGGGGACTCCCTTCCCCAAGCTTAGTATACTTCGGTTCTCCCTCAATCGGGCTAGGACCCCTTTCGGATGTCGAAGTCTTTCGAATGTGCATGGTTTTCTTACAGACCACTGGAGGACCGCTTCCACTCAACGTTCACTATTTTACTTTCACTCTTGATGTTTATTCACCTTTTAGCTTCATACAATGTACCTTTCACAGAGACTTTAAAATCGGCTATTTCCTTTCACTGGACCACTCCATTACTTTGTATTGCTTATCTTGCAGCTGCATCTTAATTTTAAATGAATTCACAGGTCTGCCTTTCTTCGTGCCTCATCCACCCATGTGCAGCCTTCACTTGTTATATGATGTTGCTACTTCATTCACTTTAACACACACCAGTCTCTCATGTCGCTTGCCAACTCACCGGCTGTGTGCGCTTCTTTCTTGTTTTGCGGTTTCCAATTTTCGAGTCAAGGTTAGTACCACAAGCTTGGCATCGCCTCCACAACTCTGCTGTTCAACCGGGAGGGTTGCTGGCGTCCTTGAAACCCAATGCAATCTTCACATGTGGAATCTGGCCTTCCCCACATGTCTTTCGCGGTCTGTCTGAGGCAACAACCTCCAGTAGGGAAGCCTTGGGGTTTTCGGCCAGCTGCCTTTGTCACTTGGTCCATTGCTCTGTTCCAGTAGGTGAGCCTTCATCCCGAAAGTTCTGCTCGTTCTCGTGTCTGCCTTGCTCAGAGTGTGTCTTTAGGTGTTGTCTTTATTTGTGTGAGGAGAGCTAACTGGTATCAGGTGTATGCACTTAGGGTAAAGTGCCTGACTTTGCCTGACCCGATTAACGGAACATATCCAGTACGATGTGAGAGAGTTAGTCTGGTTACTCTTAGTCACCCTCTTCCTCGCCCCAGTGTTTGTGTAAAAAAGGAGGGGGGCAGTTGGGACTTCGGTAAATCCTAAAAAAATAGGATGGGGTAGATGAACAAAAGAGGGGGGAATACCGTGTCTCACCATCAGCTATCTCACCCGCACTTCGCAAAGACCCCTCACACAGGTACTCCTCGCGCACTAGTCCACCACCAGGGTCTGGATCCAAAGGCGATGGCCGTGCCCTGGCCCCCTGAGAGAGAGATCCCCTTGGACTAGTGGGTGAGACACCCTCTTGTTTCTCACATGTGTATATGTGCATATATAATATGCTATGGTATATGATATGATAAGTCATTTATAACGCGCTTGTACACAAGTGTTTTTTAGCGACAAGACAAGGGAGGGAAGACAGTGGGAGGACAAGACAAACGATCTATCTAGCCCATGTGTCATTCAGATCGTGCAAGTGCGAGAAAAAGATGTGCAAAGGAAAAGGGAGGGGGGAAGTGCGCGGGAAAGGGGAGGGGAAAACTGGGCAGCAATGCTCTGAGTAAGTGCAGCCAGGGCAGAGTGGCTCTGGGTATTGCGAGGATAACATGAAACTGTAGGGTTACAGTTACAGCCCCTAATTGCGTGGTAGGCCTGGAGGCAGTGCAAGGGTGACTGATCAATAAAGAGCCTGGTACCAGTGAGACTCTGAAGATAGCCAAGCAACCAATCTGTACAGCAGACAGGTAGGTCAGCAGGAGAGGGAGGGAGAAAAAGCAGAGGAGAAGAGGAACGTTTTGATCTGCTTCTGAAACTTCAAGTTGTCTGGCTCAAGTTTGAGAGGGGCAGGGATTCCAGAGGGAGGCACCTACGGAGGAGAGATCACTACCCTCCAATCTCTGCCTTAGAGAGTTGGAGGTAGTTGAACGAAGGGCTCGAGAAGGAAGCTATTTTGGAAGAGAGCATTGGGTGTAGTGCAGATCCCGGCTCCGGAAAACCTTGTGGGCAATGCAAAGGGTCTTAAACTTGATCCTTGCAGCCACCGGGAGCCAAAGGAGAGATTTCAGTGCTGGAGAGATACGGTCCCTGGGCTTGAGGCCAGGATACGTCTCGCAGTCTTGTTCTGGATTAGTTGCAGAGGGTGGAGAGTATAGGAAGACAGATTGAGAAAGAGGCTGTTCCAGTATTCCAGCCTAGAGAGATCCATGGCTCTGGAGACAGTGAGCTTCTGGGGAAAGTGAGAAAGGGCTGAGTCCATTTGAGGAGGTGCAGCTGGTAGTGGAACATTTTGGCGATGTCCGAGATATGAGGAGAGAAAGAGAAAGTGGACTCGAAGATGACACCAAGGTTTTTTGCCTCGCAGGAAGGCGAAGGAAGAGGGCTCAAGGCAGGCAGCCAGAATGAGAGGTGGAAAGCGGGGTCCCAATGACAAGGATCTCTGTCTTACTGGCATTGAGGCATAGACCATCAGGAATGAGCAAGAGAGGAGAGGAGGCTGAGGGGAGCCTGAAGGAAAGCTGAGTGTCATCCGCATAACACTGAAAGTTAGAGCAAAAGGTAGAGATCAGGTGGGCCAAAGGGGCCAAATAGAGGTTGAAAAACCAGGGTGAGAGGATAGAACCATAGGGAATTCCACAGGTAGAGAGAGAGATGTGGCAGAGAGAAAAGGACCATTTTGGACCTGGGAGGGGTGGTCCAAGAGGAAGGAGTTCAGCCACTCCAGGGCCTGATCCGTGATGCCCAGGTTCTTACAGAGTTTATTGATCAGGATTGAGGGGTTGACCGTGTCGAAAGCAGAGGAAAGATCAAGGAGGATAAGGACAGATCGAATGCTGGAATCAGCGTTAGAGAGCAGATCTTCACAGGTGATCAGGAGAGCAGTTTCCATGCCTCTGGCAGCTCTGAAGCCAGAATGACGGTCATGGAGACAACCAACAGATTCAGTGTGGAGAGTAAGCTGGGAGGTGGCCAGCTTTTCCTAGAGTTTGCCCAGGAAAGGGGTGATGGAGATTGGGCGATAGTTTGCCAGGCAAATAGAATCGGCAGACGACTTCTTGGGAAGGGGCTGCACAAGGGAGTACTTAAAGGGAGAGGGGAACGTTTCAGTGGAGAAAGAGTGATTACAGAAATCGGCCAAGTCTAGAGCAAGGGTGTCAATATGGTCCTTGATGGTTCTGGAGGAGCAGGGGAGCATCTGTTTCTCCAGCATTGGATCTTTCATAGATTCAAATGCTTGAATATTCCCCATCGTCAGACCGGGCCGGGAATCCTCAGTGATTTAAAATAATTATTAATATTTAAATATATACATTATTTCCATAGAATAATTGAATGGGGATAGCCCATTCTGCCCAATGAGGCATTCACTTGTGTAGCCCCTTCACCAAACATTGATCCTTTATGACCCCAACAAATGAGATGGCAGGGTTGAAGCTGCACCCCAGGCAGCCATCTTCAGATTTTTCATCGCAGTCTAACATACAGAGGGAATTCTCCAGCTCTCTGAGCTTTTCGTCTTTTCTAACCTTAACTTTTTCAAGCTATGTGTCAAAATATATCCTATTTTGATCTCCTGATCAAGGGCTACGGGTTGTGTCTTTCTGGGACCAGAACACACTAAATTTCAACCCACTTTCATTGAGTGAAAGACCACTTCACAGCATAGCTGAGGAGATACCAACCACCAAAAAACCTTCCCTGTTCAGGTACTGCACCAGATGCAAGAAGAAACTTGTTTATATGAGGGACCCTCAGGAGCAGTGTATCTACTGCCTATACCCTCATGATATCCATAAGTGTGAGATTTGCAAGGCCTTCACTAACAAAACCTTGCAGGACAGGCACAGGAGACTTTTACTACATCTAGGGCCTCATTACGGCTTTGGCATGTCTGCCTCCAAAACCGGGTCTGGGTTCCCTGAATGGGAAATTACCAGGCCATTCCGAGTTTGGAGGGCCCGGTAATTCCTCCCTCATGGAACCCTTGCCCGGACCTTCCCCATTCGAGCCCCCATAGGGCACAATGGGAATGGGTGCAGGGAGCTAACAACAGGCCGATTACGACCGGCCCGTTGTTAGCTCCCTGGTCCCCTCGCGGGACCCGGTAACGACGCCTGGATTTACCAGGCATCCTTACCCCGCAAGGGGAACTCGTAATCAGGCGGAATGGGTTTAACGGGTCCGCATCCATTAGCGGCACCCGTTAACTCATTCCGCCAAGATTGTAATGAGGCCCCTAGAGTCTAAGTGCCATTCTTCTGATGAAGAATCTGTCAAGACAGCTCCTGTTCTATCTCTAAAACCATCTGAGAGACAAACTTCTAAGAGAAGTGCCTCTTCAGTGGAAAGGAGCACTTCCCCCTCTCATAAAAGCAAAAGAAAGGTAGAGAAAACTTCCATCACACCTTCCTTGAGTTCTGGGGACCAGGAAAAAACATCATTCTGAGGATAACCTCCCTCTAAAGGTAAGGAGGTGTTTTATAAAAACTCATCAGGGGCAGTCATCCACAAAACCGCCGTCTACGAGCGGTACTAGTGATAAGGGTTCATCGACGACCAGACCGAAGACGCCTACGACTACTCTTCAAACCTTGTCATCGACGAGTAAGTCCTCGTCGTCTAAATCCTTGTACACGAAGCAATCGTCGATGAAGGAGACTCACCGTTCGTCCACGAAGCTCTTGTTGACGGAGCCAAGATCTTATCACTCATCGACAAGGACATCGTCAGCGAAGCAATCGCCGTCGTCGACGAAGCCGTCGACGAAACGACCAACTACCACGTCGACAGTTAAAGACAAGCCTGAGATGCCGTCCATGGACATCCCAGTTATGCCGTCCAATGAGGGTATCACAGATAAACCCATAGGCACGGCCCCATACACTCCAGAGTTCCAGGAGGAACCAATAATAATGCAGTTGTCACCCTTAAGAGAAATGGCAGAACTGCCTGATTTCATTTTACAGGAAGATTTTTCTGACACTGAATTCATGCGTGAACAACCTATTCTCACCCCCAAGGGGAATAGTCCACCTTGGCACCCCACCAAGGAGGAGCCCACAGATCCATATGACCCAGAGCTCATGGAGTCAATGCAAAGAATTATTGATGAATTCAACAGGCGTCAGAGATTCCAACCATCGATGCCAACAGGCACAAAGGCAGAGGAATTTGTCTTCTACCCAGAGGAACGCAAGATCCCCTCAGGGAGACAAATCGCCTCATCACAGCACGCCTAGAAGCTCTCCTCCCAAAAGAAGACCTCAGAAAAGGCTGCGTTCACCAGAACCTCCTCGAGATCTTAGAGCAGGACACGTAGTGCTTCACCGGCAAGAGTCTCGCCACCGAGAACTTCGCCTAGACCAAGAACACGCTCACCTACAAGGGATACTACGGTAGTACCATCAACCGCTTTGGTCTCAGACTGGCAGGAGGACCCTTTTAGAAACTTCTAAGACCCTGAAGAAGGGGAGATAACTCACGACCTGGACACGCAAAGAGAATGGGACGACTACGTAATAGAGAAACCCAGGAAAAGGGATTCTCCAGAGTAGACTTCGCCACACGACGACTTGGTGTCATTCAATACAATCATCGGCACGGCAGAAGATCTTTTCAAGCTTCAAGTAACGTCTGAAGAAAAGAAGTCAATCCTATATGAACATAGGGATAAGCGTAGAAGAACGATCACCATTATCCCTCATTTAGATACCATATGGGACTCAGGAGTAAAGATACTATCTACACCTGTCAATACCTGCCCTCGTCTCGGGGCCAGAAAAGAAATACAAAGCCCCAGACAAAGCACCACTATGTCTAAGAGGGCATACAAAACCAGATTCCGTAATCACAGTGGCAGCCAGAAAGAAACTGGCGAACCCGTCATCCCCCTTGTCAGCTCCACCTGACAAGGAAGGGTGAAAATGAGAAGCTATGGGCAGCAAAATATCTTCATCAGCTTCCCTCACCATCAGGGCAGGCAACTCTCTGGCTATGAATGCGCGCTTTGACCAGGAACTATGGATTTGCATATAAAAGCTATCCAAGCACCTACTGGCAGAATTCCAAGAAGAGGATAGGGCAATCATAACGAATGGTGAAGCTACATCTGCTCATATGATTGACGCAGCGGTAGACGTAGCAGAATCAGGCTTTCGTCAAATTGCACATGGTACGGTCCTAAGAAGACAAGCTTGGATGAAAGCAACAAACTTCAGACCAGAGGTCCAAGCTCAAATACTGGATATGCCCTTCGATGGACATGATCACTTTGGCAAGAAGATTGATGATCATCTAAAAGGAATTAAGACGGACACGGATACAGCTTGAGCTATAAGTTCTCTTAAGGATAAGGACAATGAACGCTGCTCCTTTTGACCCTTTCGAGGATCATCCTCCAAGTACAGAGGTTTTAACCGTCCATCCTACAGTCAAAAGACACAGTGCAACACCTTCCAAGAGAACAGATACCATCAGTCGACGGCCAGGTACAACCAAACAGGGAGACGCCAGAACACAAACCAAATAAAACTGACAACCCATATCTTCTCCACCCACAGCACACCCCGGTGGGGGGAAGAATAAGCCGCCATTACCAACACTAGTGGAAGTTAACATAGGACAAGTGGGGGTGGCAAGAGATTTGCGAGGGTCACACTATCAAATTTCTGGACCAACTCCCCTCCCTTGAGTACACCTCATGAAACAAATGAAAATGGAAATCCGCAAGCTGCTTCAGAAAGCTGCCATAGAACCGGTTCCAGGGAAGCAAAGAGGAAGAGGCTTCTACTCCCGTTTTCTCCTTGTGAGAAAAACGAACGGCCAATGGAGACCAATATTGGACCTAAGGGCACTAAACAAATTCATCAAGCGCATCAAATTCAAGATGACATCATTACAAAATGCCCTCCCCTGGTTAAACAAACACGACTTCCTTGACACCCTGGACTAGGAATACACCTACTTTTATATTCCCATCCATCCCACTCACAGAATGTTCCTCAGATTTGCAATATGGGAGTCACATTTTCAATTCGGTGTCTTCCCATTTGGCCTAAGGTCAGCACCAAAATTATTCACCAAGTGTCTGGCACCGGTGGCAACAAAACTCAGACAAACAGGAACTAAGATTTTTCAATACCTGGACGGCTGGTTAATAAGGGCAAGTTCATTCAAACTCGCAACCTCGGAGATCACGAAGACAGTGAACCTGCTGAAGGGGCTAGGTTTCTCCATAAACAAAGCCAAATCCCATCCAATACCCGCCAAGACGAAGCTCTACGTGGGAGCTGTTAGGCAGAATCACCTGCAGTACCCTTTGGGAACACTACAGGCAATTAAGACTACAAGTGTAAGCACAATTTCACCTTTGGTACAAGCCTGTACTACACAGTAAAGTGGTAGCGATAGCTGAGCAGCCAGACCTATCTCAAGAGTTTACGTGAGCAGTAGAACAAGTTACACAAAGGACCAACTAATACAGTGATTCAAACAAACACTTACTCAAGGTTTCTTGGTAAAAGAATATACATTTATTTACTCAGTCAGTTAGAAAACATTACATTAGCAAAAGCAGCTCAATATCACACACTAATAAACCACAAAAATACAACTGGTCAGCAAATGAACAAGTTTAGCTCCAATGAAGTGAGAGCAAAATGGTACTTCAGATACTTATTAAAGGAGTAAAAAGACAAGGTGATAAGAATAGACAGTTCAAATACATTCATAGGCAGGGCAAAGGGTTTCAGTTATCTACAACTAGCAATTCTTCGCATAGGCCTGGGCCAAAGTCAATGGTTCAGAGTCTTTGTATAGAATAGCACAGTTCTGGTAGTAACGGTTATGTCTTTGCCACAGAGTTTAGAAGAATTTGGCTAGGTGAGAAGTTTGACGAATGTTTAGGGAAGGACAAGCCTTCGAAGTTGAGGAAAGTTTCATGCACTTTCTCGATGGCCGAAAAGATTTCCGGACCGCATTTGCACAGTACCTTGCTAATGAAGAAAGCTGTAGCTGAGGCAGTTGTTCCTGGCAGTTCGAGAAGATCTCGCTGTTCCTGAGCTTCAGTCGTGGGGACAAGAAGGAGGACGTCGGGAGGTTCCTGCACTGCCCAGGGAAGAGTCCAAAAGCTGTAGCAAGATGTCGGTTTATGGTGTGAGTGCCTTAAAGTCCACACGCTGGTTTCCTTCCCTCTGGCTGTCCGGTTTTCAACAGCACTATGATGAAAATTCGACCAGATGGGGACGGTGTCCAGGTGGCTTGCAAGTTGGTTGTTCCAACCAAACTCAAGGGAAGAAGTTAACCTTGAAGGGCTTCTCTGTTGATGGAGTTTCAGGCAATTCGGACCTGCAGCAGGGCTTGACCAGTTGTCCAGGAGTTGCAGCAGTCCTCTTCCTTCAGCTCGTCTTCGGTTCTTTCGTTCCAGTGGTCGACTCTGCTTTCCAAGTCCCAGAGACCTGCTTTTAAACAGTTTGCCCCATTCATTCCAGCCTGGCTGTCACTCACACAACAGGGTGGCTGTCCTTGCCGGACAGCCAGCTGGCCAATCACGTCAGAGTGCATTCAGATCTCCTAGGAGACTAATCACAAGGAGTTTCGGGCACCTCTCTTACATCCTGTCCACCCCAGACACTCAGGCGCCAGAGGAGGGCTTCAGCACTGAAGCCCGCCAAAGGCCAACGAACAAAGGGACCAAACCTGGTTTGGCACGTAGAGACAAACACAAGAAGTGACTTTTCCTAAAAGAAATGGCGAAAAAAGATGACCCGAGTCTGTTTTTACAGACAGGTCTGGGGCGCCGTATTGAAAAACATGGCTGACCTGATTTTTAGCTACCGTTGTTAGCGGTCGGTAAAAATCACCGTAGTTGATCTAAACCACTGCCACCAGCCATTTAAAGTAGGAAAAGGTAACCTTTTACTGTTACATGAGTGTTCTGACTCAGGGGAAGCTAAGCAACCGCTCCAGCACTCTATAGTAAGATTCTGTGTGCTGGGGCAGTAAATTTAAAGAGACTAGTAAAGTCAATTTAACTTTACATGCTCTGGAAGACAGTAGTCAGTCCCAGAGAAGGTATTTAAACCACTGAAGGTGCTGTGTGACACACAGAAAAAGATGATGCCACTGGAGTTGTTTTAAAACTCCATAACCAAAGAACACAAAAGTAAAACACACATAAAATACATGGAAGAGTGGGAAATGAAGGCTCACATGCTTCCCAGGTAATAAAAATGAAATCCTAGCCATCCAGCAAAGTTGCTGGGGGTTTCAAAAGGTAAGGGAAATGAGCAAATTTTGAGAATCCTCCCTAAAAGGAGCGGAGCTCAACACCCGTATACTCAGGGTGCGGCCCTCAGCAGACAGAATATCAGCGATACCGCAACTGACCTCATGGTTCTGCGACAACGTAACAGCCACGGTACGCTCTTTCAAATCCCTCCTGGGCATGATGTCCTCATGTATATTTCTCATTCCAAATTGCAGACTTCACATGAGGCCAATACAAGAGACCTTGGACCGCCAATGGAGACAAACCCTCTGGTCATGGGAAGATATAATTCAACCTCAAGCAAGCTTCCACAAAGCTCTCCAATGGTGGAGCACACCACAAAATCTGTCGCACGGAATGCCTTTCCAAGGTCCGACATCAATGCTTCTCCGCAGAACAGATGCATCGCTATCGGCTGGGGGGCGCACCTGGCAGATCTACAAAGGGCACGTGGTCAGACCAGGAGTCCCAACTACATGTCAATGTTCTGGAACTCAGAGCAATACGCTGGGCACTGAAAGCCTTCCTGCCTGTGCTATCAGGGCTGGTAGTAACCATTCAGACGGACAGCACAACCTCCATGCATTATACCAACAAGCAGGGAGGCATGAGATCAGAGGTGCTGTCCAAGGAAGCACAGAGGCTATGGGCCTCGGCACTACAACACAGAGTTCAGATCAAAGCATAACATCTACTAGGAATGGACAATGTCTTCGCAGACAAGCTGAGCAGAGATTACACAACCTCCTACGAACGGGAACTGGACGGAGCAGAAGCTCAACGGATATTCCAGGAATGGGGACATCCAGAGAGCGACCTTTTTGCCACCAAGGACAACAAGATATGTCACCTGTTCGCCTCCAGATATCCATAGGATCTGTCCCTAGGGATTGCCTTCTCCGTAAACTGGACAGGCAAGTTTTGGTATGCTTTCCCGCCGATTCCTTTGATAGTGCGAGTACTTCACAGATTGGAAGAACAACCATGCAGAATGATACTAATAGCACCAGAATGGGCACGACAAGTTTGGTATCCAACCCTCCGGCACTTGTCCCAGTGGTCCCCGATTTGCCTCAGAGCTCACCAGAACCTCTTGATGCAGCAGAATCGCAAGGTTCTCCACCACGACCCAGTGAGCCTGCTGCTCAAGGCATGGTTCCTGAGCAGTGAAAACTAGCTAATTTGACTCTTCCTCCAGAAAGCTGGAACATAATCAAGGCTTCTAGAGCTCCGTCCACACGGACCACATACATCCGGAAATGGACTTGTTTCACCAAATGTTATGAGGCCTCACTGGTGAACCCACTCACTACGTCAGTGGAACAAGTGCTACCATACCTATTACACCTGGCTAAAGCGGGGCTCTCCCTGGCTTCCATTAAGGTACATTTATCCACTATATCGGCCTACACAACAAATCCAAATCAACCACCATCTTTACTCACCAACCCAACTATGGGTGACCCAATGCATTAGTCACTGCCATCTGTCTAAAGGCGATCCATTCGCCAGACCTCCTTCAGCTCACTCCACCAGGGGAAGAGCAGCTTCGGTCACGTTTCACGCAGGAGTACCGATAAAGGACATCTTCAGAGCTGCGACCTGGAGCACGCTGCACACATTCGCCAAGCATTACTGCTTGGCTGAAGATGCCAACAAGGAATCAGCGGTTGGACAGGCGGTCTTCCGCCACCTCTTTGTGTAAGGTAGGAGCAGCCTTTTCCTGCCTTTCCCTAGTAAATGTGACCTATTTGAGTTGCTGTATAATAGGTATACTGAAGAATAATCTTCAGGATGTAAAGCAATGTGGGCATGCTTAACTGGTTGGTATTCTATTCAAGCATGTGAATCTATGAAACATCCAATGCTGGGTAAGTCTTAGTTACTTACGTGTAACTGTATTTCTCCAGCATTGGTATCTTTCATAGATTCACATGTGCCCACCGCCTCCCCTGAGAGGCTGCTCCAAGACCCGGCAGTCATCAGACTGGTAGTCTACTCACGGCTCAAAATCTGAAGATGGCTGCCTGGAGCGGAGCTTAAACCTTGCCACCTCATTGGTTAGGGTCACAAAGGACCAAAGTGAGGTGGAAGGACTACACAAGTGAACGCCTCATTGGTCAGAATGGGCTATCCACATTCCATTTTTCTATGGAAATAATGTATATATTTAATTATTAATAATTATTTTAAATCACAGAGGATTCCCGGTCTGACGACAGGGAATATTCAAGCATGTGAAACTATGAAAGTTACCAATGCTGTAGAAATACAGTTACAGGTACGTAACTAAGACTTGGGCGACACTTTCATAGATCTGACTTGTCTAGAAACCTTGTCAGATGTTGTCAGAGAGAAATAGGAGAAAGGAGGAGGAGAGGGAGAGATGACCAAAGGGGGGCCGAGAGAGGAGATTGGACAGGATGTCCTGAGTTTTAGCAGAGAAGTGAGAGGCCAGAGTCGTACAGAGGGCCTAGGAGGGAACAGGGGACGTAGAGACTGCAACAGGATTGGCCAGTTCCTTGCATATTTTAAAGAGTTTGGCTGTGTTGTTAGAAACCGCAGGGACGCAGGCCTGAATGTTTGCATTTGGAGCAGGTGGCAGGCCAGTTTGTCAGAGGATGCACCCGAAGCCCCCCACTTTCTTTCCTACACTTGCGCTTCAGGACGGCGAGGTCGGAAACATACTAACAGTTGCACTTGGAGGTAGGCTTCAGCCCGATTTTCATGACAGGGGCAAGGATGCCCAGGTTGTTAGAAATAGAAAGATGCAGATTAGAAAGGGCTGTGTCAGGGTGGGAGTCAGCCACAGGAGGAGCAGAGAAAGTAGAGGCAAAGGCATCCACTGACGCACGCTTCATGGGCCGAATGACCGAAAATGTAGGTGGCAGTACTGGGGTAGGGGGTGGGGTGGTTTGCCTGCCGGATAGAGTTTCAGATGAGAGGAGAGTAGAAAGTGGTCAGTCCAAGAGAGAGGAGTGGTGAGAGGGTTAGAGAGGGGGATGTCTGAAGTAATGAGAACATCCAAAGTATGTCCATCAGAGTGTGTCGTGCCAGAGGGCAGAATGGAAAGAGAGAGAGTGTCGCAGAGGTTGCGTAAAAGCCCAGAGCAGGGATTAGAAGCATCCAGGTGGCTGTTGAGATCTCTGAGGAGAAGTAGAGGCAAGTAGAAAAGCAGAGAGGTCAGCCCATTCACAGAGGAAGAGGGCGACCTGGCCTGGTGGTCTATAGATGGTGGCCACAGTTAGATAGAGGCCAGGAGAGATCGAGAGCCTGTATATTTTCGTCCTGGCACTTGTCATTGTTAAGATTAAGATGAAGGATCCATAGAATTTCAGGCAATAACCTTTCTTAATAACTTTTGAACCCTTGCATGAAAAAAATCAAAAGAAATTCCACAGGAAAATTTCGATTTAGTCGTCTGTGCATTCGAATTTCAGAATTTTTTATGAACGGCTAGTTAGTGTAAACAAATTGTACTGATCTTAAATGTTAATAAATAAATTAATTTTGTTTTGAACAGCTTTTAACATGGAGGTAGGTGGAACATTTGGCTTAAATATCTTAAATTTGGCTGCTTCGGTTTCCCCAATGTTTGGCATGCACCTAGACGTCATCAGGAAGTAGTGCATTGTAAAAAAAAAAATAATAATAATTAAAATGCGAAGTGATGTCTATATTTGGTGCATGTCCGGAAATGAATGTACATCTTTCATATGAACTCTGCAAAGAGGCGTAGGAGTTTCACAAGTATATATTGCACCGTTGCATCTCCTGGAAACTCAGTAAGGACTTTGATGTCAGTTCTCAGATGCAATTAATGTGCACAAACAGTATAAAGAGGGGTATTTTACAGTTTGTATGTTATGCAATTTTAATCTCCTGAAAACACATAAAAGTGAGGGTTTCCTTTGATGTCAGTTTTCAGGAGATTTAAATTGCGTGATTTACAAACTGTAAAACTCATATGCCTTTTATGTATAATTTTTGCACATTATTTGAAGTACGAACTATAAAATTGATATACCGCTCTGATACATATTGAAAACAGACATTAAAGTTAGATTTAGTTACATTTAAAGTGAGCTGTCATACATATAGGAGGCATCCATTAATAAACATAATAAAGGTACATTTTATATTAAAACCCTACACGTACGTGTTTGAGATAAACATTTTGCATAGCAGTACTAATAATACAGTGTTACCATGCATGCTCCTAAGACACATGCTCCTATTACACACTCTCTTACGAGACATGCTCCTATGGCACGTACATATACGACACATGCTCCTAGGACACCTTCTTACCACACACTCCTACGACACAAACTCCTATGACATGTGGTCCTACAACACACTGTTACAACACACACTCCTACAACAAGCGTTCATACGACACGCCCTCCTATCACACAGGCTCCTACAATGCACACTTCTATGCGAAATAGGGGTGTAAGCGGTGACCACACAATGCTACGACATGTGCTCCTACGACACCTGCTCCAACTACACCCTATTACCACAGACTCTGATGAAACATGCTCCTATGACATGTGGTTCCACAACACACATTCCTAGTACACATGCTCCTACGGCACATGAGCCTATGAGCCATGTCCCTACGACACACACTCCTATGAATACCATTTTACGAGACATGCTTCTATGACAAGTGCTCCTTTGACACCTTCTTACCACATACTCCTACGACATACAATCCTATGACACGTGTCCTGCAACACACAATATTGCAACACACTCATACAACAATCGCTCCTAAACAATTTGCTCCTATCATACACACTCCTATGACGCACGTTCTTACGAGACATGCTCCTACGACATGTGCACCTACCACATGCGCACCTATGATGCACAATCCTATGATAGGTGCTACCACGGCACGTGCTCATACGACAAGTGCTCCTATAACAAACCCTCTTACCACATGCGCACCTATGACACACACTCCTACAATACACACTCTTTATGACACACACTCTTACGACCCATGCTCATATGACACATGCTGTGCTCTCACAACACCTGCTTCTACGACACCCTCTTACCACACATTCCTTTGACAATTGCTCCTACGTCACGTGGTCCGACAACACGCATTCAAAATCTCCTATGACACAAGCTCCTACTGCATGTGCTCCTACGGATCACGGTCCTATGACACACCCTCTTGCAAGACATGCTCCTACAATCCATTCACCTGTAGCATACGCACCTGCTGCACATGCTCCTATGACGGATACTCATGTGCTCCTATGGATCACGGTCCTATGGCACACCCTCTTACAAGAATCACTTGACACAAAAGGACCAAGAAACGGGTCTCAAGCCTGAGTGTACCCTTACGTATTCACACAATAGAAAACTCAGGTTGATCGATTCTATGGGGATATTTGCACAAAATGTGTAACTGGTTGGATCGTACCGGGGAGTCCCACCTAGTTATCGGGGTCCCCACGGGTATCCATGTGGATCATCCTTGGTGAGCCGTCCCTCCCCGACCTGAAAGTTTTCAAGCTGTAAAGATTCCAGAACATGACAATTGTCTCATGTTTCTTGTGGGAAGTTTAAAAACTCTTTCTTTCCAACCACATGGATACCCGTGTGGACCCCGATAACTAGGTGGGACTCCCCCGGTACGATCCAACCAGTTACCAAGATATTGACACATT
This sequence comes from Ambystoma mexicanum, assembly GCF_040938575.1. Classification (NCBI taxonomy): domain Eukaryota; kingdom Metazoa; phylum Chordata; class Amphibia; order Caudata; family Ambystomatidae; genus Ambystoma; species Ambystoma mexicanum. Next base: position 1,468,910,485 of record NC_090923.1, on the reverse strand, counting down.
AACCGTTAAGTGTCTGTCCAGCCCTGATGAATGTGGCCCTTGTGCCACTGAAACCGGTAGGCTTCAAATATCAGGAAGAGTCTCAGACGAGTATACAATGAATTCAAAACTCATCTGGGCCCTCTGATTCATGACTTCCCATAAAAAAGATGGGAATCATTTAATAACCTCCACCTGGATTCTGAAAATTAATTACGAAAAAGATCAGAACAGAAGAGGAACACGGGAGATCTAAAATACTATCCTTTTTTTAAATAAACAAAGGAATATCAGTACACAATAGAAATATATCTAGCTGTACCTCCTTTTTTATACCTTGTGGATAGAGAAATCAAATAAAATCATTTTTTGCATCTATGAAGCTGTTGTGTTAAAGTAATTTCAAGTACCTCTCTAGAGGGCGAATTAGAAATAAAGAATTAAACATTTTGTGCAAATATCCCCATAGAATCGATCAACCTGAGTTTACTATTGTGTGAATACACCCTCTTACAAGACATGCTCCTACAATCCATTCACCTGTGGCATGCGCACCTACTGCACATGCTCCTATTATAGGTACTCCAACAACACAATCTCCTATGACATGGGCTCCTACAACACACACTCTTACAAAAAAGCTCTTAGAACACAAGCTACTACGGCCTGCGCTTCTACGACAATGACTTACAAAAACATAAAAGCTGTATGCAGAAACATACATTGTGTATTGCTTGAACTGTTGAATCTGACCTTGTCTCTGGCCTGCTCAGCAACAAGTATATCTGAATGGTGTTCTGGTCCAAGCATAGTTGCTCTGGAAACAGCTTCTACACCAAAAGTACATGTACACTTAGAATATGTACATTACGCATGCTGAAAATCAATTTATTGAGAACAGTCATCATAGGTGTGATTAGATTACAATAATACCCTAGTCCAAAACATAAAAGGCGTACGCAGAAACATATACTACGTATTAATGAACTGTGGCATATGACCTTGTCTCTGGCCTTCTCAGCAGCAGAAATACCGGAATGGTGTCCAGGTCCATGTTTAGATGCTCTGAGAATCAATGTACGTATGACAGTGATCATAAGTGAGATTACATTTCAATTATATTGTAGTTTAAAAACATAAAATAGACGTAGAAAGATACACTGAGTATTGCTTGAACTGTGGAATCGGACCATGTCGCTGTTCTTCTAAGCAGCAGGAATACCCGATTGATGTCCCGGTCGATGCATAGTTGCTCTGGGAACAGCTTCTATACAAAATGTACATGTACATTTAGACTATACATGTGCTCTTACAACACACCCTCTTACCACATGCACACATATTATACACGCTCCTACGATACTGTTAGGAGAGATTCCCATTTATGTGAAGTTTTCCCTTCAGTGTGTATCCCCCAAACTTTTTGCTGCTGTTTAAAAACCTTAGTCTGACTTTGCCAGTGGAGCACAGCCTTCTGATGCACTCCCCTGAGCTTTCCGCTCACTTTGTTATGGGGAAACTGACATGCCCTTAAAGACAGTCAGTACTGGGGGACTTTGTTTCCCTTAGTCCTAGTCAATGTTGCAATTTTTCTGCAACATATTACAAGTACTTTAAAGTACAGTGAACTTGGGTCTTTATGTCAATTTCAAAGGCCATAGACACTCTCAAAGGATTTTATTGGAGAAGTGTGGATGTGCCTTGGACAGGGCTGGTGGCAGCTAATCATTTTGGTTTATTTACCACGGTTGGCAAAGAAAGGTGGCCTTGCTCCAAAATGGCCATGCCACGAGGTTCTTTGTCCTGTCCTTTGGCCATCTTACACCTTCACCTTCCCCAGGTCGAGCCTACCCGGGTTAGTCCTTATTTGGGCATGCATTTTCCCGCGAAACACCAAGCTTTCTGCATACATTGTGTGTGTACCCCCAGGATGTGGGCTGGACTGTCTAGTTACAATACACATCCTGGGTGCCGGAGAGTCTGGTGTGCTGTGAATGACTGGGACCGCCGTGGTCCGTGATTGGTCCATGCCTGGTGTGCTGTATGTGAGCAGATATCCCATTGGGTCCTCTTCGTTTTGGCGCAAAGGAGATTCTGGATAAGAGAAGTCTCCAAACACCCATACCAGGTCGATCTCTTGAGTTCTCACTGAACGATGGATAGGATCCAAGCATCCTAAAACTAAGAAGCCAAATCGAGGAACCGCTGGTGACCCACTGGAAGGTCTGGCATCCTGAGCCCTTTGTTGTCCCGCTGGACCCCTCTGCATCTGATCGAAGTAGAAGGTCTGCAAAGATGCTACGACCCATTAGAATAGTGTGACCAACTATTCTCGGGCCCTTCATCAAACCCTGCAAGTAAGCCTTCTCGGGAGTGTCCCTGGGCCAACCAGTGGGCTGACCAGCTTGTGCCGAACCTTTGCTATGTCATTGCCGCAGTTTCGAGGAGTCCCTTGAAAATTGGTACATCGTAAGCTCTGTGTTCACAACACTCGCTCCGATTTTCGTACACTTGGCATTCCCAAGTCTGAAGTAAAGAGAGAGTGTCCAAACCAGAGTACACACGGTTACCGTGTCGCCCTGCCATGGTGATGAACTTCGCAGGTGCCTTGCAACTGTGCCTCTCTTTGCCCTGAAGATTGCTACAGTGAAACTGGCCTGATCTATCCACCAGGAGCAGAGAAATCACCACTGTCCCGTTTGGGAATCAATGCTGTAACTTCGTCGCTGAAAGCCGCAGAGCCGCACAATTGCCGCATTTGAACCTGCAACCAAAGTAGACTCGACTGCTGAAGTTTGGTCCGGAGTACGCCAGGGGTCGGTGAGTACTTGCAACCCACACCGGTGGCCCCTAGCACATCCACCCATTTTTGCACACAAGTGTCCCCTGAGGGCCACTCTCCTTTCCACAGATAGCCTGATCTATCAAACCATTCTCAACTCCTGGAACCTGCTCTGCCCTTTTGGGGAGACCCTCCTTGAAGGGTGGGAACTTATTCTGCATCACCTCACCCACCTTCCTGAGCTTCTACAGACCCTACAAGAGACCCTGTTTTCACCCTTCTGCACTACTGTGTGCGCCAGCATTGCAAGTACATTTGAGCAATAGGCTCCACTCTTCTTAGGGATTGGATTGCCTTTTAGTTAGGATTGTGATTAAAGCAGAGTTGCATAAAGACGCCTTGCACTGCCTGCTTCCTTTCCTTTGCAAGTTGTGGACCCATTACGTGCATTAACCCCTTAGGCCCATTGGTCTTGTATATATGTATTTTAGTAGGATTATGTTGGTTTAAAAGTATTACTGTTGATTATTAATGTGTGTTGTAACTCAAAGGCCTTGAATAAATGTATTTGTATTTTTAATATATATACACCTGAATGGGAGTGATTTGTATTATCCTTTACTCTGTGTGCTCATTGAGGTCCTTCAGTCACCTTCACCCCTCCTGAGACCTAGTCTTGACCACCGCCAATGCTACCTTGATTGGTCTGGCTTGTCCAGAAGGTTACCCTGTTCTGAGGAACTTGGCTGGCCTTCTGAGCCTCTGCCCACCAGGTCAAAGTTCAGAAATCCATCTTAACAAATTGGTGTACATCGGTGGGATAGGACTGAAGGTATCCAGTGTTGCACACTAGTGAAGGCATTGCAGATTACCCCTACCCAGGACACATAGTGATCTAATAATAGTAACTGTAAAGGCCATAGATCTATCGAAAATAGTGGAAACAATTACCAATATAACCTTGAATGTTTCTAAATCAGAAACTCTAAGAATGATGTGTGCTGAGAGAGGTTTACCTGCTGAAGGCACAAAGGGTGAAATGATCCAAAGGATCATGGAATGGCAAGAGTTGCAACTGGATGCCATTACCACAGATGAAGTTGCAGAAGGTGGTGGGGCTGCTCTCACAGGCAGATCTGACGGATCTGTTGCTGCACTCATCCATGGTACCCAGGAAGACAGAGATGATATGTTGTCTCAAGTTTCCTCTGCCAGCTCTGATGCTGATGCCATGTTGGAATTCAAGAAGAAAGTGCTAATGTTTAAGCAGAAGGAGCTTGAATTTCACATGGCTAAGCTGAAAGTAAAGCAGGCCGAAAAACAAAAAGACAGAGATCACCAGTTGGAACTGGCCAAGCACCAGGTTTCCAATGGGTCCAAGGGATCTGGACATGGGTCTGGGTGGTCCTCTCATCCAAGGTTTCCTAAAGATCTGCTTAGTGTGTATGATGAGAAGAATGACATTATGTACTGGCTGAATGCATTTAAGTACGCATGTGAGGTTCAAGAGGATGTGAATGCTGATAAAATTGCATGGTTGCTCCGCAGACTACACCATTCTGGCTGCAGTACTATTATGGAGATGTCAAAAGCTGAAAGAGTAGATTTTGCAATGTTGAAGCAAACTCTCATCTTGAAGTTTGGGAAGACTACTGCCCAATACTTGAAGAGGTTTAGAAAGTACAAAAGGAAAGAAGGTAGTACGTGGGTGTCGTATGTGACTGATTCCTTAAAGAACTTGACTGGTTGGGTTGAAGGTTATAAGGTCTCCACCTTCGAGGGTATGATAGATCTGCTTATGCTTGAACATACTTTTGCATCCTGTTCTCCTGAGCTTAAGCAGCATTTGGCAGATTCAAAGGCGTTAGAGCCTAAGAAGGTGGCCATAGCAGCAGATTCTTTGGGTGTCACATAAAGTGTCCCATAAGGACAAGATTCATCCTGTTAAGCAGGAGGAAGGTAAAAAGTCCAAAGATAAGGAGGGTGGGGGATCTGATAAAACTTCATCCCAAAAGAGCCACAAAAGAAATTTAAGGGTAAGTCACAGGAACATGCACAGGGTAGTGGAAGTTATCCTTCCAAACAGAACTCTGGATACAGTAAGCCTCCCTATGTCCCAAGACACAGTGGCTCTTGTTTGACCTGTGGAGCAAGTGACCATGTGAAGTGGGACCCCAAATATAAGGTCAAAACCTTGGGGGTACACTCTGTGAATCTGGCCTTCTTCTGCTATGAGGAATAAGAGATCACAGGGGCATCCGTCTCCTCAGACTCATTCCCCAGTGGGATCAATTCTGAGGTAGTTTTAGTGTCCCTGGGTTTCTGGGAGCCTAAAATCTCAGAGGCTTATGCCACGATTCCTGATAATACCAGGCACTATTTCAAAGACAGTGTGCTGATCAATGGAGTTGACACTCCTGCTCTTAGGTATAGTGGCCCAGAATGTCAGTGCTGGACTGCCCAGGGAAGGACAAAGACTGATATGTTTAGGATATTTCTCCTCTGTGAAAGATAGTGAGCTAAAGAATCTGGGTAAGGTTCTCGTAACCAGGACTAATGTCTGGCAGAGGGACTCCCAAAACCACCCCTTGTTAATTTGCATCTTTAAGTAACTTTGGGTCTCACCCTAAGTTACAGGGGAATCCAGACATCGACCCTTTGCTCACTATTCTTAGAGAGGTACAGCTCCACCCTACTGATGAGGTCCAACCGGACCGGAACACGTGTCTGAGGTTGCTCTTGGTACTCTTGTTCAGAGGAGAATTGCTTAGCATTTCCGTGCTGGTCTGCCCCAGGGCAGGACAAAGACTGATATGTTTAGGATATTCCTCCTCTGTGAAACATAGTGAGCTAAAGAATCTGGGTAAGGCTCTCATAACCAGGACTTCTGTCTGGCAGAGGGATCCCAGGACCCCCTTGTTAAGTTGCTTAGGGATAGTGGGTGCAGCCTAACTGTAGTGGATTCTACCTTGGTAGACCCAGAGGAAGTTGCCAGAGCTCCTCTGTTACCCACTAAGTTAGCTGATGGTCCCCCTCTCAAGTTCCCAGTTATGTCTGTAAATCTTACTATAAATGGTACAGTAGTCAGGATTTCAGTGAGCATTCAGAGAGATGTCCCAGTAAAGGTCCTGCAGGGGAATGATCTCAGAGCTTTAAGGCTTGTGGATGATAAAGCAGAGAGACCATGTACAAGGTCACAAACAAGGGCTGCATTGGCCAAGTCCAATGCCAAGCCTATGCCAAAGGGGAAACCCAAGGCTAAAGGAGTCAAGAAAGACAAAAGAAGGAAAGAGAATATTCCCCCTAACTCACTTACCACTGAGGTGGAGGTAGTTGGTCAAACATCTGAACCTGACGAGGAAGAGGTGTTGCCTGAAATCCTCAATCCCCATGACCATCCTGAACTATAAAGTTTGCTAGTGGATGGTGGTCCAGACAGGGTTGAGTTCAGTAAAGGCCAACTTGAGTGTCCATCTTTGGAAGGCCTAAGGAGACAGGCCTGCTCCCAGCTTCAGGGTGAACCTCCTGAGAAGCATAGGATTTATTGGGAAGGTGGGTTCTTCTACACTGAGCCCATAGAGTCTATAGAAGGAGACCATAGGAGGCTGGTGGTTCCCCTTGTTCTAAGACCCTTCCTCTTGCAGTTGGTGCAAGATGTCCCCCTAGCTTGTCACTTTGGCATCAAGAGAACCAAGCAAAGGTTATCCATGCACTTCTACTGGTCCAAGATGGGGGTGCAAGTAGGAAGCCACTGCAGGAGTTGTGCCACATGCCATTTATCTGGAACAGTGGCACAACAATCCAAGCTCCATTGGTACCACTCCCAGTTGTGGAGGTACCAGTTGAGAGGGAGGGATTGACATTGTTGATCCCCTTGACCCCCAAACATCCTCAGGCAATAGGTTTGTCCTGGTGCTGGTCGACCATGCCATCAGGTATCTTTGGGGCATCACATTGAAGACTGTGACTGCCAAGTCAGTTGCACAAGCTTTACTTGGCATATTTACTAGGGTTGGCTTCCCTAAAGAAGTTGTGTCTGAAAGGGGCAACAACTTTATGTCAAAGTATATGCAGGCCATGTGGAAGGAATGTGGTGTCACCTATACGTTTTCATCCTCATACCACCCGCAAACCAATGGTCTCATTGAGCGGTTTAACAGGACCCTTAAGAGCATGAGAGCCCCAAAGAAAAAAATGGGATCTTCTATTACCATGCTTACTGTTTGCCTACAGAGAGGTACCTCAGGAGCGTGTTGGCTTCAGCCCCTTTGAACTTCTGTTTGGTCACCCTGTGAGGGGGCCCTTAGCAATAGTCAAGAAGGGGTGGGAGATGCCCACTCCCCCTGTCACTACCAATGTAGTAGACTACGTGCAAGACTAAGAAGAAGGATGGTACTCCTGTTGGGTCTGGCTAGTGAGAAACTGAAGGCTGGGCAAGCACTGGTAAAACATTGGTATGACCAGAAGGTTGCCCTCATCAATTTCACACCAGGTCAGCAAGTCCTGATCATATAAGGCCTAGAGGTTTACAGGACAAATGGTCAGGCCCTTACACAGTGGTGGAGTCACTGGGTGAGGTCAACTATTTAGTGGATATTGGAAGGGCTGAACAAGCTCCAAAAGTGTTCCATGTGAATAGACTGAAGGCTTTCATCGCAAGAGATGAAATTGCTGCACTGCTGCTGGCTTCAGATGTTGAGGAGTAGGAGTCAGAACTTCTCCCTGACCTGTTCCAGGGCAGTCCTTCAGACAGCTCCCTTGAGGGTGTCACGTGCAACTGCCAACTGCGCCCAGATACCTCCAGGTTAAGGTGCGCTATAGAAATAATAAAAGCAAACAATCAAACAACCAAAGTGGCCCCTCGCCTGACTTCTGATCGACAATCTGAGTTGAAAAGTTTGCTGAACCAGTTTTCCCCCTTGTTTTCACAAGCTCCTAGTTTGACACCTTGGTGCAAACATGACATTGACACAGGAGATAGTGTGCCTACAAAAAGTTGGGGATACATTATGTCAGACAAAGTAAGGTCTAACATTAAGACAGAGGTCAACAAAATGTTGGATCTTGGGGTGATTGGACCCTCTAGTAGTCCTGGGTCCAGCCCAGTGGTTTTGGTTCCAAAGGCAGGTAGCTCTGAGCTGAGGTTCTGCGTGGATTACAGAGCTCTGAATGCTGTCACCAAGACAGATGCACACCCCTTGCCTACAACAGATGAGCTGGTGGATACTTAGGGTGCCTCAAAATACCTCAGCACATTTGACCTCATTGCAGGCTATTGGCAAATAGCTCTTGCAGAACATTCCAAGTAGAAGACAGCTTTCGCAACACCACAGGGTCTTTACCAATTCAGGATAATGCTTTTGGGTTGAAGAATGCACCTGCCACTTTTCAGAGTCTTGTGAATCATGTTCTTAATGGGTTGGATGAATTCTGTCTTGCATATCTGGATGATATAGCAGTGCTCAGTGCCATCTGGGAGGATCATGTGAAACACCTTAGAATTGTGTTGCAGGCTTTTCACAAGGCCCACTTGGCCATAAAAGCCAGTAAGTGCCAGATTGGACAAGGTTCAGTGGTCTACCTTGGGCATGAAGTAGGTGGAGGGAGGATACAGCCTCTACCCAGTAAAGTACAAGCAGTACAAGACTTGCCTACCCCCACTACACAAACCCAAGTGCACGCCTTTTAGGACTCACTGGGTACTACAGAAGACCTTCAATGGCTTGAAATACTCCTTGTGCCAGGCGCCTGCTCTCAGGACTCCTGATTACCCAAGACCTTTTGTTGTGCAGACATATGCCTCTGACACTGGGATAGGAGCTGTACTATCACAAGTATATGAGAAGGGTAAGAAACACCCTATTGGCTTCATTAGTAGCCAGCTTAAGGACAAAGCTTAGATGGTCCACGATAGAGAAATAATGTTTCTCTGTTCTATGTGGGTCCTAAGGAAGCGGAGGCCCTACCTCTATGGGACCCACTTCACTGTGCAAACTGACCATAAGCCCTTAAAGTTGCTAATGAACATGAAGGGAGATAATCCAAAGTTGCTCAGGTGGTCCATAAGCCTTCAAGGCTTTGACTTCACTATTGAGCATAGGCCAGGTGTCCAACATAGCATTGCTGATGGGTTGTCCAGAATGTTTAACCGACCTAACATGATACTCATCCAGGGGTGGATTAATTCCCCCTGTCCTTGGTCTGGGAGGGGCGAGTGTTAGGAAAGATTCCCATTTATGTGAAATGTTCCCTCCAGTGTGTACCCCCCCCCAAACGTTTTGCTGCTATTTAAACACCTTAGTCTGACTTTGCCAGTGGAGCACAGCCTTCTGCTGCACTCCTCTGGGCTTTTCGCTCACTTTGTTATAGGGAAACTGACACGCCCTTACAGACAGTCAGTACTGGGAGACTTTGTTTCCCTTAGTCCTAATCAGTGTTGCAACTTTTCTGCAACATGTTACAAGTGCACAATGTACCTTACAGTACAGTGCACTTGGGTCTTTATAACAATTTCAAAGGCCATATACACTCTCAAAGGATTTTCTTGGAGAAGTGTGGATGTGCCTTTGACAGGGCTGGTGGCAGCTAATCATTTCGTTTTATTTACCGCGGTTGGCACAGAAAGGTGGCCTGCTCCAAAATGGCCATGCCACAAGGTTCTTTGTCCTGTCCTTTGGCCATCTTGCCCCTTCACCTTCCCCAGTTCGAGCCGACCCAGGTCAGTCCTTATTTGGGCATGCATTTTCCCACAAAGAACCAAGCTTTCGTGGGCTTCTGCATGCCTTGTGTTTGTGCCCCCAGAATGTGGACTGGACTGTCTAGTTACAATCCACATCCTGGGTGCCAGAGAGTCTGGTGTGCTGTGAATGACTGGGACCACCGTGGTCCGTAATTGCTCCATGTCTGGTGTGCCTGTATGTGAGCAGATCTCCCATTGGGTCCTCTTCGTTTTGGCGCAAAAGAGATTCTGGATAAGAGAAGAAACAATTTTTATTTTGAATAACCAAAGTAACTTACAGACATATATAAACATTTATAGAGCATTACATTTCCATTTTTGCCAGCCTGCACCCCTCCTGAACTCCCCCCCCCCCCCGCTCCCCCTCAAGTGCCTCCACTCCTTCTCGGCCTGCATCGCACTCCCATTATTCTACGTCCGCTCCCCTGGTATCAGCACCCTCTTGTACAGGAACATTCTGTGAGTTTTTGGTGCCCTGTACTATGCTGGTCAGGTCCGCGATCAACTGCCTCCAGGCGTCTATCCCCCCTACCTCGTGTTCCATGTTCTGATCCGCTGCCTCTTGCCACACCACAGTTTCTGCGTTTGCCCATTTTATCACGTCTCTCCACCACACTTGTACTACAGGCCTCCTTTGTGCTTTCCAGCCCATCGCTATCCTGCGTTTTGCTAATATACGCTAAATCCTTAAACTTACACACATGTTTAGCCCTCTTGGGTCATGCAAAGCCCCCTAGCAGACAAGCCTGAGGGGATCCAATATCTAGAGTGATGTCTGCATTTGCTAATGTTTGTGCCACCTCCCCCCAGAATCTCCCAATCTCTATGCAGGCCCAGAACATATGGATCAGATTTACGTTAATCTTCCCACACTTCGGACAGGATTATGTTACTTCCTGATTGAACCTTGCTATTCTATCTGGAGTTAGATATGCTCTGTGGGTCACATATAATTGAATCTTTTGGAGTCTCGCTTTTCTAGACACCTTCTTGTGGTACACTATAGCTCTAGTCCACATTGCTTCTGATATTGGTTCCTGTAGCTCTGCCCCCCAATCTTGTTTTAATTGCCCCAGCACTTGCCCCGTTTTGGTCATCAATAACTCATATATACACAAGACTTTGTGTCCACCTTCGGACACATCATAAAATGTCTCTATCGTCTCGTTCAATATCAAGGGTGCTTCGGCTTGCGGCCACCTATGTCTAAGGGTCCTCAGCAGACGGGAGTACGTGAGGTGTTGTCCTCGATGTACTCCTGTGTCACTTGTCAGTACTTCAAAATCCTTAGGTACCTCTTCTCTCATTACATCTCATACTTTCGCCACCCCCTTGGGTTCCCAGTACCTTCGCACGTTTAGGCGCAGTTGTTCATCCACGCCCTCTAGCCTGATCTGCAGGGAAAATGGTGTTATGTTCCCGATCAACAGTCGCAACAGCAATGACAAGCGACCCTTACATGGATCGGTTATCCATATCACTTCGTTCAAGAAGAACAGGGTGTACATTGTACGCAGCAACTGAAAATTCTGGTGTTTGCTCATTCGACAGCCATTGAACTTCGAACTGCAACTGGCTGGCCACGAAGTATACTTCAAAATTTGGCAATTTTATACCCCTTTGTTCATATGGATTTTGGAGTTATGCCATAAGAAGCTCCTGCATATGCTATGCAGTGTACTGAAAAACTGTTTTGGTATCGCAAATGGGACATTTACAAAATAATATCGGAGCCTCAGCAACACCACCATCTCTAGCAACGCTGCACGTTCCATCATGGACAACGGCAGTCTAGCCCAGAAAGCCATGGAGTTCTCAATTTTGCTCACGGCTTTTATCGTGTTCTGCTTGTGCTCTGTCTCAGGCTCATGATAAATGTCTACCCCCAGGTACCGGAAGGTGTCTATTTCGCATCGGATTGGTAACACCAGAAGCATCCTCGGGCCTCCCAGCGTATCCTCCCAGAGGGAACAGGCTTGACTTAATTGGGTTGATCGTTATGCCTGACAGAGCAGCATATCGCTCCATCACATCAAGAATGTATTGCAGATTTGTCTCGGGGTGCTGCAAGTACATGAGCATGTCATCTGCGTACAACGAGATCAAATGCCTTCCTCTCGGGGTGCTTATGCCTGCTTTCCCGTATTCCTCAAGTAAATAGACTGCGAACAGTTCCAACGCTAGAATGAACAGAATCGGGAACCACGGACAGCCTTGCCCCGTGCCCTTGCTTAACTGTCACTGTTCTGAGATGATGGTGCCCATCTTGACCCTAGCTATCGGTTGGTTATACAGCAATCTCACCCATTTGATGTACGTGGGCCCGAGTCGAACACCTTGACTGCGTCTAGCGATGCCACTACAAATTGCTGTACATTTCCTTAGGTGCAATCTTCGCAGGTTGTTGGTAATATTTCTATGTGGGACATATCCAGTCGGTCTGGGTGTATCAACTTGATTATGGCCGGTTTCAGCCTTTGCGCCATTACTGCTGTGAGAATCTTCCCATCTTGGTTCAGTAACGGAAGGGCCCTATACGAGCTGCAGTCTGTGTCCAGCTTATTCGGTTTAAGGAGGCGGACAATTATCAACTCACGCAGGGATTCGGGCAACCTTCCCATGTCCAGCGCTTCGTTGAGCATTACTAGCAACATATTTAAGACACATATTTCCTTGGTTTCTACCATTCCCTGTAATATTGTCATTCTGCCATCTGTGTCCAAGAATGTCTGGAGGACCCTGAATGGGACTGACGGTGCCACCCAGGTTAGGACCCCTCTAGCATATGCCGAGTATTTTGAACCGACGGTCATCCCTCCCCACTTACGTGCCAAGGTATCTTGTCTGTCTTTTGTTAGATGAGTTTCCTGCAAGAGGGCTATGTCAATTTCTTTGGTGCCTTAGATATGTCATCACCCAGTTCCTCTTTATATAGCTGTTCAAGCCTCTCACATTCCAGGTTACTATTTTAAGTTCCCCCATCTTCTGATGTGATTCCTGCTCTCCCGTCCACCCTGTCGCATTTGCTATCCCTTCTATGTGTATAACTTTAGGCCAACCCCCCTCTAACTACCCCAACTACCCCCTTCCTCACAACCCCAACTCCCTCACCAGCCCTCCCCCAACCCATAGCCCAGCTCACTTTCTCGTGCTCAGGCCTACCCACTTCTCACCCTCGCTGCTGGATCCTGTCCTGGTGCATAAGGCGCAGCGGGCGGATACGTAACTGTTAGTATCGTGCAGTCTCGTGCAAGTATGGGTGTCTGACGTGTATATGTTGTGCAATCTAGAGGGAGCCTCACATTTCAGCTCCTGAATTTATTTGTATCTTGAGGTTTCGTGATAACTCTGCATTGTGTCTGCATACTAATCTGTAACGCTCACCTTGTATCCACAGAGATGCCACCCAACTGGACTGGATCGCTTCCGATTTGGGTTCACTTCCCCCGGGGACTCGTTCTGCCGTGGGTCTATTCTGGAAGACAGGAGTTCTGTTTTAGCCACAATCTCCTTCTCTTGGGGCCCACCTCCCAAGTGCCCCCCTACAACCTCCTTAGAATCTTCCTCACCTTGTATTTCGATAAGATGCGCTCTCTGCCCTGCTGTTCTGTGCAGGGGCGCGTCATGGCTGGGCACCTTACTGCCAAGTTACTTCACTGGCGTGGGCCCGGGAGTCCAGACCTGCTACGACTCCGCTCTTGAGGTAAGTCTATAATTCTTAAAGAGAGTGTGTCCATAATAGTAGTTGCCCTATTAATCTCCTCCTTTTCTCGTAGGTGCAGAAGGGGTGATGAAGACGTTGAGCTGATGGAGAGGGCGATGCTCGAGAAGGTGAGTGAAAGCTCGAAGCGCAGCGCTATGAGCATCTTTGGAATTTGGCTAACCTGTGCTGTTCTTCCCTTGCAGGTCGCCAAGAAGTTCCTGGAAGAAGTTCGATCAGATGGAAGTGGAACGCAGAGTTGAAGATGTCCGGACCGCTGTCGAATACCAGGAGACTTTCGGTAGGTAAGCGCTAATCTGAAAGGCGTTGGAATCGGAAGACGAACGCTTACTAAATTGTCCTCTTCTCTCTCTCTCCCTAGGATGTTGCTTGCTGGTGAGGACAGGTTCCAGAGAAGACTCCAGAGCGATCGAGGAGCTGGATTGCTGAACAGGTAAGGAGGACTAATGGTGTTCTTCTTCTCTCCCCAGATGCATGTCTGGAATGCTGCGAGCAGGTCTCGGTGAACATCGCGCTGCGAGTTCAGAACAACGCGAAGCACGTGCTTCAGCTCGGGCATGGCTAAAATAGCCTACAGGTATCCCAGGTGCCTCCAGGGCGGACCACGCCCTAGATGCTAGACTTCATGGTTCAGTTCCGAATTGAACCTTGTGGGGGCAGTCATGTTGGTCCGTTCCCCAAAGGGAACTCCATCTGCCAGGTGAGCCTGGCTCCAGGACAGCCGAGAGGGGCATGATTGGGCCCTTGGGGCCTTGCAGGAACACTGTGGCGAGGCCCAGAGACCCCGAGTCCCGAGGCCAGGGGCTATGGCCATGACAGCACTCCCCCCAAAGCCCCTCTCAAGATGGTTCTTCTATGAAAACGTCATGTTAGACATGGTGCATGAATGTAATCACTGGGCTCCCATGTTCTGTCCTGCAGGCCATACCCTTTCCAGTCTACTAGGTAGTAAAGCTTTGTTCTAACATACTTTGAGTCTAGAATGTCCTTTACTTCAAATTCTGGCTCTCCGTGGACCATCACAGGTCCCAGTGGGGTAGTTACTCGAGTCCCAGGCTGAACTGGTTTCAAAAGGGATACATGAAACACCCGGTGTATCGGCATGTTGGTTGGCAATGTCAATTTAACTGCTGCTGGGTTTATGATGGACTCAATGGGAAACGGCCCCAGGAATCATGGGCGGAAAGTCCGGGTTCCTTTTAGAGGCACATACTTAAATGCTAGCCACACCCTATCCCCTACTTGGTAGTCGGGGGCCTTTTCACGATGCAGGTCCGTGTACTTCTTCTGGCGAACTTTAGCTTGGGGCAAATGTTCAATGGCTCTTGTGAAAGCCTGCGAAATGGTCGCATGTAGGGTCTTGGTGGCTGGCATTTCCAGAGTGTTAGGAATGTCCAGTTCTGACGTGCGTGGGTGTCTGCCAGTCAGTAAAAAATGGAGTCTGCCCGGTACTGCTGTGTAGAGAATTATTATAGGCATATTCAGCGATCCACAGTAAGTCTTTCCAATCCCCTTCCCCTTGGTGAAGCATGCAGCGCAAGTATTGTTCGATCGTCTGGTTCGTCCTCTCCATTTGACCATCCGTTTGGGGGTGATGTCTAGTGGATAGTCGAATGTCGTTTTGGGCCATAAAGCAACATTCCCTCCAGAAGTTGGATACAAATTGGGTACCTTGATCCGAGATCAAGACTGATGGGAACCCATGTAGCCGTACCACGTGTTCAAGGAAGGTTTTAGCCAGACTGGATGCGTTTTGTAGTCCTTTAAACTGAAAGAAATACGCCATCTTGGAGAACAGGTCTACGATCACTAGGATGGTGTTATAACCTTGACAAGAGGGTAGGTCGGTGATAAAGTCAAGAGACAACGTGTGCCATGGAGCCGGAGGGATGTCCAGTGGTTGCAAAAGCCCAGCTGGTTTTTGTTTTGACGATTTATTTTGAGCACAGATACCACAAGAGGTGATGAATTGAATAACATCTCTGCACCACATTGGGCACCAGTAGCTTCGTTTCACCTTGGCCAGGGTTTTAGCAATTCCCGGATGACCTTCCATGAGGGAGTCATGATACTCCGAGATAACCTGTTCTTGAAGCTCTTTTTCTGGCACGAATAGCCGATCCCTGTAGTAAGGTAATTGGTCCTTAACACTATAGTGTTCTCCCCTTGAAATCCATTCATGTAGTCGTTCCTGAGTCATTACTTGTCGGATTTCCTGCAGCAACTCGTCTTGAGTCATGGTGGTTGTAATGCCCAAAAGTCTATCACCCAGAATGATGGCCACAGAATCAGGAGGTGTATACACCAGCTTGTCGGTGCCCATGCATGAAAGGGCATCAGCTTTGCCATTTCTGACACCAGGTCGGAACGTGATCACATAGTCGTACTCCACGAAGAAAAGGGCCCATCGTAGTTGTCGAGTGGATTGAGCCTTCGCACTCTTCAGGTATTGTAGATTTCGGTGGTCAGTTATCACCGTGATAGTGTGTCTGGCTCCCAACAGATAATGTCACCACGCCTTGAAGGCCGCTTTTATGGCCAGAAGCTCTACATCAGTGATGGCACAATTGAGCTCAGGTGGTGAGAATTTACATGACCAGAAGGCCACAGGATGTAATTGGCCGGTGTGTGGATCCCTTTGTGATAGTACGGCACCCATCGCCATGCTGGAAGCGTCTGTCTCCACCACATATGGAAGGTCTGGACGAGGATGTCATAAGACTGGAGCGGTAGTGAATTTCACCTTGAGTTCTTGAAAGGCTTTTTCAGCCTCTTCAGTCCATTGGAATGTCTTGTTGTACTTCCTTAACAACGAGGTGATTTGGTGTACTATTTGCGAGAATCCTGGAATGAATCAGCGGTAAAGGTTTGCAAAACCTAGCAACCTAGCATGCTCTTTACTCTTACTTTACTTTATTGCATTTTTAGTGTGCAGCCATAGACCCGTGGGTGTGAGGGCGCGGACAAGACGGACATGACATGAAACAAACAGAAGCTGTTCTAGGACAAGAGAATGCCATAAAGGGGGTGTCCAGGAGGATACTAATTAAAGAGGAAGGTTTTAGTCCCTTCTTGAAGTTTCTCAGGACTGAGGAACCTCTCAGGTCGCTGGCCAGGGAATTCCACAACGATGGAGCCACAAAAGCAAAAGCGTCAAGTTGCGCTTTTTTAGTTTTGAACCTAGGCTGGTGGAGAAGGTTATGTTTGTTAGAGTGCAAATTTCTAAGGCAAGATTTTTTCCAATATACCTTTGTAAATATTGGGGGCATTGTTCCCATTAGACATTTGAAGGTAATGACAAGAAGTCTGAAGGAGATACGAGCTTCCACAGGGAGCCAATGCAGGGCTTGCCATGCTTC
Source organism: Ambystoma mexicanum (assembly GCF_040938575.1). Lineage (NCBI taxonomy): Eukaryota > Metazoa > Chordata > Amphibia > Caudata > Ambystomatidae > Ambystoma > Ambystoma mexicanum. The sequence continues at coordinate 1,468,893,905 of NC_090923.1, read as the reverse complement.
AGAGACATGGGACCGATAAGAGAGGCCAGCTGCAACTCTAACCGCTCCGTTCTGAACTACCTGAAGTCGATTAATGGTAGATTTGCTGGAGCCTGCCAACAGACTGCAACAATAATCTAATTTGGCTCCTACAATGGCTCGAGCAATAGACTCAGCATTCAGTTTGGAGATGAACGGTCTTAGGTGGGCCAGCAATTAAATATAGTAGGAGGAGGATGCGACTATGCTGGCTACGTAGGGCTTCATGTTAAGTGACTGATCCAGAACCACTCTCAAAATGTTTACTTTGGGGAGGGTGGAGAGTTGAATATCCCCTAACTGGAAGTGCATAAAAGCTGGGTTAAGTTTAGCTAAAATGCCCTTGGAGCCCACAACCATGAGTTTGGTCTTACCACGATTAAGTGCGAGGTTATTTAACATCATCCACTGCTCAATGATGGAAAATATGCAAGTAAGTTCACTCTCATCTAAGTCATGCTGACCAGTGAGAGGGATGACACATTGTGTGTCATCTTCATAGTTAGAGAAAAGTATACCCTCTTGAGCAGGATGAGCAAAGAAAGGAGCCATAAAGATATTGTAGATACAAGGTGATAAACTGGCTCCTTGCGGAACTCCACGTTGGCACACACTCTACTGAATCTATTTGAAAGGAAAGAGAGCAGCCATTTAGTGGCGGCCTGGGAGCAATTGGCTACTGACATGAGCCTGTCCGCCAGGATAGAATAATCGACCAGGTCGAATGCCGCAGATTGATCTAGGGAGATTAGGAGTGATATCTGCTGGCTATCCAATCTCTGAAGGAGTTGAGATTTAAGGTCCAGTAGTAAGGTCTTGATGCCAAAACCTTGTCTGAAACCCGAGTGAAAGGGGTTGAGGATGGGGTGCGAATTGAGATGTTGAGCGATTTGAGAATATGCAACTCGGTCCAATATTTTGAACAGAAAGGGGGTGTTGGTTACTGGCCTATAGTTGGTCGGGACGTTTTGGTCCAGGTTAGGCTTTTTTAAGAGAGGTGTGATCCATGCTTGCTTCATCTCATCAGGAACAACGCCATTGAGAAGTGAGAGTTGACAAATATGCATATGTCATGTGCCAGTGAGGGAGGGCAGGCTTTAATAATGGTAGAAGCGCAGGGATCCCCTGTGCAATTTGTGGCTTTGAGTTTGGTAATAATGAAAGCTAATTCCTCCTCTGAGATAAGGGTGAAATCAAAAATGGGAATGTCTGGATTCCTAGTACATTTATTACGATAACTATGAGAACCTTGGATGTCGAAGGTGCTCTTTTTTGTAGCTATGCCTTCCCGGATACCATCTAGTTTCCTTGACATGGCATTCTGGATATCCGTACACCAATTATCATCTTTGATGATCATGGAGACTATGGGCTCTGGAATAACCTCTTGTTCTTTAAGAATGTTAAACAATTCCCTTGAATTAGAGGATGCATGTGAAATTCTAGCATCCAGATGCGATTTCTTGGCTTCCATTATGGCTACTTTATAGGTGTTGGATGCTTTTTTATAATCAGATAATGCTGATTGGGATTGATTTGATTTCCAGATATAAAATAGCTTAAGGGAAGCAGCTTTGAGGGATTGGAGTTCGGGAGAGAACCATGAGTTGGTCCTTTTGGATTCTGCAAGTTTTTTTGTTTTTGAGAGGCGCAAGGGAATTGACCACCAGATTCAGGGTGGATTTGATTTTCTTGGCTATAGCGCCTGTGTCATCTGTCTCCAGAATCGGCAGGGCCTGTGATGTCAGGGCTTCTATTCTTTCCTGAGTCACGGATTTAGTGTTGCAATAGGAAATTGCTTCAGAATAGTGCAACTTGACTTTAGTAATGTAAGGTACTGTAGTCGAGAAGTGGACAAAGGCATGGTCTGACCAAGGGCAGGGTGCTACCATCATGTTGTGATATGGGCTGTTGATGGCAGCTACCCAGTCAAGGGTATGACCCAGGATATGGGTAGGATCTTGAACCATTTGTTTAAAGCCCAAGTCTGCAAAGGATTGAGCTAATTCAGATGCAGTGTGGTCATCAATATGTCCCAGCCAGTGATTGAAATCGCCCAGCACTAGGAAGCGGGCGTTAAGTTTCAATAGTGGGAGGAGATAACTGGAAAGCGCCAAACAAACTGGACTCCCTTGAATGTGCTTGGGGCTGGCCAGTTGAGGACAGCATCGACTTTGTGTATATCCATTCATATTCCTTTTGGAGTGAGGATAAATCTCAGGAACTCTACTTCTGTAACATGGAATGAACATTTCTCAAGTTTGGCGTAGAGATGACGTTGTCGGAGCTTGGTAAGGACGGACCGTACATGCTTAACATGTTCTTGCTCTGAAGCCGAATATACCAGGTTGTCATCTATATAGACCAAGGCGCAGATGTCAATCAGCTCCCTCAGAACATCGTTCATGAAATATTGGAATGCAGCCGGGGCATTGCACAGGCCAAATGGCATTACTTGATATTCATATAAGCCATATTTGGTACGGAATGCTGTTTTCCATTCATCCCCTTTTTTAATGCGCGCAAGATGGTAGGCCCCTATAAGGTCCAATTTCGTGTAGATTTGGACATCTTTGACTTGGTCTAACAATTCCGGGATCAGGGGTAAGGGGTATCGATCCTTGATGGTAACTTATTTCAGTGCATGGTAGTCGATGCAAGTCCTCAATTCTCCTTCCTTCTTCGGCACGAAGAATAAGGGAGACGCTGCCGAAGACTTTGAGGGGCGGATGAAACCGTTGGCCAGATATTGATTCAGATATGACTTCAGGTTCTGGTTATCGGGTTCAGTGAGTGTGTAGATACAGCCACAAGGAATTCGGTCACCAGGTATCAGATCGATCTGGCAATCATAGGGTCTGTGGGGTGGCAAAGTATTTGCTTGTTCTTTTTGGAACACATCTTGAAAGTCCTGATATTGAATTGGTAGGGTAGCAACTACACCTAAGACACTTATCGCCCCTTCCTGAACAGATGAGCCGGTATGCTTACTCTTCCTTCCTTTGGGATAGCAGGTATGTGTGCAGTCATGGGAGAAGACCAACTGTCGGGTACGCCAGTTGATCCGTGGGCTATGTGCGACCAGCCACGGCATCCCTGGGATTAATTCGAACTGCAGTGCTTTGATGAGGTCAAAAGTGATTGATTCTCGATGACCAACCATCCTAGCATAAGAGGGTGAGATCAGTGGTACATTCGGACGCGGGACCGGAGGTGATTTTTGTGCCATCTACAGTGGTTACAGTCTCTGTGGTGGGCTTTGAGAAGAGTGGGAGCCACATCTTTGCTGCAAGATCCTGGTCCATGTAATTCCCCACGGCCCCGCTATCAATGTAAGCTTCTAACAAATGCATATTTGATCGGTGTTGATGGATGATCAGGATCACGGGTAAAGCAAAATAGGAGGTCTGTAATTGGATTTCTTCGCTCGACAATTGGACCCCTACAATTGCCGGGCTTGGTAGTTTTCCGACTCCTCACGTGGTTTCTCCTTGTCCGTAGTTCCTACGGTTCTTCTTGGTGGTTTTAACGGGCACTCCTTGAGGAAATGGCCTGCCTTTCCGCAGTACAGGCATAATTGCTGTTCCCTCCTCTTGTCCCTTTCTGCTTTCGTTAGAGGGGGTCTAACTCCTCCTAGTTGCATTGGTTCTGCAGGACTTTCTGTTCTCCGCTGGGCATGATCTTTGGAGCGCACAAACATGGGGCGTGTATCCAGTTTACTTCAATCTGTTCTCCGATCTTGCAACCGATGGTCAAGTTGAACTACCAGATTAATGAACTCGGCACAGTCCTTGGGTGGATCCACCACTTGGGCAAGTACATCCTTTAACTCCCCTCGCAAGCCCCAGTGGAACAAGGTGGTTCTTTTGTCCTCTGGCCACTATGCTTCGACCCCAAGCCTATTAAAGGTAGCTATGTATGTCAACAGATCTTGGTTTCCTTGACGGAGGGACAAGAGTTTGCTGTCTAAGGCCTGTCCATGAGAACGATGGGTGAAGAGCTTTTCCAACTCCCGTTGAAAGCCCCCAAAATCGTGTAACAGCGGATCAACCCAGCTAATGAACGGTACCGACCAGTCTGCTGCACTGCCACTCAAGTAGGACAACACAAAGGCCACTCGCGACTGGTCATTGGGAAACGCCCCAGGTCTGCACAAAAAGTGAAGGCGACACTGATTCATAAAGGTCGCGTATCTTTGGGGATCCCCCGAGAAACGCTCTGGTGGAGCAAGTGGAACTGCCCCAGGAAGGGTGATCTGCACCGGATTACTCGTTGGGCTTGGCATTGATGGGCTAATTCCAGGCAAAGGGGCTTGTCCGGCCTGTGATTGAAGGAGTTGCCTACCGAGATCATCAGTTTGTTCTTTGGCCACAATTAGTTCTCTCCACAAGGCATTGGTTTTTTGTCGGGCTGAATGTACCTCTGCACGTAACTGCCCCAACAACTGAGCCAACTGGTCGGTTTCCGAGGTTTCCATACTGGGCGCCCGGGTGGATTATAATGTTTGGGCTTCACGTTCTGTAATGCTCACCTTGTATCCACAGAGACGCCACCGAACTGGAATGGATCGCTTCCGATTTGGGTTCACCTCCCCCGGGGACTTGTTCTGCTGTGGGTCTATTCCGGAACAAAGGAGTTCTGTTTTAGCCACAATCTCCTTCCCTAGGGGCCCACCTCCCAAGTGCCCCTCTATGACCCCCTTAGAGTCTTCTTCACCTTGTATCTCGATAAGATGCGCTCTCCGTCATGTTGTTCTGTGCAGGGGCGTGTCGTGGCTGGGAACCTTACTGCCAAGTTACTTCACTGGCGTGGGCCCGGGAGTCGAGACCTGCTGCAACTCCGCTCTTGAGGTAAGTCTATAATTCTTAAAGAGTGTGTGTCCCTAATAGTAGTTGCCCTGTTAATCTCCTCCTTTTCTGGTAGGTGCAGAAGGGGTGATGAAGACATTGAGCTGATGGAGAGGGCGATGCTCGAGAAGGTGAGTGAAAGCGCGAAGCGCGGCGCTATGAGCATCTTTGGAATTTGGCTAACCTGTGCTGTTCTTCCCTTGCAGGTCGCCAAGAAGTTCCTGGAAGAAGTTCGATCAGATGGAAGTGGAACGCAGAGTTGAAGATGTCCGGACCGCTGTCGAATACCAGGAGACTTTCGGTAGGTAAGCGCTAATCTGAAAGGCGTTGGAATCGGAAGACGAACGCTTACTAAATTGTCCTCTTCTCTCTCTCTCCCTAGGATGTTGCTTGCTGGTGAGGACAGGTTCCAGAGAAGACTCCAGAGCGATCGAGGAGCTGGATTGCTGAACAGGTAAGGAGGAATAATGGTGTTCTTCTTTTCTCCCCAGATGCAGGCCTGGAATACTGCGAGCAGGTCTCGGTGAACGTCACGCTGCGAGTGCAGAACAACGCGAAGCACATGCTTCAGCTCGGGCGTGGCTTAAATAGCCTACAGGTATCGCAGGTGCCTCCAGGGCGGACCACGCCCTAGATGCTAGACTGCATGGTTCAGTTCCGAACTGAACCTTGTGGAGGCAGTCATGTTGGTCCATTCCCCAATGGGAACTCCATCTGCCATATGAGCCTGGTGCCAAAGGAGAAAGGACTGGCTCCAGGACAGCCGAAAGGGGCATGATTGGGCCCTTGGGGCCTTGCAGGAACACTGTGGTGAGACCCAGAGTCCCCAGGCCAGGGGCTATGGGCGTGACATAATCATAGTTCTCGTCTGCAGTTATTCTTGAAATTTTGGTTCGCTGCTGTCTCCAGTTGCCAGGTTCTGAGCCATCCATCCATTGTTGTGCTTCCTCAGGGGTGTCAAAAAAGATTGCGTGGCCCTTATGAATCACTTTCAACTTAGCTGGGTACAACAGCATGTACTTCTGGTTAGCCGCTCGCAATCTCCTCTTGACCGCTATATAGCTCATACGTTGTTTCTCGTCCTGCAGTGTATAGTCTGGATATGCCGTTATCGTGGCCGATGCTCGTTGGATCGTCTCTCCTCTGCGTAAATATTCAAGGACCTTTTCTCTGGGCCTCATTACATGGATGGCGCTAAGGGATTACCGTCACCGGTAAGGGCACCGGTGCCGGTAATCCCTTAGCGCCATACTACGAGGTCCCTGAGTGGATCCCGTCCTTAACGTGTGGCCAGACCACACGTTAAGGAAGGGACCCGCTGAGGGACTTCAGGGCAAATAACGGTACCGCTAATAGCGGTACCGTTATTTGCGCCTTCCCCATTCCCATTGAGCCCTATGGGGGCTCAAATGGGAATGGGGAAGGGCCTTGGTGAATGGGGAATTACCGCCCTGCCAACCTTGGAATGGGGTGGTAATTCCCCATTCACCAAGGCAGAATCAGTAAAATACCGGCGGCAACCATGGCGCTACTAGAGCTATGGTTACCGCCGTCCGTGTAATGAGGCCCTCTGTCTCGATAATTCAAAATCTGGGCTATTATCAACTTTGGCTGGGCTCCCGGCGGCGGCCTCCGCGCCAGTGACCTGTGTGCCCTTTCCACCGTGAAACCTTGGCTAAGAGCTCCCGCGCCAATTTCTTGCTGTAACAGGGTTTCTACATAGTCCGACGGGGTTATCCCCTCTTCGCCCTCCGGGAGCCCCATGATCCTTACATTATTACATCTGGCCCTGCCCCGCCTCTTCCGCTTTGTCCTCAAGGTTCCGTACTTGTTGGCGCAGTACTCGGACTTCTGTGGTGTCCTTGAGGTCACCTGTGTTCTACATCACTGATTTTTCCAGAGTTCCTGTGCGTTCAGCAAGGGCCCTCACATCTTGTCTCAGCAGGTTCACATCAATACTGACTGCTTCTAGTTTGGCCTCCAGAGACTCCTTCAATGATGCTATGGCTGCCAGAATCTGTTGATCTCCCTCAGCTAGCCTCTGTTCCTTTGAAGGTGCTGATGTTGTTTGGGAGGACACTCAGTTGTGGGCGCGGTCTTAGTGCATGCCTCCAGGGTGAGTTGTTTCCCTTTGCCTTTCTGGTTCTTGGACGTCATGTTTGTTGCTGCTTCATTTTATTGGTTTTCTCCTTTTCTTTCTTTCTGGCCCTTTAAACCCAGTCTAAGGTAGCCCTGGCACTGCAACTTCACCTTCTGTTAGTCTCTCGGTGCAGTTGAGCAGCGTCTTGCCCCCCCATCTTCTTTCTGGAGGTGCCTGAAGCATTTGTTGGGGTTGCTTTTACCCACTCGACGGGTTCCTCTGGGTTCCTTTATCTGTGTTATACTTAGCGGCCTGGTAGCACCTATTTCTTGAGCACCTGCCGACCAATGCGACCTGCAACTGTTGAGCTACACCGTTGTGGGCCCATGTTTGCGAGGGGCTATCCTCCACAACACTGTTACGACCTGTGTTCGCAGCATTTGTTCCAAATCCCAGTTCTCTGATGGTTGTCTGTTCTGGGCCTTTTCGGCCTCCTAGGTCTCTGCGTATGCGGAATGTTCTGCCACCCCCTTAGCTCAGGCTTACCAGGTGCTGCTGTTTGTCATGGCTTGCAGTGTTCTCCACAGCCAAGCTCCTGTGGTGTCTCGCTCTTATGGCCAGCCATGTTGGAAACGCAGCGACCCCGGGTCTGCCCTGCCGCCTCACACCCTTCTGGGTCCCCACTGCTCTTGCTCTCCCGACCCCGGGTCTGCCCTGCCGCCTCACACCCTTCTGGGTCCCCACTGCTCTTGCTCTCCCGACCCCGGGTCTGCCCTGCCGCCTCACACCCTTCTGGGTCCCCACTGCTCTTGCTCTCCCAGCTCCGCTCTCTTCGGCTCATACAGTTTTAGCATCAGTGCAGTGCCGTCTCAGCTTTGCATCAAAGGAGACCCTCATGCTTGTATCTATAGCACCTATGGTAGTCCCTGTGGGGGGGAGGTCATGCGGTCCTCCGGGCACAGCACTCTCTGCTGCCCTCTACTTGGGCGCAGCCTACCAGACACACTTGGGCACTCTTACCTTGTCAGCAGGCAAGTACCCGATGTCCAGCCAGAGCCCTAGCACAGCTACGTTTGACAGCCCTCAGCAGCGTGTAATTTCACAGCTGTTCATCGTTATTTTTCTGGCCGTATAGCCTCCACATTTGTCAGGTCCTCGGGCATTGCACTCACACCTTCATTTCCATGTTGAGTGAATGATATGCCTTGTTCATATCGTGCATGCTGTTCCCGGGCCTTTCATCCCTGCATTGCACTCTCTGCTTCCGTTAAAGATCAATATCCACAAATGTAGCTCCTCATGTGCTCTGTTGTTCTCCCCGTACAGTCCGCTTTGGGCTTGTGTCTCAGGGCACTACAACACTGTCAGCTGCGGGGCGTATCTTCGATGCTTACAGGTGCGGGGGAAGTTGGTAGTTTCTGGTGCCCTACGTTCCCAAAATCTGGCACGCGCAGTATTCTATTTGCATTTTAGGCAGTCCTTTGCCTCGCCAGGGAGTCGCTGCGCACCCACTCTCATATTAAGTGAGTTGCAGCGGCGGTCCTACGTCTGCCTTGTTGTGCCCAGGCCACTGTGCGGCTGCCTATGTACTCTATACTTCAGGGTCTCAGCACGCTCGCGCTCCGCTCAGGTCGCCTCAGCGGGGTTCTGCTCGGCTTTTAATGTGCGTGCTTTCCATGCATGCGCCTCCATCCCTGGCTCCTCTTCCTGCCACGGGACTGTCTCAGGTGCTTGGCTCTTCGGCAGATGTTACACGGTCCTGTCCCTCTTGGAACGTTACTCGAGTATCTCCAGCTTTACCTGCGCTGCTCTTTGTTTTCCACTGCGCTACACCGGGCCCACAGTGCTTGCTTCTACAGCGGTGCATTGGCCTCTGCTCCCACTATTAGGCTCCTGGCAACTGCGTCTGTTGACATCCTATCCTACTCCGGCCCATCAGCTTTCTGTGGTGTACCCTTTGTTCGCAGCCACAATCTTGGGGTTCGTCTTCACAGACAGCGGCACGGTTTTTATTCAGCTGCCGTTTTTTCCGTGGGACGCCACGACTGTTCACTCTTTGTCCAGCTGTTCTCACCCGGTTTATTCAGGCAATGTTGCGGTCTGTTTGTCTTAGTCCTGTCTATAACCTCATATTTTGCAGTATCTCATGGACGGATCACAGAAGCTCGGCGAGGCATGTCCTATTACATGTAGCCACGTCTCTGAGGCTCCAAACATCAATACTAGGTAGATCTGTTGAGTTCCCACTGAACGAAGGATAGGATCCAAGCATCCTGAAACTAGAGCCCCCTAACACTGCTTTGTTTTAACATGTGTCCACTTTGTAGACTTTAAGATTTGTCCACTAGAAAGGGTACATCTCTTTATTTACACGACTTTAAGATTTTAACCAACCTTAGGATCACTGCTAACATATGATTGGTTGATAAGAGCCTAGAAACATGTACCACAACTCTACTGGAGATTACTTTGAAGACCCTCTGCTTGCTCAGAGCCTGGATCATGGAGCTATTGTGGCACTATCAGTGATTCTGAAGGATCTTGGTACCTCCATCATAGCTCTGTTGGACCCATCTGTAGCTTGTGAATCCATAAACCATGCTGTTCAAGCTGGTTGCCAGGACATGGATGTCCCTAAAATCTCTCTTTGTTTCACTCGTTTCCTTCCTGATGATGTTTCAGGATGCTTTGCAGAAATATGCACCATAAGAAAACTACTGATCTGCATTGTTCCTGGCTGCTCCCAACAGGTCTAATTATGCTGGTGACCCACTGGAAGGTTTGGCACCCTGAGCCCGCTGTTGTCCCGCTGGACCTCTCTGCATCTGATCGAAAGAAGGTCTGCGAAGACGCTTTGACCCATTAAAATAGTGGAACCAACTATTCTCGGCACCATCATCAAACCCTGCAAGTAAGCCTTCTCGGAAGTGTCCCTGGGCCAACCAGTGGGCTGACCAGCTTGCACAGGACCTTTGCTCTGACACCACCACCGTTTCAAGGAGACCCTTGAAACTTGGTACATCTCAAGCTATGTGTTCATGACACTCTCACGCCGAATTTCATAAACTTGGCATTCTCAGGTCTGAAGTAAAGAGAGAGCGTCCGAACCGGAGTACACGTGGTTACTGTGTCACTCTGCCGTGGTGCTGACCTTCGCCGGTGCCTTGCAGCTGTGCCCCTCTTTGCCCTGAAGCCTGCTACAGTGAAACTGGCCTGATCCATCCACCATGAGCTGAGAAATCCCACTGTCCCGTTTGGGAATCAATGATGTAACTCCGTCGCTGAAAGCCGCAGAGGTGCACAATTGCCACACTTGAACCTGCAACCGAAGTGTACTTGACTGCCGAAGTTTGGTCCGGAGTGTGCCAGCAGTCGGTGACTACTTGCAACCCTTACCGGTGGCCCCTAGCGCATCCACCCATTGTTATGCACAAGTGTCCCCTGAGGGCGACTCTCCTTTCCACAGAAAGCCTGAGCTATCAAACCATTCCCAACTCCTGGAACCTGCTCTGCCCTTTTGGGGAGACCCTCCTCAAATGGTGGGAACTTCTTCTGCATTACTTCACCCACCTTCCTGAGCTGTTACAGACCTTAGAAGAGACCCTGTTTTCTTCCTTTTGCACTACCATGTGCGCCAGCATTGCAAGTACATTTGAGCAATAAACTGATTTCTATGGTAGTTTATTTATATAGCGCCTATATAAATAAACTATCATATCATACTATCAAATCAATAGGCTCCACTCTTCTTAGGGACTGGACTGCCTTTCAGTTAGGATTGTGATTACTGCAGAATTGCCTAAAGACTCCTTGCACTGACTGGTTCCTTTCCTTTACAGGTTGTGGGCCCATTTCGAGCATTAACCCTTTAGGCCCATTGGTCTTGTATATATGTATTTTTATTAGGATTGTGTTGGTTTAAATGTATTACTGTTGATTATTACTATGTGTTGTAACTCAAAGGCCTTGAATACATGTATTTGTATGTTCAATATATGTACACCAGACTCAAAGTGATTTGTATTGTCCTTTTGTCCTTTACTATGTGTGCTCATTGAGGTCCCTCAGTCACCCTCACTCCTCCAGAGACCTAGTCTTGACCACCACCAATGCTACCTTGATTTGTCTGGCTTGACCCGAAGGTTACCCTGTTCCAAGAAACTTGGCTGGCCTTCTGAACCTCTGCCCACCAGGTCAGAGTTCAGAAATCCATTTTAACAGATACACACTCTTTAAAACACACACTATTACGACCCATGCTCATATGACACATGCTATGGCATGTGCTCTCACAACACCTGCTTCTACGACACCCTCTTACCACACACTCCTTCGACATGTGCTCCTACGACATGTGGTCCAACAACACACATTGAAAATCTCCTATGACACAAGCTCCTACTGCATGTGCTCCTACGGATCACGGTCCTATGACACACCCTCTTACAAGACATGCTCCTACAATCCATTCACCTGTAGCATGCGCACCTACTGCACATGCTCCTATGACGGATACTCCAACAACACACACTCTTACAAAAATCTCTTAGAAGACAACCTACTATGGCCCACGCTTCTATGACTCGCAAAAACATAAAAGCTGTATGCAGAAACTACATTGTGTATTGCTTGAACTGTTGAATCTGACCTTGTCTCTGGCCTGCTCAGCAACACATATATTTGAATGGTGTTCTGGTCCAAGCATAGTTGCTCTGGAAACAGCTTCCACACCAAATGTACATTTACATTTAGAATATGTACATTACGCCTGCTGAAAATCAATTTATTGAGGACAGTCATCATAGGTGTGATTAGATTAAAATAATACCCTAGTCCAAAAACATAAAAGGCGTATGCAGAAACATATACTACGTATGCATGAACTGTGGCATCTGACCTTATCTCTGGCCTTCTGAGCAGCAAGAATACCAGAAAGGTGTCCAGGTTCATGCTTAGATGATCTGACAATAGCTTCTATACAAAACGTACAAGTACATTTAGAATATACATGTGCTCCTATAGCGCACCCAGTTACCACACACTACTATGGCACACGATCATAAGACATATACACTTATGACACCAGCTCATTGACAAGCTCCTGGGACACGTGCTCAAACAACCCACAGCCCTACAACACACAGACTCTGCAACAGAATCTCATTTGACACACGCTCCTACAAAGCACACTTATAAAAACACAAAAGCTTTATGCAGAAACATACATTGTGTGTTGCTTGAACTGTGAAATCTGACCTTGTCTCTGGCCGGCAGAAATATCCAAATGGTGTCCTAGTCCATGGATAGTGGCTCTGGGAACAGTTTCTACACAAAATGTACATTTACATTTAGAATATGTACATTACACATGCTGAGAATCAATGGACGTATGACAGTGATCATAAGTGAGATTACATTTCAATTATATTGTAGTTTAAAAACATAAAATATACGTAGAAAGATATGCTGCGTATTGCTTGAACTGTGGAATCGGACCGTGTCTCTGTCTGCTCAGCAGCAGAAATACCCGAATGTTGCCCCAATCCATGCATAGTTGCTCTGGGAACAGCTTCTATACAAAATGTACATGTACATTTAGACTATACATGTGCTCCTACAACGCATGCTCTTACCACACACTCCTGCAACACACCCTAACATGAAATACACTCTTACGGGGCAAACTCTTATGACAAGCTCTCAGGACACAAGCTAGTATGACCCACGCTCCTATGACACACACACTTACAAAAACATAAACGCTCTATGCAGAAACATGCATTGTGTGTTGCTTGAACTGTGGAATCTGACCTTGTTTTTGGTCTGTTCAGCAGCAAAAATATATAAATGGTCTCCTGGTCCATACACAGTTGTGTCTCTAGAAATCAATATTAGGGGGTGAAAGGCAAATCAGGGGCCACAAAAAGAAAAGGGGTTGGGGGTTGGGCACATCACATTAGGTCAAAAACGGGCCAAATTGGTTTAAGTAAACATTTATTTTACCAAGCTGGTTGTAAAGACTGGGGGGGAGGGTTTGTACTCCTGCTCTCTATATGGTAGAGGAGAGGCACAGAGGACCCCAGCCAAGATTCTCTATTGTTGGTAGCAATGGATGAGCAATCAAGGCCTAGATTCTCAGGAGGTGATGCAGGCTGGTTCTTAAGTACAGTGTAGTCCCCAAGCACCCACAAAGGAATGTCCTCACACTGTATTAGTTAAAACACAGTCTTTATATAATTAATGTTCAAGGTTATGTACAATATCACGATAAATCACTTTGTACTCAGCTATCTACAATGGCAAATCTATACAGTTCTACGTGGTACCACAATCACTATTCGATCTCTTTAAAGTGCATCAACTGTACGGTTAAATGTCACACAAATCAGTTTGTAAAGGAAACCAACAATAGATATAAGAGGAAAGCAGTTGGTTAGAACAATTGGCAGAATACTGGCCCCGTTATCTAGACACAGCTCTGTGTGGAGGTCCCCCCACCTGGGCAACCTGTCGAATAAAGATATATTGTTCACAAGAGTCTTTCCAATAGTTCAGCAACCCCAAAGTACCTGGTGTTTTAGAGTTCCTCATCGGGAAATCGATAGCTCTTCTTGAGTGCACTCCCTTTAAGGCAGGAGCCACTGGTCGTCAAAAGCCCGGCGATGAACAGGGTGAACTATGTCGGTGAAGTGGCAGCTTCTTTCCTAGCGGTGCTCGTCGGCGACGGAGTGTAGACATCCTGCAAGGAAGAGGCGTGTGGGGCACCTCAGTGACGATAGTTCAGGACCGCAAAGAGTTTGACGAACTGTGGCCCAGCAAGGGCGTCGAGTCATCCGGCGTCTCTGTGGTCTTTAGGTGGTGGGAAACCCACCGGTGGATTCTCCTCGGTGCGTTGGCGGCCTCGACTTTCTCAGACGGGACAAAGTGGTCGACAGTGCAGACGAGAGCGTCCTTGGATCAAATGTTCTTAGGAAACGGGAGCACTGCGACTCTGGTCGGCGACGGCCTTCGTCGACGGTGACAGCGGTCGTCGACGGTGACGGACAACAGTCCGGGTGCTTCTCTTTGGGATACCGCGGCAGTCCCCGTCTCCGGTCGGCAGCCTTTCGTAGGTCTGTCTACCAGGGAACTTTGGCAAAGATCAACTGGTGCACGATGGTCCCTCGTAGCTCGGGGAGAGGTCTCCTTACCAGGTCCTCTCTTGGATCAGTTCTTGGAGACACAACTGCTTTCAGATCGGTAAAGTAGAGCAAGAGCAATTCTTCTCTTCGAGCAGGGCTTCAAGTTCAAGCTTCAGTTTCGACTGCAGTTTCTCTTCAGCTTCTGAACTATTTCTATCAGTGAGAAGCCCCCAGATATACTAGTGATCTCCCATTCATTCTGCTGGGTCACACTCACGCAACCAATCACTCAGAAGGGCATTCAGCAGTCAGTCAGCCAATCAGGTGCACGGTGCATTCAGGCCATTCTTCTCCATCCATACATCTATAACAAAGAATGTGGATTTGGATAAGTACCACGCCATTCAACTCTACACACTGCATTCATACCAGTTTCGGGCAGGGCTGTCTCAGTCATTGTGTCAAACACCAGATACCAGACATCCACAACAAGAAGTGTATATCCGTCAGGCACTCGATTCGCCCAGGTCCCACCCACAGGTGTACCCACAACATACGATCGTTGGGAAGGCTCCAGCCAGTCTGGTCGGCACTTCCACACACTACCATATATGAAACCATATATGACAGCCAGTCAGGGGGAAGGGACAGAGTCAGGGCTTCCCGGGACTTCGGGAAGATCAAGAGATCAAGGTAACAGGCGATGGAAGGCAAGAGGCCATGGGGGCCATCTTGTTTCCATCAGGAATCTACTGATTACAGTGACAGGGCCTGGGCATCCCAAAATGGAGGACGCTCAGGGCACCAGTCAATTCAGCATGGAGCTGCCACCAGCCCATACCCTGCTCTGTGGGCCACACTCAGGTGCCCAAAAACATACACTAGGGGCACAGGGTTGTACCCCCACCCATAGTTGCCATAAGGGTATCCCATGGGTCTGTGCACCCAACCAAGGGAGAGAGCTGCACCGCCAGGAGTCCCACACAGACTCCTGCGTGGAAAACATAACAGAACACGCAATAAAGTGCTCCCTCCTACATCTGGTCCTCCAAAATCTCTCTGCGTTTCTACTCCGACATCCAGACACCCTGTCACCACTCCTCTTCCTCTACCATACTTATCTCTCAACTTCTTTCTTCTGTCGCTCTCTTCCTGCTGTCACCTTATTTCTTCTGTCATATTCTTCTTGCAGCTACCAGGAGCTTGGCTTGATTGATGCTCAGCATTTGTATCTATCTCTAAACCTAAGTTTTGAGTTTGGTGATTTATTTCTGGAAAAATTGAGGAATGTTGACCATTCAGTTGGTTGTCATTTTCTAGTCTAATTTCATGCAGACTCATTTCTGCAGGTCATATTTGAAGCAGAGGCCCCCAATAATCTTCTTGAACATGCCAATTAGCACCCTGGTGTCTGTTTTTTTAATCCAGTTTTTTTGCCTACCAGATTAAGCCCACATTCAGAGGAAGCTGTTGCCTGCTTGCACTCACCCATCCTCCTAATCCAGAACCTTCCTACCTCTAGCTGCCTACAGCCTGGTGTCTTTTGACCTTTCCTTCCTCCCAAATGAAAACAAGGAACACAATTCACTGACTGATTCTCTGCATCCTAACACTGCACACCCTCCTCTCCACAGTTCCTGTTCCTCATTGTCTGTCTCATACTGCCATGGGAATATAAAATGGACCCCCTGTGGAGCCTGCTGCTGCTCTTTCCATGTCAGCCATCTTAGTTGTCGTTTTTTTGTGGGAAATGTTATGCTTCCCACACTGCACTGCAAATTGCATCACTAAAATATATAACCCTGAGCACCAGAGGCAATAATCCCTTCATTGGCAGGCAATAGCAGGTGGCAATGGCTTTCTGCCTGTTTTAAAGGCCTTCCCTCTGCTCAAGCCTATTAACATGGGTGCCAGGACACTACCATCTCGGGAGGATAGCTCGGGGGGAACGTGCTCGCCTCGGAAGCAAGATGACACGGAGCAACACAGGTTCGATCCCGAGGTCCGTGCTTAGAAACCTCTGGGTATTAAGCGCGTTATAAATAACCTATCATGTCATATCATAGCATCTATAAGACCCACAAGTCACTGAAATATTGCCTGAGCACGAATCTGAAAAAAGAGAGGGGAGTTTGAAGATGTTTGAAACATGAAAGAAATCTCTGGAGACTGTTGTTTTAATAGTTAATTGTAACAACATCTTTATTAATTTACCACATATACTTGTTTGTTTTCTTTACTTTAGCAGGTGCAAAAATGGCCACATCTGTGTTTTCACTGAATCTTAAGCCTAATGAAGAAACACATATGAAGGAGAAACCAGAGGCTGATAAAAAAAACACAGGTAAGAACAACAAGGCACTATTCAAAGGGTTGTGACCATTTGAGTGATCTTGGAAGCTTTATTTATTTTCTTCTATATGAAACTCATTGGCTATTGTGCAAATTATGATGGACAAGACAATAGGTGACCACTGTAAAACGCAATATCATTTTAATGTAATACCTTTTGGGTTAAAAGATTTACCGAACACCTTTCACTGGATGGTGAACCAGGCCCAATCTGGGCTGTAAGAATTCAGCATTACCTATCTAGGTGATGTTGCAGTATTTAGCGAAGAATGGTAAATCCATCTATCCTAGCTGAAAAAGTAGCTAAAGGCGATCCAGAATGCTGCCTTGAGTATCAAGGCATCTAAGTGCCAGATAGTGCAGGGTACTGTGACCTATTTAGGACATCAATTGGAGAGTGGTAAGAAGCAGCCTCTCCAGGCAAAAGTGCCCGTAGTGCATGATTGGGACATTCCTACCATTCCAACCCAATGAGGGCTTTCCATTGCCCCAATGGGTCTTTCATCAAGGGTTTAAGACCATTGTACTTCCCTTGATTAACCTGACATCCAAAAAGATGCCAAAGAAAGTAATTAGGACCTACGCCTACTAAACAGGCTTTTCAGATCCTAAAAGATGGCTTTTGCAGGGTTCCAGTTCTAACGATCCCAGACTATGGATAGGAATTTATAATTCAGACAGATGCCTGGGCATTTTCGAATGGAAGCAGTTTTAATGCAGCTAAATACTGAACGGGTAGAACAACGCTTTGCCTACATTAGCAGGTCTCGAGGCACGCAGGCAGATCTGCAACAAAAAAAAGGACACTGTGGGTTTGTTAGTGTGAGGAATAAGAGAGCTCACAAGCGCTTTTGCTGTTGTGTTGGTGGTTTCAGTTCAGAAAAAACGGTCACTGCGTGTGGGTTTGATTCTGGATTAGTGGACATGCAGTTACTTCAGTCCGTATTGGAGGCCTTGTATGCCTGTGGCATGGGGTTTCATTGGCATTGTTGCGATTGTTTGAGTTATTTGAGGAGGTGTGGTGCTTTGCTGTTTGGTGTCAGTGTGGGTGTGGGATGGTGAGTTGTTAGTTGTGTGGTGTGTTTGCAGGAATGAGGAGTGTTGTAGTGGGTTAGTGTGGGGGGAGGTGGTGGTCCTTGTACTAAGGCATAGTTAAATTATTGTTGCACAGGTTGTTTAGTAAACTGAGACCCACTATGCGGCAGTGACCAATGTTGGGTCTCTCTTTCACTGGTAGGGCAGTCTGCTTCGATCACGTGACCTCGAAATTCCTAAACCTGGTACTTTGTGCTGTACCTCTTTGCATTAAAGCTGTGCACGTCTCTTTGACAATCGTCCATTGTTTTGCGAGTTGGCAAATCAAAGAGCCACGTTTTTAGTGATTTCCTGACGGTCACGTGTTCCTCTGTTATGCGTATTCTATTTGGGGAAAAGTTCCAGTTTCATTGAGATGTTTGAAATGGCTGATCCACCATATCTTATTTTCAAATATTGTTTGGGTTCAAGATATATGTCATTGCTAAACTTCAGGGTTCTTTTTGGACTATGGATGGATATTTCTTCTTGCAGGACTCGGCTCCTTGGCTGTCAGTTGTTCTGTGAACGATGCAAAGTTTTTTTAAATAGATCTTTTTCTTGACTGCAAGCCAGTGCAGGGGTGTTAGTGCTGATGTGATGTGTTCTGTCTTGCTGGGGCTTAGGAGGAATCTTGCTGCTGTATTCTGGATCCTTTGCAGTTTTTGCTGAGGTAGCCAGGCATTTCAAAGTAGATACTGATAGCATAGTCTATTCTTTACATGACAATGATGGCAAGTGTTCCCTGTGGGAAGTTGAGAAATGGTAATATCCACTTGATAAGACGTAGGTGGAAGAAGCATTTCTTTACTGCTGCGTTGACTTGTGGTACCAGTGTCAGCTTGTGGTCCATCAAAATTCAGAAATTCTTTAACTACTTTGAATGCTTCCGGTCTGGTTCCTATTTCATCAGGCCATGGTGTATGCAGTTGTAATAAGAGGTTTGTTGGGCGTGATCATGAGTTTAAGGCTGTTTTTGCTCATCCATGCATTGATATGTGAGAGGCAGTTGACAAGGGTTTGGTCTATGTCCTTGCTGGTATAGATTTTGTAGATCACTTGAGTATCATCTGCAAAGTTGTAGCATGCAACTCTGTGTCCCTTGGTGAGTGCTATAGTGTTTTCAATATTTGCACAATTGATTTGTTTACTTAAGTATGTATATATATATTTCTGTAGCTTATGTATCTGCTTAGATCACATGCTCTGCATAGTCCGACATGTAGTGGTAATCGCGGACTATTACAAGATTTGTTTTTTCGAAACTCAAAAACGGATGTTGACAGGTCATGTTAATAATACTATCCCTAGTGCAACGTGTACTGTACCCATGGTCCTTCACATGTAAAGGTCCCTCAGATTGGTTTTTTCCACCATCGAGGTCGTTCGCAAATGCAGAGTTCTCTTCAAGACTGATGCCTTTTATTAGTTGAAAGTTTACTTGTAGACTCTTCTTTCTTTCCTTATTGTTCACGTTTGCTGCCTGGCCAACAGACTGCTCGACAGCTTTCGATGGACAACCTCATTGCCGACTTCTTGACTGATCGACGACCAGACTCGGCCTACAAGGGCCTCTTCAGGCTTCGGCCCTTACAGTAGGGAGAGAGGGCATAGGTTCTTCATACTGACCTCTTTAGAGAATGTATATTTTGCCATCCACTTTCCATTTTTCTTGCCAATCTGCACTTGAAAATAATTAACAAAACACCTTTTACATTTTGCCTACCTGCCACTGAAAATTACTGTGGAAGGACCCGCACAGAGTGTGCAATTACTGTCTCCTAAGGGATCACCATGAAGAAGTTAGCAAATCTTGCAAACTCTTTCGACCAAAAACTTGAAAGGATCGGCACACCAAACGCTGGACTGCTCACGTGATGCAGGCCGAGGCCTCCATTGACGTAACGGAAGACTCCAGCAAGGGCAGTATTAGAGTCTTTAGTGACGCGGAAGGTGATCGGGGTTAATCAGGACCCCATGTGCAGGTCCCCAACTCCAATAAGCAGGCCGGCTGCTCTGTGATGGAGAAGACACCCAGAAAGCCTCAGGTTCGTCCATGTCCTCTGGGCCATCGTGTAAGCTTTTGCCTCCCGACAGGCCTCCGAAGCTGGACCCCCAGGTCGATTAAGACACTGCACACAAAAAGTCCCTCCTTTCGCGTGCCGAAAAACGGGTAGCGAAAGGCACAACGGGGTCCACCAAGCAAACGTCAAAGATACAGGAGCTAATCAAGAAACATGTCAGTACCACCTTACTTAAGGCTAGATCACCCAAAAAAATTAAGATTTCGACGCCTTTGCACTCCAGGTCACCGGAGAAAGCTAAAATGTCAATGCCTTTGGCCTCCAAAAGCACACAGGAGGCAGATCTACCCCCCATAGACACTCTATCAGGGCCTATGCACCACAAAAACCACACTCCCTCCCAGTCCACCCCATCATGTCAGGTGTCCCACCTTCATGTGATTACACTCCTGAACGGTTTAATAAGATTTTAAGGAGGATGTCAAGTTTTGGTGGCTTTATGGACGGACACCCAGATGAACTATCATCCCTTAGGGTTGCCTCACAGCCAGGGGCCTCAACACACCAGCCCCCTGCCAAAAAGCCTTGTCTTGAGCCACAACCGGCTTTAGGCACCCCAGCCTTGACCTACCAAGAGGACATGTACTATGACGGCCCCTCAAGATCACAAGACCCGGGGTCGCAAGGTGACCTTTGTAGTCCGGACCAATTCTATGACGACAATATTTACATAATGCAATCGCCAGAACACCAGGACCAGCCAGTAGTAGATTCTCCCGTTGACAACCAACTACAATATAATGAACTGTTACTAAAGGTATTACCCAAATTGTTCGTTTACAATTGTTCGAATGAACAATTGACCCAATTTAAAGGGTCACAATTGACCTTTTCACAATCGACCGCATATATATATTCAATGAAAAAACTTTGTTAAAGGGACGTTATGGTTAAGTTGCGCTACTAAAAACCTATGAAATTCAGTGAAAAAACTTTGTTAAAGGGACGTTATGGTTAAGTTGCGCTACTAAAAACCTATGAAATTCAGTGAAAAACTTTGTCAAAGGGACGTTATGGTTCCAAGTAAAACCGAAAAACCCTTGAAATTCGCCAGTTATGGTAAACTAAGCAACCATAACTCGCGTCACCACCGTGCACTGCTAAGACTAACACCCAGGACATCAAAGATGACATCACAAATGGCGTCCCGGTGTAGGAAGGAAAATGTTTTACCAGGATGGCCACCATGGAAAGGGAAGGCGGGGTGTATAAAGAACACAACAGGGCATGAGCGGGGGGTGGGGGGGAACAGGGGAGGCACATGGGCATGAGCGGGGGGTGAGAGGGAACAGGGTACAAACGGGGCATGAGCAGGGGGTGGGGGGGAACAGGAAGGAAACACGGGGCATGGGCGGTGGTGGGGGGAACACGAGAGAGACACGGGGCATGAGCAGCGGGTGGGGAGGAACATGAGGGAGACACGGGGTATGAGCGGGGGTGGGGGGAGAGGAGAGAGACAAGGGGCATGAGCAGGGGGTGGGGGGAACACGAAGGAGACACGGGGCATGAGCGGGGGCGTGGGGGGTAACACGAGGGAAACACGGGGCATGAGCGGGGGTGGGGGGAACACGAGGGAGACACGGGGCATGAGCGGGGGGTGGGGGCAATAGGAGACAGACAAGGGGCATGAGCGGGGGGTGGGGCCAACAGGAGAGAGACACAGGGCATGAGCGGGGGGTGGGGAGAACAGGAGACAGACACGGGGCATGAGCGGGGGATGGGGGGAACAAGAGACAGACCCAGGGCATGAGCAGGGATGTGGGGGGCAACAGGAGACAGACACGGGGCATGAGCGCGGAGTGGGGGGGTACAGGAGACAGACATGGGGCATGGGTGGGGGCAACAGGAGACAGACACGGGGCATGAGCAGGGGGTGGGGGGGCAACAGGAGACAGACACGGGGCATGAGCGGGGGGTGGGGGCAACAGGAGAGACACGGGACATGAGCGGGGGTGGGGGGAACAAGAGACAGACACGGTGCATGAGCGAGGGGTGGGGGGAACAGGAGACAGACACGGGGCATGAGTGGGGGGTGGGGGGTAACAACAGATACGGGGCATGAGCGGGGGGTGGGGAGAACAGACACGGGGCATGAGCGGGGGGGTGGGGGGCAACAGGAGACAGACACGGGGCATGAGCAGGGGGTGGGAGGAACAGGAGACAGACACGTGGCATGAGCGGGGAGTGGGGGGTACAGGAGACAGACATGGGGCATGAGCGGGGGTGGGGGCAACAGGAGACAGACACGTGGCATGAGCGGGGAGTGGGGGGTACAGGAGACAGACATGGGGCATGAGCAGGGGGTGGGGGCCAACAGGAGACAGACACGGGGCATGAGCGGGGGGTACAGGAGACAGACATGGGGCATGAGCAGGGGGTGGGGGCCAACAGGAGACAGACACAGGGCATGAGCGGGGGGCAATAGGAGACAGACACGGGGCATGAGCGCGGAGTGGGGGGGTACAGGAGACAGACATGGGGCATGGGTGGGGGCAACAGGAGACAGACACGGGGCATGAGCGGGGGGTGGGGGGAACAGAAGACAGACACGGGGCATGAGCGGGGGAGTGGGGGGGACAGGAGAGAGACACAGGGCATGAGCGGGGGGTGGGGGGTTACAGGAGACAGACACGGGGCATGAGCAGGGGGTGGAGGGCAACATGAGAGAGACACGGGGCATGAGCGGGGGGTGGGGGATACAGGCGACAGACACGGGGCATGAGCGGGGGTGGGGGGCAACAGGAGAGAGACACGGCATGAGCGGGGGGTGGGGGGCAACAGGAGACAGACACGGGGCATGAGCGGGGGTGGGGGGAACAACAGACACGGGGCATGAGCAGGGGCTGGGGAGAACAGACACGGGGCATGAGCGGGGGGTGGGGGGCAACAGGAGACAGACACGGGGCATGAGCGGGGGGTGGGAGGAACAGGAGACAGACACGGGGCATGAGCGGGGGGTGGGAGGAACAGGAGACAGACACGGGGCATGAGCGGGGGGTGGGGAGAACAGGAGACAGACACGGGTCATGAGCAGGGGGTGGGGGGCAACAGGAGAGACACGGGACATGAGCGGGGGTGGGGGGAACAAGAGACAGACACGGTGCATGAGCGAGGGGTGGGGGGAACAGGAGACAGACACGGGGCATGAGTGGGGGGTGGGGGGTAACAACAGATTCGGGGCATGAGCGGGGGGTGGGGAGAACAGACACGGGGCATGAGCGGGGGGGTGGGGGCAACAGGAGACAGACACGGGGCATGAGCGGGGGGTGGGAGGAACAGGAGACAGACACGTGGCATGAGCAGGGAGTGGGGGGTACAGGAGACAGACATGGGGCATGAGCGGGGGTGGGGGCAACAGGAGACAGACACGTGGCATGAGCGGGGAGTGGGGGGTACAGGAGACAGACATGGGGCATGAGCAGGGGGTGGGGGCCAACAGGAGACAGACACGGGGCATGAGCGGGGGGTAACAGGAGACAGACACGGGGCATGAGCAGGGGGTGGGGGCCAACAGGAGACAGACACGGGGCATGAGCGGGGGGTGGGGGGCAACAGGAGACAGACACAGAGCATGAGCAGGGGTGGGGAGAACAGGAGACAGACACGGGGCATGAGCGGGGGGTGGGGGGCAACAGGAGACAGACACAGGGCATGAGCGGGGGGTGGGGGGCAACAGGAGAGACACGGGGCATGAGCAGGGGGTGGGAGGAACGGGAGACAGACACGGGGCATGAGCGAGGGGTGGGGGGAAAAGGAGACAGACACGGGGCATGAGCGGGGGGTGGGGGAGAACAACAGACACGGGGCATGAGCGGGGGGTGGGGAGAACAGACACGGGGCATGAGCGGGGGGTGGGGGGCAACAGGAGACAGACACGGGGCATGAGCGGGGGGTGGGGGGCAACAAGAGAGAGATACGGGGCATGAGCGGTTGGGGGAACAGGAGACAGACACGGAGCATGAGCGGGTGGGGGAGCAGGAGACAGACACGGGGCATGAGCGGGGGGTGGGGGGCAACAGGAGATAGACACAGGGCATGAGCGGGGGGTGGGGGGGAACAGGACACAGACAACGGGCATGAGCGGGGGGAGGGGAGAACAGGAGACAGACACGGGGCATGAGCGGGGGTGTGGGGGGCAACAGGAGACAGGCACGGCACATGAGGGGAACAGGAGACAGATACGGGGCATGAGAGGGGGGTGGGGAGAACAGTAGACAGACACGGGGCATGAGCGGGAGGGAGAGAGACACACGGGGCATGAGCGGGGGTGGGCGGGAGGGAGAGAGACACACGGGGCATGAGCGGGGGTGGGCGGGAGGGAGAGAGACACACGGGGCATGAGCGGGGGTGGGGGGAGGGAGAGAGACACACGGGGCATGAGCGGGGGGTGGGGGGTGGGGGGAAGGGGAGAGAGACACACGGGGCATGAGCGGGGGGTGGGGGGAGGGAGAGAGACACACGGGGCATGAGCGGGGGGGTGGGGGAGGGAGAAAAACACACGGGGCATGAGCGGGGGGTGGGGGGGAGAGAGACACACAGGGCATGAGCAGGGGGTGGGGGGAGGGAGAGAGACACATGGGACATGAGCGGGGGGTGGGCGGGAGGGGGAAAGACACGGGGCAAGAGAGGGGATGGGCGGGAGGTGGAAAGACACGGGGCAAGAGCGGGGGTGGGCGGGAGGGGGAAAGACACGGGGCAAGAGCGGGGGTGGGTGGGAGGGGGAAAGACACGGGGCAAGAGCGTGGGTGGGCGGGAGGGGGTAAGAGACACGGGGCAAGAGCAGGGGTGGGTGGGAGGGGGAAAAAGACACGGGGCAAGAGCGGGGGTGGGCGGGAAGGGGAAAGAGACACGGGGCAAGAGCGGGGCTGGGCGGGAGGGGGAAAGAGACACGGGGCAAGAGCGGGGGTGCGCGGGAGGGGGAAAGAGACACGGGGCAAGAGCGGGGGTGGGCGGGGAGGGGGAAAGAGACACGGGGAAAGAGCAGGGGTGGGCGGGAGGGGGAAAGAGACACGGGGCAAGAGCGGGGGTGGGCGGGAGGGGGAAAGAGACACGGTGCAAGAGCAGGGGTGGGCGGGAGGGGGAAAGACACGGGGCAAGAGCGGGGGTGGGCGGGAGGGGGAAAGAGACACACGGGGCAATAGCGGGGGTGGGCGGGAGGGGGAAAGAGACACGGGGCAAGAGCGGGGGTGGGTGGGAGGGGGAAAGAGACATGGGGCAAGAGTGGGGGTGTGCGGGAGGGGGAAAGACACACGGGGTAAGAGCGGGGGTGAGGGGAGGGAGAGAGACACACGGGGCATGAGCAGGGGGTGGGGAGGAGGGAGAAAGACACGCGGGGGGTGGGGGGAGGGAGAGAGACACACGGGGCATGAGCGGGGGTGGGGGGGAGGGAGAGAGACACACGGGCATGAGCGGGAGGGGGAGAGACACACGGAACATGAGCGGGGGGTGGGCGGGAGGGGGAGAGACACACGGGGCAAGAGTGGGGGTGGGCGGGAGGGGGAAAGACACGGGGCAAGAGTGGGGGTGGGCGGGAGGGGGAAAGACACGGGGCAAGAGCGGGGGTGGGCGGAGGGGGAAAGACACGGGGCAAGAGCGGGGGTGGGCGGGAGGGGGAAAGACACGGGGCAAGAGCGGGAGTGGGCAGGAGGGGGTAAGAGACACAGGGCAAGAGCGGGGGTGGGCGTGAGGGGGAAAAGACACAGGGCAAGAGCGGGGGTGGGCGAGAGGGGGAAAGACACGGGGCAAGAGCGGGGGTGGGCAGGAGGGGGAAAGTGACACGGGGCAAGAGCGGGGGTGTGCGGGAGGGTGAAAGAGACATGGGGCAAGAGCGGCGGTGGGCGGGAGGGGGAAAGAGACACAGGGCAAGAGCGGGAGTGGGCGGGAGGGGGAAAGAGACACGGGGAAAGAGCGGGGGTGGGCGGGAGGGGGAAGAGACACTGGGCAAGAGCGGGGGTTGGCGGGAGGGGGAAAGAGGGAGAGAGACAGACACGGGCATGAGCGGGGGTGGGGGACTTACTGTGCAGGCGGGATACAAAGCCTCCCATGCGAGGAACAAAGATGGCGGGCATCTCTGAAGCCAGGCGCACTGCACGCTTTCACCGCATCCAATGAGAGAGCACGTCAGATGTCCGCGGACATCACGCAAGCTGCTTGCCCAATCACTGTCCTGTCCGCGGAGCGAACAGGGAAGTGTGTCCGCGAAGCGAACACAGATATCACTAATTTTTTTCACTTACATTTTTGTCATTTTTTAAAAAACTACTGGACGGATTTACACCAAATAAAGCAAAGCACGCTTTCGGGACCAAGCCGCCGCTCCTGCCGCAAATTTGGTGTAAATCCGTCCAGCGGTTTGGGCTGTAGGCGTGAGCAAAGTTTTTTCCCATTATGTCTATGGGGGGGAAAAAAGTTTTGGGACCCCCCCCTATAACTTTGCCCCCCTTGGACGAATCCCCACCAAACTTTGCAGATAGATTCAGAGTGACCCAAATACTGTATTTGCAAAGTTTGGTGAGGATTCGTCCAGGGAGAGCGAAGTTATAAGCCGCCCAAAAAGTGCTCTTCCTATGGAAACAGCAACTTAACCATAACTACATGGCCACTACTGTGGCCATGTAATATCGCTTTGGTAATTAATATATATATATATATATATATATATATATATAAACAACTGATATGCCAAAAATAGTGCTCAGCCTTCACGTAGCTGGTGCTAGGGACAGAAATCTTGGCCGGATTTCTAAATATGTAAAAATACACATGTGTGAAGGAAAGTTGTAACACTTCAAAAAACCCCCAACCACAACATGTAGAAAATAAACACGACCAAACCGCTTGCTACAAAAAACGTATTTTTGCATTTCAAAAAGACTCGTGCAACCAACACTGCCTAATGGCTTAAAAGGGGCAGACATAATGACTATGCCTCCCTTGCTGACAATCAGGTAAAAAGAACACTCACCCCACCAGGGTGGAAACCGCCACACGTTCCGCTTGATTAACAAGCTTCCTCAGGCTATTTACTTCCCAAATACGTGAAAACACATTACTTTTATAAACAGGAAACGGGTGAGCATCGGTATTAAGCTCCTCCCATTAGCTTTTAAGTTACCGATCATGTGATTGCAAGAGGCTGCGGTAGTAAACTCACAAATTTGCCGCCATCTTTGAAAGAATTCAAAAGTGACTAAATTTCGATTGGCGCTAATCCCATATCAGCTAATGCTATAATGGAAAATGAATGGAAAGTGCGGGAGAAGACGCATACCAGATGCTATACCCTATTTCCTGACAAAACATTAAAAACAATAATGATGTGTTGCTGAGCGCCAGTGCGCTAAAATATCATTAAAGGGTTTGGTTTCATCTTACATGATGAAAACCACAAACCATTACACTCCATGGTGCGGAGTGTCCTCTACCGAAGCCAGAGAAAAGTGCAGCGCATTACTCTGTTCCCTCAAATTATGTGACATGACCTTCCTATACACGTAGCATTTGCTAAGAAAGAAGAACTGCACGCTAAAGGTACACGATCAGCACAAACTGCAATAGTATTCAAAGAACTCAACTAATTTGACCTCACATGTGCAAAATAAATGCCTAAGTAAACAGCAAACCGGAAAGTGCATGGTGCATATCTAGCAGCAATGATGCCGCAGTTTTAGCTCTCGATTTCCCAGTCTTTTGTGTACTGGGATATGGGCAAGCCCCACAAATGTCATAGCATTGACATCACCTTTATGTTTTTTCAATAATAAAGTGCCCCATAAGTGGATTAGTGAGGTCCCTGTTTTTGATAGCTCTATAGTGTTGAAGTATACGCAGTTTAAGGGCTCCTATAGTTGATCCAATGTAGTGTAACCCACATTCACATGTGATTGCATAAACTACACATTTTGTAGTGCAGGTAATTTTGTGTTTGTGTCTCCATTTCAGACCATTACAGCTTATAAATGTTTTTTTTGCGACAAAATTGCACATTTTACATATATATATATATATATATATATATATATATATATATATATAGGG
The DNA here is from genome assembly GCF_040938575.1 of Ambystoma mexicanum. NCBI lineage: Eukaryota > Metazoa > Chordata > Amphibia > Caudata > Ambystomatidae > Ambystoma > Ambystoma mexicanum. The sequence continues at coordinate 1,468,866,292 of NC_090923.1, read as the reverse complement.
TTTTGGGCAGGTTTGGGTTGGGTGGGGGGTTGCGGGTGGTTTCCCCCCGCATATGTTACAATTGACCTTCACAATTCAGTCAATTGTGAAAGGGTCAATTGTCATTCGAACAGTTATAATACGAATAATTCGTATACAACCTTACTAAAGGCTGCATAACGCTTTAACATTGACACTCAGGAAGCACAGGTCTACAAAGACTTTGTGGAAGACATTTTGGGAGACAAAAGGTCTGCCACCCAGTTTGTTCCGCTCCTGCAGTCTGTACAAAGAGGCATTCAGCCCTCCCTACTTGCGCCTAGTACCACAAGGGTTGTCAACTCCAGAATAGAAAAACTGTTCAGGCCGGTGCCCACTGACCCCCTGTATATTAGGAGTCAGCTCAAACCAGATTCCCTAGTGGTTGCAACTACCAGGAAAGGGGAAGGCACTCCCCTGGCATCGGCAGAGGCCCCGCCAGACAAGCAAAGCAAATAAATCTATACCTTCGGGAGGAAAGTTGCCTCTTCAGCGGCATACCAAACCAGACTTGCCAACAACACTACGCTTCTTGCTAGTTACGGCTGCCACAAATGGGATGACCTGGAACGCCAAATCGAAGCTGTCCCGGAAACCCTAAAGTCCCAATTGTTAAAGACTATTGCAGAGGGCAAGCAGATACCAAACTGCATCTAAAAAAATAACCTTGATGCAGCAGATAATGCTGGACGCATCATAGCACAGGCCGCTATCATCAAGCGCCATGCTTGGCTCAGACAATCTGGGTTTAAGTTAGAAAATCAGGCCACCCTCCTAAACATGCCGGTGGAGCCCAATGTACTGTTCGGAAAGGCCATCAAGGATGCCCTTAAGAGTGCCAAGGAGGAATACAACACTCTCAAATCCCTTGGCCAGTTAATAAACCAGACCTATGTTCAACGGGGCTCCCCAAACACTAGATGATTTCAGGGTTAGGGTGCTCAGCGTTCCTCGGCTATACGCAGGGCAGGCAACCATCATCGCAGCACCCATCCCTAGGGCAAACGTCCTCATCCAGTTTTGAAAGGGGAAGTAAAAGGGGTAGAGAAAGAGGCAGTACCTCACCTGCGAGAGGCTCCATCCCTCCCAAACAATGACGCTCCACTACAGGTCCCCTTCCATGCCACTCTAGTAGGTGGCCGAATTTCACACTTTACCCATGCATGGGAGGGGATAACGTCGGACAAGTGGGTGTTGCCCAACGTGGCAGGTGGGTATTCTATCGAGCTGTTACAGAAACCACCCTACCGGCTGTCAAGAGAAAGAAAAATGTACTCAGAAGAAAAACGCATATTGTTGGAAGAAGTAAAGGCATTGCTGGACAAGGACGCCATAGATATCGTCCCAGCAAATCAGGTAAAAAAGGGTATTTATTCAACATACTTCCTTGTGCCAAAGAAAGACCTTTCCATGCGCCCAGTTCTAGATCTGTGCCCTGTGAACAAATATGTCAAACCCCAAACGTTTCACATGACCATGCTCCAAGAAGTAATCCCATTTCTAAAACGGGGAGACTACATGGCAACATAGGATATGAAAGATGCATACTTTCATATTTCAATGCTCCCTGCGCACAGAAAATATCTGCGTTTTCAGATAGCGGGAGTTCACTACCAGTTCAAGGTACTCTCCGTTGGCATCGCCTCAGCACCAAGAGTATTCACAAAGGCACTCCCAATAGTAGCAGCACACCTGCGCAGAAAGTCCATCCTAGGATACCCTTTTCTGGACGACTTAAATTTGCAAATAAAATACTGAAAGAACACTAGACCTTCTTTTCAATCTGGGCTTCCCCATCAACAAAAAGAAATCAAGCCTAGTCCCCAGTCAAATAAAACAATTTTTAGGGGCTTTTCTAAAAACAAAGGAGAGAGCTTGCTTTCCCCTGAAAAGAGAGAGTTCAAAACATGGTGTTGCAAGTACCTCACTGCAAGGTCGGTCGCCAGATAACTACGCAAATCAATGTGCTTGCTTGGGATGATGGCCTCATGCATTCACTTGGTTTCACACACACGCTTGCGCATGTGCCAGTGCAGGAATGGTTAGCAAAACAATGGTCTCAGGCAAGCGGTCAGTAGGACGATCTAGTGGTTGTTTCACTAACCTTAGTACGGGCTCTTCGCTGGTGGTCCAGGGACAACCTGCTAAGAGGAAAACCCTTCCACGTTCCACCAGCGCAAGCGATGCTAACTACAGACGCCTCACTCGCGGGGTGACGGGCTCACTTCCTCCACAACACAGCCCACGGCCAGTGGACACATGCTACTGCCCAAAGACATATTAACTTCCTAGAACTCTTGGAAATCTTCAAGGTTTTTCAGGCCTTTCAGCCACCTCTTACGAGTCACACAGTGCAGTTCCTCACAGACGGCACCACTGCCATGTTCTACCTGAACAAGCAAGGAGGCACACACTCTCAAAGTCTGTCCAAGCTATCCCAAAAAATATGGAAGTGGGCACTCAAGCGGAACATGTTCCAAACCTCTCTATATGTTCCAGGGCAACTCAATTTTCTGGCAGAAACTCTAAGCAGATACCCTCTACTAGAGGAACACGAGTGGCAACTCAACATTGTCCTAGACAGAATATTCTCACAATAGGAATACCCCCATTAGACTTGTTCGCCCCAAGCCTAAACGTACAATGGCCAGACTTTGCATCCAGGTTTCCCCAACCAGGGTCCAAGGGGAACACCCTGTGGATGAACTGGTCAGGGAAATTTGCTTACGTCCCCATAACCCCCCCTCACTCCAATCCTGAGCAAAATAGCGCACAAGATGCAGAAGGAACAAGTAACTCTAATCATGGTGCTCCTATGTGGGCGAGACAACCTTGGTTTCCACATCTGCTCAGACGGTCGATGTGCGACCCAATCAAGCTCTTGTGCCCTTACAACATGCTAACACAACGCAAGGGAGCATCCCTCCACTCGCGCCCTCAATCTATGAACTTGGCAGCCCGGGTCCTGAAGCCATAAATTTGGCCACTTGAATCTTACACAAAGGTGTATGGATATACTAAAAGAGGCACGAAAACCCAACACCAGACGCTGCTATTTCAATAAGTGAAAGATTTGTGATTTGGTGCACGTCAAACACTAAACCCAACAGAATGTTCCCCAGCTAACATTCTACATTACATGCTTTATCTACTAGACTCCAGCCTAGTATTCAGCTCCATCAAAGTGCATCTGGTGGCCCTATCAGCTTACACCACTTCACAAAATAAGGTGTCCTGGTGGAAAGTTCCTGTCATTAAGGCATTCATAGAAGGGGTAAAGAGGCTATACCCCCCAATTTTCAACCCTCCTCTGGGTTGAAATTTTAATGTTGTGCTCTCCAAGCTTATGGGTCCACCCTTTGAGCCTATGCACAAGGCCAGCCTAAAACATCTGACTTACAAGACTGCGTTCCTAGTAGCTATCACCTCTATAAGACAAGTCGGTAAGCTGCAGGCTTTGTCCGTACAGGACCCTTTCTTCATAATACACAGGGACAAGGTTGTCCTTAGAACACATCCTAGGTTCTCGCCTGAATTCATTTCAAGGTTCCATGGATTGAGGGAGTCGGTGCAGCGGAGGCGAGAGCCGGGACACCTCTTGCACGTGCACTTGGCCGGTCAACTGCAGTGTCATGATGCCTACCCCCAGAGCACCAGGCCAGGCCCAGCACCCCCGGGAGCAGGCATCACGCCCCCGGGTAAAAGCCCAGCGGCCCTTTATAGGGGCTCTTTGGACATCAGTCCTGGCGCCATAGGCGCCAGGCTCATAAAGGGAAGTGTTTGGTGCACTTACCTGAAACAGACCATGCTGCACACTCACCTGATGCAGATCATGCTGCATGAAGAACCAAGCCAAATGAGGCTTAGGAGGGACTATTTTTCTGAAGGAACTATTTTGTTACTTGGGTGGGGCTGTGGAAGAATACTCACCTGGAACTTCTTCCAAGGCTATTTAAGCCACACGTGCTTCGTGTTGTTCTGCATCCCAGCAGCTGAACGCTCACCGTGTCTGCTCCTGCACCTGGACTCCAGCCACGCCTGCCTCGAACCTGGAACACCTGTAAGGGAATAAGAGAAGAGAAAGGTGAAAACCAAGAACTATTTCAACCTTCTTACCTGCATCCGGAATCTTCACGCCAGCATTCCAGAAGGAAGACTTCCATTTAAAAGCACCGCGTTGCTCGCTGCAGCGCCGCGCTTCACTCACCTGTTCCCGAGACGCCGCCCGGCTCCATCGCCGCTCTCAGTGCCGGTCGCCACATCCCTGCACCGCACCTAAGGGAGAGAAGAAGAGACAAAAGGTGAGGAAGGGAACACAAGAGGAAAGCCGGATTTTCAGCCATATTACTTACCGGCTATTCTTGGTGAACCATTCCACATCTCGGGTCGGCGCCCCATCTCTGGCAGGTACCGCCCCCCGGCCCCTATGGGGAAAGGACAAAAGACCTTACTGGGGAATTATAAAGACATTTAGAGGGGTCGCCCTCATCACTGACTCACCTGATTTACCCCAGCAATTTAACCCCTCAACGCATCGCCTTTGTTCTGCACCTGAAATAAAGGACAGAAAAAGACAACATAAAAGGAGGCTCACACTTGAACTTTTGCATCTTCATACTTACGGTGTATCGCTCAGTAAAGTCAAGTGGATTTGCCAACGCCATTCTAAAACCAGTGAAGTACTGGACGAACGCGCGCCCCTGCACCAGAAGCAGGATGGAGAGTTCATCCTTCCAAACCATAAGGTGAGCTTAAAACGGGGGTTTTGGAGGGAGTCAGAGGAGAACGAAGTGGGAAAGGGGGGAGAAAGCACATTATTCAGAAGACAGTTAATCCCCTTTCTCATCTGCAGAAGGATATTCCTACGGGCCAGACAAGCAGGATTTGGGGGTCCAGTTCAATCGGTGGTCCGAATTCTGCGCATCACGCTTGAAGAGGTCACAGCAACCCAGACCAGACCAGCGCCTCCGTGGGAGCCAGGTGAGCGTTACAGAACGCAAAGCCTTCCTACAAATTCCCACCCAGGCCCTATGGAAACTTCCGAGACTGACCAGTTGGCCCAACTACTGGGGGAATTACGGGCCGAAGTACACGCCGCTCGTCAAGAGACTAATGCTCTCAGGAGGGAAGTGATTGTAACAAAGGAAAGAGCTGATGACCTGGCTAGACAGCTTTTGCAAGGTCAAGCTGGACAAACTCCTTTACCCGGTTCCGGAGGGAACCCCGCTCCTGTGCTTTCCAGTAACCCGGTGCAGATTAATCTACCTGGAAACATGCCGCTGGCCCCACCCGAACGCTTTGCTGGGGACCCCAAAAGATTTGCGGTATTAATGAATCAGTGTTGTTTGCATTTCCTGTGCAGACCTGGGGCCTTCCCTAATGACCAGACCAAGGTAGCCTTTGTATTGTCATATCTCAGCGGCAGTGCTGCCGATTGGTCAGTTCCACTGGTAACTCAAGATGACCCGATTCTTCGTGATTTTCAAAGATTTCAAGCAAGCATGGAAAGGTTATTTGCTCGTCACTCCCAGGGGCAGGCTCTAGATGACGAACTTCTATCTCTGCGACAGGGCAATCAAGACCTCCTTTCCTACATTGCAAACTTTAATAGACTAATTGTGGAAACTGGGTGGCCAGAGGATAAAAGAATCACGTTATTTTATCGAGGTCTACGCGGAGAACTTAAAGATGTCCTGTCCTAAGTTGTAAATCCGCCCCAAGAGTGCTCTGAATATATAGACTTAGTGGTCCAATTGGATCACAGACTGCAAAACAGAAAAGCAGATCGGTCCAAGTTTGAGACCCGGGTGTTAGTCAAGACCCACGCTAACCTCAAGGGGGCTGAAGTCTCAGAGCCAATGCAAATCGGAGGAGTTAAAGGACCTTTAACGCAAAAGGAACGTGAAAGAAGACGGCAGATGCACTTATGTCTTTATTGTGGATCCTCTGGACATTTTCTACGAGATTGCCCGGCAAGGCCGCCCAGGAAGGTGGTAGGAGCCGCTGAAAAAATCCATGAAACCTCTGTATCGGGAAACGACCCTGCCCGACAAGCGTAGGGGTCCGCTTGCCGAGCTTGAAAACGAACTCTCAGACCTCGCATTTCACTGTGCCAATGGTCCTCGTAGATCCGGAACAGCCTAAGCGGTTGCATGCAATAATGGCATACATCGATAGTGGGGCTATAGGAAACTACGTGGATCGTGATTTGGTCTCCAGGATTAACCTCCCCCTGCGTCCTAAAACCAGCAAAGATGTCATCACCACAGTCGATGGAACCGAAATTGCCTCGGGACCGGTAACACATTCCACAGCTGAGGTAACACTTGTAGGTCCGGACGGCCATCGGGAGGCAGCTGTGTTTGATGTAATCAAGGCTCCACAGTTTCAGGTTATACTCGGAATCCCTTGATTAGAGACACATAATCCTCGAATTGATTGGCGAGCGAAGAGAATAACCTTTCCGGAGTGTGCACGAACCTGCTACCCAGAAAATCTGAAGGTCAGTCTAGCATCAGTAACCTCTGTCTCCATACAACTACCTCTGGAATACCAAGACTTCCAGGACGTCTTCCAAAAGGAACAGGCCAACACGTTACCTCCTCACAGATCGTACGATTGCCAAATCGATCTGGTGCCCGGTGTACAACCCCCTTGTAGCAGGATTTATGCCCTTACTGAGCCGGAGAATCTGCATTTGAGGCAATATTTAGATCAATACCTAGCCAATGGTTTCATTCGCCCGTCAAAATCTCCGGCATCCTCGGCTTTGTTCTTCGTGCCAAAAAAAGAAGGCAACCTTAGAACTTGTATCGATTACCACGCACTGAACAAGATAACTGTAAAAAATCGTTACCCTCTGCCTTTGATCCCTGAACTCCTTGACCAGGTGAAGGACGCTTGCATATACACCAAGTTAGATCTCCGGGGGCTTATCATCTGGTACGAGTTAAAGAAGGCGACGAATGGAACACGGCCTTCCGTACAAAATATGGACTATTCGAATACCAGGTGATGCCTTTCGGGTTGTGCAACGCGCCTGCGGCCTTCCAATTCTTCATGAACGTTGTCCTTCGGGAACTCATCGACGTCTGTGTTGTCGTGTATATCGATGACATTCTGGTGTACTCCTCTTCGGAATCTGATCACAGAAAACATGTCAGGGCCGTCCTTGAGAAATTGCGCCAGCACAAACTGTTTGCAAAGCTGGAAAAATGTGTTTTCCATACCACAAGGTTGAATTTCTTGGACTAATCCTGACACCTAAAGGGGTCCGAATGGACTCACGGAAAGTGGATGCCATCCTCAAATGGCCATCACCTAGTTCGGTGAAAGGTGTCCAAAGCATGCTTGGTTTTGCCAGTTTTTATCGCAGGTTTATCCCAGAATTTTCACGGTGGTGCAACCCATCACTGCACTCTTGCGGAAGAATAAACGTTTTGAATGGACCGAGGAAGCTGAACAGGCCTTTCAGGAATTAAAAGCTAAATTTACGTCCGCACCTATTTTGAAACATCCGCGTCCTGATCTAGTCGAAACCGATGCATCCAGCTTAGCCATGGGAGCTGTCCTGTCTCAGAGAGACCCCGAAACCAACCAACTGCACCCCGTAGCATTTTGGTCCAGAAAGTTCTCGCCGCCGGAAATAAATTATGCAATCACTGATAAGGAATTATTAGCCATTAAGTCCGCCTTTAAGGCTTGGCGGCATTATCTTCTTGGCGCCAGAGGCATACCATCACCGTGATCACCGAAATTTACAATATTTAAAAACTGCCAAGGCTCAGTCTTCACGACAGCTCCGATGGGCTTTATTCTTTGCTGAGTTCGATTTTGTAATCACCTACCGTCCTGGCTGTAAGAATGGCAAAGCGGACGCGCTATCTCGAATTGGAATGGGAGAAATGGACACAAACTCAGAACCTGTGCCGATAATTGCCGAACAAAGAATCTTGGGGATAACCACTTTACAAACCCTTGAAGACATTCAAGCACGGGTAAAACTATTCCTGGACTCTTCAGCCTTGCAGGATTGGATCAAAAGGGGGTCTGCCTTTTCAATCAACGATGGCTTACCTTACTTCCAAGGACGTTTATTTTTGCCAGAAAAGGAATTGCAAGAACTGGTTATTTCCCGTCATCACGATACTCTGATGGAAGGACATCCTGGCATTGCCAAAACAGAGGAAAAAATTAAACGACAATTCTGGTGGCCGTCCTGGCGAAAGGATATTAAATCTTTCGTGATGTCCTGTGGAGTTTGCGCCCAAAACAAAGGTCAAAAAACAAAATCCGCCGGTCTTCTTCAACCCTTAGACATTCCACCAGCACCTTGGCACACCTTGTCACTAGATTTTATCACGGACCTGCCCTCTTGTAATGGATACGATACTATTCTGGTTGTGGTGGATTTATTTTCCAAGATGGCCCATTTTATTCCGTTGAAAGGATTACCTTCAGCTTTTGTTCTTGCCAAGGAATTCCTTGAAAAATGTCATCCGTCTGCATGGATTCCCGTCCATACTAATCTCCGATCGGGGAAGCCAGTTCATTTCTCGTTTTTGGAAAAAGTGTTGTCAACTAGCACAAATCGACGTAAGACTCTCAACCAGTCACCACCCACAGACCGATGGTCAGACGGAGAGAACGAACCAGACCCTAGAACAATATCTACGATGTATGTTGCACCAATCGGAGGGTAATTGGAAGGACATTTTATGGGTGGCTGAATATGCATACAATAACTCGATACACTCTGGAACTGGTCAGAACCCCTTTTATACCCTATATGGACATCACCCTTGTACTTCAGACCTGGACTCGCCTTTGAGCCTCGAAATGCCCGCAGTCGACCATTTGCATTCTACGATTACTCAAGCCTTCAAGGATGCTACTGCACACTTACAACATGCGAAAGAGAAATACAAAAAGAATGCGGATCTGCATCGCAAGGAGGCGCCTCCATACCAAATAGAGGATCAAGTATGGTTGGCTACCAAACACTTATCACTCAAGGGACCTCGGACTTTTAATCCAAGGTATTTAGGCCCTTATTCGATCAAAGCTATAATTAACCCAGTGGCAGTCAAGCTGGATCTACGAGCTAACATGCGGATTCATCCCGTCTTTCATGTGTCGCTTTTGAAACCAGTGCAACCAGGAACCAGATTAATAAAGCCACCAGAACCAATCCAGATAGATGGGGAGCTTGAATTCGAGGTGAAGAACATGTTGGACTCTAAGATCTCAAAATAAAAACTTTTCTATCTAATTGATTGGAAGGGGTACGGGCCTCAGGAAAGATTTTGGGGACCCAGCAACCACGTACATGCACCTCGGCTAGTAAAAAGGTTCCATCGGAATTTCCCGAACACACCGAAACCTCCCGGGGAAAAGGCCTTGGGAGGGGCCTTGGGGGGGAGTGATGTCATGATGCCCACCCCCAGAGGCCAGGCCAGGCCCAGCACCCCCGGGAGCAGGCATCATGCCCCCGGGTAAAAGCCCAGCGGCCCTTTATAGGGGCTCTTTGGACTCTGTCCTGGCGCCGTTGGCGCCAGGCTCATGTTGGACATCAGTCCTGGCGCCATAGGCGCCAGGCTCATAAAGGGAAGTGTTTGGTGCACTTACCTGAAACAGACCATGCTGCACACTCACCTGATGCAGATCATGCTGCATGAAGAACCAAGCCAAATGAGGCTTAGGAGGGACTATTTTTCTGAAGGAACTATTTTGTTACTTGGGTGGGGCTGTGGAAGAATACTCACCTGGAACTTCTTCCAAGGCTATTTAAGCCACACCCGGACAGCCACACGTGCTTCGCGTTGTTCTGCATCCCAGCAGCTGAACGCTCACCATGTCTGCTCCTGCACCTGGACTCCAGCCACGCCCGCCTCGAACCTGGAACACCTGTAAGGGAATAAGAGAAGAGAAAGGTGAAAGCCAAGAACTATTTCAACCTTCTTACCTGCATCCGGAATCTTCACGCCAGCATTCCAGAAGGAAGAATTCCATTTAAAAGCCCGGCGTTGCTCGCTGCAGCGCCGCGCTTCACTCACCTGTTCTCGAGACGCCGCCCGGCTCCATCGCGGCTCTCAGTGCCGGTCGCCACATCCCTGCACCGCACCTAAGGGAGAGAAGAAGAGACAAAAGGTGAGCAAGGGAACACAAGAGGAAAGCCGGATTTTCAGCCATATTACTTACCGGCTATTCTTGGTGAACCATTCCGCATCTCGGGTCGGCGCCACATCTCTGGCAGGTACCGCACCCCGGCCCCTATGGGGAAAGGACAAAAGACATTACTGGGGAATTATAAAGACATTTAGAGGGGTCGCCCTCATCACTGACTCACCTGATTTACCCCGGCAATTTAACCCCTCAACGCATCGCCTTTGTTCTGTACCTGAAATAAAGGACAGAAAAAGACAACATAAAAGGAGGCTCACACTTGAACTTTTGCATCTTCATACTTACGGCGTATCGCTCAGTAAAGTCAAGTGGATTTGCCAACGCCATTCTAAAACCAGTGAAGTAACTGGACGAACGCACGCCCCTGCACCAGAAGCAGGATGGAGAGTTCATCCTTCCAAACCATAAGGTGAGCTTAAACCGGGGGTTTTGGAGGGAGTCAGAGGAGAACGAAGGGGGAAAGGGGGGAGCAAGCACATTATTCAGCAGACAGTTAATCCCCTTTCTCATCTGCAGAAGGATATTCCTACGGGCCAGACAAGCAAGATTTGGGGGTCCAGTTCAATCGGTGGTCCGAATTCTGTGCATCACGCTTGAAGAGGCCACAGCAACCCAGACCAGCGCCTCCTTGGGAGCCAGGTGAGCGTTACATGCAGCCACTGTAGAATTGGCCAGTAGTGTCTGTGAGGGGAATACCGTCCAGTCCACAATAGCTGAGACAATGGCACTGGCCCTCCAGGCATGCATATGCCGAATAGCCAGAGACCACACACCGTTGGCCTCCGCCAGCTCCGCGCCAGCTCTAAGCCTGCAAACTCCCAACCAGGCAGCTCTAAGAGGCGATCCATGCACCTGTCTGGCATGGCACACAATTCCACACATGCTGTCAAGCGTGGGCGCAAGTAGGGCGTAATTATAGACAAGCAAGGATCACACATGCCCATTGAACACTTGCACCATGTGTGAGTAGTTGTGGAGGGGGGGTGGGGAGGGAAAGTTGGGGAGTGGGGAGTGATAGTTGGGAGTGATAGTTGGGAGTGATAGTTGGGGAGGGGAAGGAAAAGTTGGGGAGGGGGAGGGAGGAGTGATAGTTGGGGAGGGTGTTAATGGGCCACCTTCTGTTACAATACTACATGTACAATACACTTGATTCGTCATATAAATCACGACTGGACATTCTGTTTTTTCGTGAGTATAAAGTGTTTAATTTCAGGTGCTCAAAAGTATGTGCCAACAGTTGTATACCATGTGCTTGTGACTAGTGTTCATAAAATGTTGTGTATTAGTGCATCACATGCATGTTGTTCATTGATGGCCTCCCGGCAGGGTCGCAATTGCATTCCGTCATCGTCGTCATCCCCATCCTCCTCCACAGCAGGGTCCATGTCCAGGGGCAGTGCAATGTTGCGTCTAATACACATATTTTGCAACATTGCACAGGCCAGGACGACCTTGCCCACCTTTTTGGTGCTACACATGAGGGCACCGCTGGTTGAGGCAGCAGATACTTGTCTTGAGCAGTCCAAATGTCTGTTCTATAGTGCCCCGTGTACAGATATGTGCATGGTTGTAGGCCTCTTTGTGCATGTCCCGTGGACATCTGACAGGTGTCATCAGCCATGGCATGAGGCAGTATCAGGCATCACCTGCATGGGAGTGACAAAAGGGGGATGGAACCATTGTGGTGCCAATTTCATGTCAGTGAAGTGTGCATCTACCCATTTCCCACATTTACTTAGCACAAGACGTAGCACATGGCACAGATGACCGTAGTAATCGGTGCAATGTCACATGTGATGCTATAACCCCATTCAAATGGTTGGTCACTCATTTGATCTGAGACTGTTCTGCGCACTCACTGTCTGCAGTCATACAATGAAATGTCCTTGAACGCTGCTATGTGTACTTTAGTTGGTATGGAAACAAGGGTGCGTGGCTGACTACTAGGAGCCTTGTATCTGGTATGGTGCTAACAATCTGCCTACCGCACCTGCAGCGCCCAAGAGGCCTGACACTGCTGTGCGCTGCTGCCCCGATAGGCAGTGTGCTCACGGGAGCACCAGCAACGTTTACAACAGTGCCAATCCTCCCATGTCCATATCCCCATTGTGTCCTATGGCACTCCATGGTAAGGGGGACTTTCATTTTACTGGCACCTGGCTTTCTGGGCCGCAGCAACCTGTAATGGCTCTGTGGCACCGTTAAGCCAGTTGCATGAAAGGTGTCTGGAGTCTGGCAGAACCCCGGCAGCGGCACGGTTGGGCTTCCTGCAGGCCTCCTGATGTGGTCGTGGTGCGAGTTCCCTTTGATGTCTCCCACGTATTGCTGCCCAATGCCACTACATTGTTTTTTCATGTTGTGTATATTGCTTGCCTCACCATGCCATTCTACATCTTCTGAGTGCTCATATGTCAATTTTAATGTCTGCGATGACAGGTACAATTTGTAGCATGATGGCACACTGATGTACATCGATATGGGTACATATGTGCAGTGATACGTTTATCGTTCATCACACATGATGCAGCATGGATGTCCTTGTCATTCATTGTCAAAATTGTGTACTTTTTGCGGTGGGTGTAGGCACTGTAATGTGCACTTGGTGCTTGCAGAACAGTTGTGTAGGGGATGGCGGGTTGTCGATAGGCATGGCGACAATTGCCTTGGTGCCTATGCAGGGTTGTTGACTGGGTGTTTTGTTGTCAATTTTCCCTCACTGATTCTCACCCACCCTTCCATGTTAGCATATGCCTCCATGCCCGGCTTCTATGCCCATTGCGTCAGCCCATACTGTGTCTGTTGATATGTTGTAATTTGCTCATCACTGCCATTAATTCCTGTGTGCCACAATCAGGTTGACATCCATGTCACATGCATATGGGTATGTGCTCCTGTGACAGGCATATGTACTGCTGTGGGGTTCACTGCTGGTGGTGTGTAGGATTGCATTCAGCAGTAGACGTTTCTGTGATGCAGGCGGTGGGGGATGTGCACAGTCTTATTGCAGGGACTTTTGTAAATGGTGTGATGCATTCTGGTACATGTGGTACTTTTGAGTTGCCTCTATGACTTCAAAATGATAGGGATTGGGTGTGATCCATATTCCCATTTGGTACATGCGTTCCATGCCTTTGAAATCAGGGATGCAATTTGTGTGTGTTAGGCTGCATTTGGCACATGCTCGGCTGACCGTGCATTTACCACCCCCCACTCTCCCACTACATAGAGGTCATGCATTGGTCATTCTACTCACCCAACAGCCAGGTGCACTCTGGTGAGTGCCTATTTACCCTGACCCCACTACACAGAAGTTATGCATTGGTCATTCTACTCACCCAACAGCCAGGTGCACTCTGGAGATTGCCTATTTACCCCCCAACCCCCTGCTACACAGAGGTCATGCATTGGTCATTCTACTCACCCAACAGCCAGGCATGCTCTCTGCTGTGCCGTGCCATGTACCCTGGCAACGTGGAGTTACGAAGTACCATTGAGTCGTGGGTGGATCCCAGAAACTGGGTGCAACAATGGGTGATGAGGTGTTCAGCATCACAGACAATCTGCACATTGAGGGAGTGGAATTGTTTTAGGTTTCGATACACTGCCTCAATGGCATGTATGGCCACAAGCTCCACATGGGTGCAATCTAACGCACCTAATGCAATTGGGCATGCCTGCCAGTGCATGGAAGCCCACTTTGGTGGCATTAACCTGGGCAGGGGTTCGGGGTAGGGCGACGTGGTCTGCCACATGGCGCAGCAGTGCATCCAGGACCTGGAACAGGAACCTTCAGAAACAGGGTTGTGACAACCCCTGCAGCTCACCCACGGTGTGTTGGTATGTGTTGGTTGCCAGGAAGTGCAGTACCAACACTACCTTCAGCAGGGGGGGATTGCAGTCCGTGTATTTATCACACTGCTGATGTCATGAATAAGCGTGACCATTGATGTAATGGTCTCCCTGTCAAGCCGGTACAGGGTGCGGATGTGACTTGTGGTCAGGTCCCAGGGCATGCCCTAATGCAGGGTATTGGTGGTTACCTGCAGGGTGCTACCTGGTGGCCATTGATGTTCTGCATGGCCAACTGGTTCCTTATTAACCTCCTGCGCCTCCGCCACCTCCTCTGCCTCTCTGCTGCTTCATCCTCAATCCCTCCTTGCAGGGTCCCCTGCTGCTACAGTGACTGCCAGCATGGTTGTGTTGGGAGGGGGGTTTGGTGTGGGTGTGTTTCTTTTGTACATTGGCAGTAGTTAATGGTGTGCAGCTGGGCTGATTCTGGACACCTGGGGCCTGTTTGCCAGCATGGTTGTGTTGGAAGGTGGGTTTGGTGTGGGTGTGGTTCTTTTGTACATTCCCATTGGTCAATGGTGTGCAGCTGGACTGATTTTGGACACCTGGGGCCTGTTGCTGCTCAACTGGCACTGTTTAACGCCTTTTAAGCAGTGCTGGTATTACAGGTGCTGTATTCACTGTGCCACTGGCATTTTTATGGTGGTGTTTCCGTGTAGGCAGTACTCTAAATGTGCCCGTACTAATGCTGTGCCGGTAATTCAGGCACATCCGGCGACTCATTCCGTAGTGTGGGGGTCACTTTGCGGTAACAGTGTTTCCGCATTTGCAACTCTGAATGTGCCGGTCTTTCCAGACCGGCATACTTGTAATGAGGGCTGTTGATTCTTTCCATGCCCCTCTAAATATGTGCCTCCACTTCTTATCACCCAGTTCTGTATCCATGTCTCTCTCCCATTGTTTTATCTAGTGGATCTTTCTTGCACTTCTCGCTGCATCAGAGCCCTATACATTTTGGATGTTAGTCCTTTTGTTGTTAGTTGCGTGTAAAAAGAAAACCTCCAAAAAGCCGCCAAAGGTCTGTCTATTAGGCCCTTATGCCTGGGGTCCGCCATTACTCCCTTCATTTGTAAGTACATGAATGAAGACATGGCTCCAACACCCAACTCTGTCTGGAGATGTTCTAATTCAATACATTTACCATGTTTCCATAGTTGGGCAGCCCTTTCCAGACCTCCTTCATACCATTTCTGGAATCTTAATGGTTCATGGATCTGATCCTGTATGGGCGGTGCCCATATGCAGCTCAGGGACGAAGGCCAGGTCGTCCCTCCGCCTATGTCCCTTCACTTTCTCCATGCCTCCCATAATGTCTGCACAACCAGGTGTGCATGCACCCTTCGAGGGACCCTGGTCCCTGGCACCTATAGCCATTTCACCCCAGTGTGACCGGCGTGAGCAACGCATTCTACAGGGCCACCAATTGTTTACCCGCATTCTCTCTGATGTAATCTATTAACACTCTACATTGTGCAGCTCTATAATACTTCACTAAGTGCAGAAGACCCACGCCCCTTCTTCTTTACCGTTAACCAGTGTGTCATAGGTCACCCTAGACGTCTTCCCTTGCCCTAACAATTGAAGCAGGAGTCTATTAGCATTATCAAAAAATTGAGGAGAGATTTCCACCGCCAGCATCTGGAATGTGAACAGCAATCTGGGGAGTAAGTTAATATTAATGGCATAGAGCCTCCCGACCCATGACAGTTTTAAATGGTTCCGCCTCTTCATATCTCTAATTGTCTGTGATCAGAGGAGGAAAATTAGATTAATGTAGTTTCGATAGGTTCCTAGTGACATTTACCCCTAGATAGCGGATGCTTTTTCTCTGTGTTCGTATGTACATCCCTTTGAGCAGGTCATGAACCGCATCCGAAACCTCTCCCACCAGTAAGGCCTCCGATTTTTGTAGATTCATTTTGAAACCCAAGAGTTTCCCATATGCCTTTAATATGTCTTGTATCTTAGGCAGCAATTCTCCCGGATTCTGCATGAACATTATGATATGATATTTTATTTATATTGCGCTCATACACAATTGTTTCAGAGCGTGACAAGGCAAGGGAGGGGAACATGGGAGAACAAAACAGCGATCTTACTAGGCCCAATGACATTGAGAACGCGCAAATGCATGGGAGAGGAAGGGGGGAAAAGTTCAAGGGAGGGGGGGAGAAGTGGAAAGTGCGGATCAAAGGAGAAAAAAAAGATAAATAATAAATAAATAAATTAATACATAAAAAATAAAGGCAACAAACAGTGGTAGTGTGGCCAGCAATTGGCAAGTGCTGGGTTTAGGGCAGCAGCCAGGGTGTGTCTGGTAAGTGCAGAAGAAAGAAAAAGGGTGGTGGGACTGTATGGGTACAGATCCTCAGTGCAAGGGGTGGCCCGGAGGCAGTGCAGGAGGGTGGCAAGGTGAGCAGGTACCTGGGCCCAGAAGACAGAGGGTAGGCTAGGAGCACAGTGCCAAAAGAGAACAGATCAGCAGGGGAAAAGGCACAAGCAAAGAGGAAGGTCTTGAGCTGCTTCTGGAACCGGAGATGGTTCTCCTCAAGTTTCATAGTGGCAGGAGGCTGTTCCAGAGGGAGGCCCCAGCCGCAGACCGAGATCTACCCCCATCTTGTTTCTTTGACAAACGACTGACCCTGAGGGAGTTAGAAGCAGAGGAGCGAAGATCTCAAGAAGGGAGGTATTTGAGGAGGGAAAGCTGAATGTATTTTGGATCCAGGCCCCAGAAAGCCTTGTGGACAATGCAGAGGGTTTTGAATTTAACCCTTGCTTTCACTGGGAGCCGATGGAGAGATTTCAGAGCTGCAGAGATACAATCCCAGGGCTTGAGGCCAAGGACAAGTCTCGCAGTCCTGTTCTAGATTGGTTGCAGGGGGCATAGCGTAGAGGAAGGTAGATTTAGAAAGAGGCTGTTACAATAATCCAACCTAGAGAGGACCCGGGCTTGTGAGGCAGTGAGCTTCTGGGGGAAGGAGAGGAAAGGCAGAGTACCTCTCAGAAGGTGAGGTGCTGTAGGAAGTTTGACTTTTTAGAGACATCAGAGATGTGGGCAGAGAAAGAAAGTGTGGAGTCAAAGATGACCCCAAGGTTCTTAGCCTCAGAGGTGAGGGTAGGAGGAGGACCAAGGGAGGCCGGCCAGAGAGTGAGGGGAAAGGATGGAGAAGGTGTGCCGATGAGGAGGATCTCTGTCTTGCTGGCATTCAGACAAAAATCGTTGGCGGCACACCAATCTTGAATGGCAGTTAGGCAATCAGAGATGAGAGAAGGAGAGGAGGTGGCCGAGGGCAGCCTGAAAATGAGATGAGTGTCGTCAGCATAGCACTGGAAATTGGAGCAGAAAAGAGCAATGTAGTGGGGGAGAGTTGCCAGGTATTGGTTGAAAAGCCACGGTGAGAGGTTAGACCCCTGGGGGACACCACAGGTAGAGAGGGAGATAGATGATAGGAAGGACCCAAGTTGGACCTGGGAGGGTCGATCAGAGAGGAAAGATGTTAGCCAGGCTAGAGCCTGATCAGTGATACCCAGGTTATCACGGAGGCGGTTGAGCAGGAAGGTATGGTTGACCGTGTCGAAGGCTGAGGGGACATTGAGTAGGATGACAGAGGGAATGTTAAGAGTCAAGGTTGGAGAGCAGATCTTCACGGATGTTCAGGAGAGCAGTGTCTGTGCTACTGGCAGCTCTGAACCAGACTGGTGGTCAGGTGACAGCCAACAGAATCAGAATGCAGGTTAAGCTTAGAGATGGCCAGCTTTTCCAGGAGTTTGCCCAGAAAAGGAGTAATGGAAATTGGGCGATAGTTACCCGGACAAGAAGGATCCGCTGTGGGTTTCTTGAGAAGAGGATGCACAAGGGTGTGCTGCAGAGGGGAGGGAAAGGATCCGGAGGCAAAGGAGTGGTTGCAGAAATCGGCAAGGGCCGGAGCAACGGTATCAACGTGATCCTTAATGGTTTTAGAGGAAAAGGGATGAACCAGTTTGATGAGGCTTTCATAGATCGGACTTGTCTAGCAACCTCATCAGGGGAGTAAAGAGGAAAGGAAGAGAAAGAAGGTGAGGATTGGCTGAAGGAGGGTCAGCAAGCACAGACGGTGATGGGAGAGGAGGGGCACGGGAGGAGAGGGTGGACAGGATGTCCTGGGTTTCTGAGAAAAAGTGAGAGGCAAGGGCATGGCAAAGAGTCTGGGAGGCAACAGGAGGGGTAGAGATTGCAGCAGGGTTGGCCAGTTCCTTGCAGATTTTAAAGAGCTTGGCAAGTTGTTTGATGCCGCAGAGACACGGGCTTGGATGTGGACTCTCTTCTTCGTGAGGACAGAGAGTCAGTATTGCCTTTGGAGCAGGCGGCAGGCCAGTTTGTCAGAGGATGAGCAAGAAGCCCTCCATTTCTTCTCAGTTGCCCTACACTTAAGTTTAAAAGTAGCTAAGTCAGAGTCAAATCAGTAATTGCACTTGGCTTTGGACTTCAAATAGATCCTCATGACAGGGGCAAGAGCATCAAAAGTATCAGAGATAGAACAGTAGAGCAGAGACAGGGCAGTATCTGGATGTGAGTTAGCCAGAGGTGGCAGGGGTTGGAGGGGAGAGAAGGTGGCGGCAAAAGCCTCAACTGACTCACGCTTCATAGGCCGGATGTCCGAGAAGGTGGGTGGCAATGTTGGGGTAGGCTTGGCCTGGGGGGGAAGAGAGGAAAAGATGAGAGGAGATGAGGGAATGATCGCTCCAGGAGAGAAGAGTGTTCAGGGGAATGGAGAGAGGGAGGTCAGAGGAGATCAAGACATCGAGTGTGTGCCTTGCAGTGTGAGTCAGGCCAGAGGGGAGGATGGACAGGGAGGGGGAGTCGCATAGGTCACAGAAGAGTAGAGAAGGGGAACAAGGAGAGTAAAGATGGATATTGAGATCACTGAGGAGGAGAATGGAGTGGTAGAGGCCAGGAGGGAGGAGGCGAGGTCCGCCCACTCAGAGAGAAAGATGGTGATTTGATCACGAGGCCGGTAGATTGTAGCCATGGTAAGAGAGTGGCTAGGAGAGAGAGAGAGAGCCTACAGACTAGGCATTCAAAAAAGGAGTAGGACTGAGTGGGAATGATAGAGGCAGGAATCCACTCAGGAAAGATCAGGGCTACCCCTCCACCGGACCAGGAAGATCTGGGTGCGGAGAGGATCTTGTAGCCATCAGGGAGGAGAGTGTCAAAGCTCGCGACAGGGCTGGCCGTGAACCAAGTCTCAGTAATACCAAGGACATTAAGGTGTAGTTCTTCAAGGAGGTGGCAGATGTCAGAGGGGTGTTTGACAGCAGAGCGAGAGTTGAGAGTGACAAGATGAAGAAGGTTGCCAGCCTTAAAGACCTTCCGGGGATGGGTACAGATCAGAGGTACACCCTGCGAAGGAGAAGGAGCCCTAGGAGGGGCATAGGAGGAGGAGAGAGAGGGCAGGTAGTCAAGGGAGAAAGGAGGGGATAGCAGGAGATGAGAGGAAATTGATGAGGCGAGTGACGCGCCTATCAAAGAGGAGGAGATTGGCCTGAGGGCCTTGGACCATGACAGTGCCATTAAAGTAGATATTAATGATGACTTTAGAGGAGTCGAATGAAGCCATGAGAACATCCCAACGAGTGCCACCATTAATGGGAGAGGAGGAAAAAGGACAGAGCACAGAGATCATATGAAGTGTCCATGGATCTGCCAAAGGAACGACAAAGAGGATGTCAGTGAGGGTCTGTCTGGAGGAAGCATTAGAGTAGGTCTCAGCAATAGGAGGACCAGGGTTGGAAGCCAGGATATCCTTTTTGAACTTCTTCCTGCCAGACGTAGTGAGAAGGGAAGGACAGTCAATGGACAAGCAGTTGGAAATGATAGGGGAGACAGAAAGCGCCATGGGAGTGGAAGCAAGGGAAGTAGTGAGAAGCAAAGGGGGCTGAGGCAGGTAGGGGTGGAACCAAAAGAGAGTGGTGAGGTCACTGGGCCAGCAAGGTACAGAAAAGCAACAGTTTACAAGTAAAGTACAGCGTAATTAGCAAAAACAGACAAATTTGACTTTCAGGCAGCAAGCAAAAACAGCAAAATTTGACTTTCAAACAGCAAGCAAAAACAGCAAAATTTGACTTTCATACAGAAAGCAAAAACAGCAAAATGTGACTTTCAGGCAGCAAGCAAAAACATTAAGATGTCATCTGCGAACATGGCTAGTTTGTATTCCTTTCCACCAGTGATCATTCCTTTAATCCCTTCATCTTTGCAGATAGCTATGGCTCTAACAACAATGCGAACAACAATGGTGAAATAGGACACCCCTGTCTCATTCCTCTTCCCAGGGCAAAAGGTTCAGAGACTATGCAATTGACCGAAATCACAGCATTTGGCACCCTATAGAAAGCCCTCACGCCCTTCATCCCTCTCTGCCCAAATCCCATTCTGCCCATTGCTTCAAATAGAAAGCTTCAGTCTACCCTGTCAAACGCTTTCTCTGTGTCCAAGGAGAGCACTAAAGATTCCTCTCCATCTATCAGGTCTAACTTCTTTCTAATGTTATCCGGACCCTGCCTTTCCTTTATGAAGTCCACCTAGTCCGAATGGACTAGCTTGGGCAGAAACCACTTAACCTAGTTGCTAGTGAGATTTTAGCATCCACATTCCTGTTTGTTTTGCCCTTCCTCATGCAATACAATTACCCCTGCTTGTAAAAAGGATTCTGCCAGTGGCGCTCCCTCTAATATGGAATTAAATGAATGTCTGCATATCTTTTGTATAACGCCAATGTATGTCCATCCCGTCCAGCGAGTTTCCTGACTTTCATTGCTCGTATTGCACTGATGACCTCTGTCAATTCGTTGGGAGCCTCCAAGACCTGTTGATCTACTGGAGTTAGCTTCAGTATCTCCAATACATCCAGAAAGGATGACCTACCATGCTCGCCCACCTCCTTTCCCATTGCATATAGTCCTCTATAATATTCCCCAAATCTCTGCCTACTCTCAATTTATACACTACCATTGCACCTACTTTGTTCCCCTTTTTGTAATAAAACTGTTTGCAGTAGCAGAACTTGGCATAAACTTTATCTACCCATAGCTCCTTTCAATGCCCTTTGTTTTTCCATCACTTCTTGTAACTTAGAGCCATTTTCCTTGGTTTTGTGCCTAATCTTTCCTTCCAGTGCTCTGATCTCTCCCTTCAACTTGTTTTCCAATAGCAGCCTTTCCCTTTTTTCACTGCATCTTCCGATATTAACAGGCCCCCAAAAGTGGCTTTCCCTGCCTCCCATACCATATGTAGTCCCACCTGCCTGTCTCATTAATTTGGTAGACTTTTTGTATATGTTGCATACTCTCTTCATCAAACACTGGTTCCTTGAATAACAAATCCTTCTCTCTTGCTATCTTGTCTCCTATAGCAATCATTACTCTCACCAAGTTGTGATCCGTCCTCCCCACCACGTGTATAGAGGCCTCCCTTATATGATCGTCTTGTCGTGCGTCCATAAATATGTGGTCTATACATGTACAGGTTTAGTGTGGGATGGAGCAAAACGTATATTCCCTCAAATCCAGGTTCCATTCCCTCCATGCATCTACTAAAAAGCGATTCTGTATGAATGCTGAAAGGGTGCTCCTCGTCCTCTCCTCTCTATCCTCTGCCCCCGGTCTTGTAACACACCTATGTACATTTGGGTCTATCACAATTGAAATCTCCCCCACAAATCAACATGCCCACCTTCCAGGCTATCAAGTTATGAGAGTGGTCGCACAAAACTCAATTTGTGCTGTGTTCGGGGCATATGATGTACTTAGCGTCAAGACCTGGTTTCCTCTTTTACATTTTACTGCCTACCATCTACTTCCCATCCCTCTTTTGATATCCTGAATTTACAATTCTAGGAATTTCATATATATAATGCCCCCCCCCCCCACCTTTCTTATTAGTGCCTGAGCCCCATATAGATCATCCTGCTACTTTCCCTCTTAGGTCAAACTCCTCCCGTCCCGATATCTGGTTTCATGTACAAAAAGAACATTGATTGCCTCCTGTCGGAATAACCTTAACAATATTGCTGTCTTTCCGGGAGAGTTTAGGGCCTTCACGTTCAACGTACCAAACCTTACATCATTACCAAGCATAAAACCACATTGGAAATCTGAAGGACCAGACATTAACAAGGCATCATACAATTCTATAACATATCCATCTAGATAGACCACCACCCCTTGTGCCTGCTTCTTTGTGTAGACTCCTCTCGTTCTCTTGGCCCTCTCTGCCCCAATTAAACACCCCTCCCCTGCCAACTTTCCCCCCCACACCACAACATAACGAGACATCTGCTCCAGGCCACTAGGGAATTAGGAGGTAGA
This sequence comes from Ambystoma mexicanum, assembly GCF_040938575.1. Lineage (NCBI taxonomy): Eukaryota > Metazoa > Chordata > Amphibia > Caudata > Ambystomatidae > Ambystoma > Ambystoma mexicanum. The sequence continues at coordinate 1,468,843,894 of NC_090923.1, read as the reverse complement.
TGCTAACTACCTGTTGCCCCAGCAACATAATAATTCCTCTTCTGTTCTCCCACCCAGGATCATTATCCTCATACCGTAAACCAGTCAAAGTTCATATACCGCTCCCGTCTCACCGCAGCCTCCTCCACCCTTCCACCCCTGCGTCCCAGTGCAGTATTACAGTGCACCAGCCATTGCTCACCATCATAGTTAGTTTCTGCCTGTCATCTGTACGCTTTTTGAGACTTCTGAGGTCCAGTCAAACTCCAACCTGTGCCACCTTCTGTAAGAGTCCTCGCAGGACAAGGCCGATGTGTTGGGCAACGCAGGTCTTCAGGAGACACTGCCCGATGATACGTAGCATGCAGCGCTACGTCCACGCTTCAGAGCCTTTAAGAACCAAGGATTGGACCCTCTGCAGAGAAGCCCTCGCAGGTCAAGGCTGCGGTGTTGAGCGATGCAGGTACGCAGGAGACGCTGCCCGATGACACGTAGCACACAACACTATGGCCACGCTTCCGAATCTTTAAGAACCGAGTATCGGACCCTCTGCAGCAACGCCCGCGCAGGACAAGGCTGCAAGGCTGCAATGTTGAGCGACGCAGGTGTCTGGCGGCGAATGGGTAGCAGCAGAGATTGCGAGCGCCGATGACACTCAGTCCATCCGCGTCCGTAAGGTAAGAAGGTGCAGGGAGGGAGAGTAGCACTGCTGCACTCAATGCAACTCCCCGGCCTTGTGCATCCCTTCCCCTCACCTCCCTTCTCCACGTGCGCTCCCACCCGCAACTCAGGCGCTGTTTCTCTCAGCTTTGCGCATCCTTCCCCTCACTTCCTGTCTTCATGCTATTTGCCTTCCCGCACCTCAGGGTCCGCTTCTCCCACCCTTGCATGTCCTTCCGCTCACTTGGTCTCCACGTGTGCTTTTCTCCCCACACCTCAGGCTCTGCTTCTCCCGACCTTGCGTGTCCTCCCCCTCACTTCCAGTCTCCACGTGCGATTCCCAACCGCAACTCAGGCTCACATGCTTTCCTCCCCTCACCTCAGGCTGTGCTCTCCCGGACTTGCGGGTCATTCCCCTCACTTCCCGTCTCCACTAACACTTCCCACCCAAAACTCGGGCTCTGTTTCTCCTGTCCCTGCGCGTCCTTCCCTGCACTTCCCGTCTCCACGTGCACTTTGCTCCCCGCAACTCAGGCTCCCCTTCTCCCGGCCTTGCACGTCCTTCTCCTCTTCTCCTCTTGGTTCCCCAGGGTTACTAGTTTGCTGCGTATCTTGTACTGTCTTTGCATTCACCCTCATTCTCTATTGTTGCTTGTATTGTATATTTGCTGTTTGTTGCATTCCTCTTCTTACTCCTCTGAGTCCCCCACTGCTACTAATGTCTGCCCACTTTGTACTGTACTGTATTGCATTTCCCTTCACCCCACCCCCCTTAGTGGTCTCTATTGTATTATCGCACATTATTGCACTGTCTCCTTCTCTTTAGGTCCTATCGCCCACCCCCAAACATGTGAGCTTTGTTGTTTTGATTCTCTGTGATCACTGTACCCGTTCTCCTCTTGTCCTTCCCCCTTGTGTGCCCCTACTGTGTGACCTCTCGCCCCCACACCCTCCTGCTTTGCTGCCTTCTCTGCTCTCCTCTTCACACCCCTCTATGGTGCTCTCAGTCTCCCCTATCTTCTCCAACTCCTATTCTATCCCCTATCCTATCCCCCTCACTAAGTCTGATACCTACAGCAGTGCGTCCTCCGGACAGACCCTCCCGACATGTTCTTTGTCGTTCGCTCTCCAGGCCTATGGACCCCAAATATTGTCTCTGTTCTCTCTCCTTTTTCCTCCTCACCCCTTAATGGTGGCACTCAGTGGGAGGTCCTCCGGGCCCCCTTCCACTACTCCAAGACCATCATTAATGTCTATCTGAATGGCACTGTCTTGGTTGAGGGCCCTTAGCCCAATCTCCTCCTTTTCGATGGACGCTTCCTGCGTCTTATCAACTTCCTTCCTTCCTCTGCTACTCCTACGTACACCTTTCTGGCTCCTCTGCCACCTTCCTCTAACACCACCTCTCCGGAACCCTTCCCTGCTTCTCTGGCTGCTCTGCCTCCTCCCTTCTCGGCCACTTCCTAGACACCCTCTTCTTCCTCTCCGACTATTCTGCCATCTTCTTCCTCCTCCTCTGCCCACTCTCGGGCACCTCTAACACCTCTGCAGGGCATACCACAGGCCTGTACCCCTCCACGGAAGTCTTTCAAATGTGGCAATCTGCTCCACGTCGCTACCCTTTACTCTTGCTCTGCTGTCAAACACAGAACTCGATCTGGGTGTCCTCAGTTTCACCGAGACATGGTTTACAGCCAGCTCTGTCACGAGTTTCAACACTCTCCACCCTGATGGCTATAAGATCCTCTCCGAACCCAGAACCAACCGTCCAGGAGGTGGAGTGGCCCCGATCTTCCTGGAGTGGATCCCTGCATCTATCATTCTTATGCAGGTGTACTCCTCCTTTGAATGCCTGGTCTTCAGGATCTCTATCTCTTCTGGCCTATCTCTTACTGTGGCCACCATCTACAGGTCACCCTCTTCCTCCTCGGAGATCTCAACATCCACTTGGATGCCTAATCTCTGTGACTCTGTCACTCTCTATTCTTTCCTCTGGCCTGACACACACTGCTGGGCACACCTTGGATGTTCTTATCTCCTCAGACATCCCCCTCTCTAACCACTCCTCTCTCCTGGACTAACCACTTTCTTCTCGCCTCTCACCTGTCGCTCTCTATCCCCCAGGCGAAGCCGACCCCAGCGCTGCCTCCTACCTTCTCGGTCATTCGGCCCATGAAGTGCGTTCAGTGGAGGCTTTTGCCGCTACCTCCTCTCCTCCTCCTTCACCTGCGGCTGAATCACACTCTGACACAGCCCTCTCCAACCTTCATCTCACAATCTCCAACACTCTTGATGTCCTTTCCCATGTCATGAGGATTGGTCTGAAGCTCACATCCAAGCGCAATTCTTGGTATAATTCCAGTCTCGCCATCCTTAAACGAAAATGCAGGGTGAATGAGAGGAAGTGGAGAGCATCAGACTCATCCTCCGACAAACTGGCCTGCCGGCTGCTCCAAAGGCAATATAAACTTTCTGTCCTGTCCAAGAATAGAGCTTACATCCAAGCCCGTGTCTCTGCAGTCTCTAACAGCTCGGCCAAACATTTCTAAATCTGCAAGGAGCTGGCCAATCCTTCTGCAATTTACACCTCTCCTGTTCCCTCCCAGGTCCTCTGCATGGCACTGGCTTCTCACTTCACCACTAAAACCCTGGACATCCTGTCCACCTTCTCCTCTTCCTCTCACTGTACCACTCCTGGCCCCCCTCTGGCCATCTCTCCTCCTCCTTTCGTCTCCTTCCCTGTGTTCACTTCCGACAATGTTTCAAGACAAGTCTGATCTATGAAAGTCTTGTCAAAGCGGGTGCTCACCTGCGCCTCCAGAACCATCAAGGACCACATTGACACCCTTGCTCCAGTCTTGGCCGATTTCTACAATCACTCTTTTGCCACTGGAACCTTCCCTTCCCCCCTAAAGCACTCCCTTGTGCATCCCATCCTCAAGAAGCCCTCTGCCGATCCTTCCTCTCTGGCAAACTACTGCCTCATCTCTGTCACTCCTTTCCTTGGCAAACCTCTGGAAAAGCTGGCCATCTCCCAGTTTACTCTCCATACTGAATCTGTTGGCTGCCTCTATGACCACCAGTCTGGCTTTAAAGCAGCCAGAAGCAAGGAAACTGATCTCCAGAACACCTGTCAAGACCTGCTCTCTAATCTCGATTCTAACCTTCCTTCTATCCTCATTCTCCTTGATCTATCCTCTGCTTTCGATACAGTCAACCACGCCAACCTGATCAATCGTCTTTGTGACAACCTGGGCATCACTAGTCAGGCCCTAGCATGGTTGACCTCCTTTCTCTCCGATTGACCCTCCCAGGTGCAAATTGGGTCCTTTCTCTCTCCTACCTTTCTCTCTATTTGTGGTGTTCCCCAGGGCTCTAACCTCTCACCCTGGCTCTTCAACCACTACTTTGCTCCTCTGGCCCACCTCATCTCTACTTTCTGTTCTAAATTTCAGTTTTATGTGGATGACACTCAGCTCTCTTTCAGCCTCCTCTGATCTTTCGCTCATTCCTGACTGTCTATCTGCGATTCAAGAATTGTGTGCCTCCAACAACCTCTGACTTAATGCCAGTAAGACTGATATCCTTCTCATTGGGACCCCCTGCTCCCGCTTTCCCTTTTGCACTCTGGCCCTCCACCCGCACCTTCCTGTGAGGCAAAGAACCTTGGTGTCATCTTTGACTCCACCCGCTCCTTCTCTCCTCAAATCTCTAAGAAGTCACACTACCAGCTGCACCTCCTCAGAGGTATTCTACCTTTTCTCACTTTCCCCTAGAAGCTCACTGTCTCTAGAGCCCTGGTTCTCTCTAGGCTGGACTACTGCACCAGCGTGTTTCTAAATCTGCCTGCCCTTACACTTCGCCCTTTGCAACTAATCCAGAACAGGACTTCGAGACTTGTCCTTGACCACAAGCCCTGGGATTGTTTCTCTCCCGCCCTGAAATCTCTCCACTGGATTCAGGTGGGTGCAAGGATCAAGTTCAAGTCTCCATTCATCATTCACAAGGTTTTCTGGGGCAGGGGACCACACTACATCCAACTCTCTCTTCCTAAGCACCTTCCTTCTCGAGCCCTCTGCTCATCCACCTCCGACTCTGAGGGTCAGACACTTCTCTAGCTAGAGAGTGGGGGGTAGATCTCTGTCCTCGGTAGGGGCCTCCCTCTGGCACAGCCTCCCTGCCTTTCTCAAACTTGAGCAGGACCACCTAAGGTTCCGGAAGCAGCTCAAGACCCTCATTTTCGCTTCTGCTTTCCCTCCCTCCTCTGCTGATGCTCCTGTCTGCTGTGCTACCTGATTACCTGACCACTCACTAAACCTCACAGGCACCAGGCTCCTGCACAACCTGTGATCAGTAGCCCCTTGCACTGCCTGCTGCCCCCCACCCACTTAGGGACTGTATCAGCAAGCCTACAGTCCCCTGCCTCTCTGCACTTACTTGAGCCACCACCCTGGCAGCACTTATTGCGTTCTTGCCATTGCACTCTCCTCCCTCCCCTCCCCTCCCCCTTGGCACTTCTCCTCTTCCCTTCCCCTAGCACTTGCACAATCTGAATTACACAAGGCCCAATAAGATCGTTTGTTTAGTCTTGCCTCCGTCTACCCTTCCTTGTCTTGTCACGCCTAGAAACACTTGTTCACAGGCGCATTATAAATGATTTATATATGATATATCATGAATGCCTTAGTTTGTTTTAATTTGGGGGCCATCCTTTTCTGATTGTTCCGCCTGGATCTCTGCCAGAGCTTGCATGGCCTCCTCCCTGTCCTTCACTACGAATGCAGCACCTTCACCCTCGAAGGACAGAGAGAACGGGTATCCCCAACAATATCTACATCCCCTCTCGGTAAGCCAGGAAGTCAGGGGCTTACATTGCCTCCTCCACTCTGGAGTGGAGTAGGACAAGTCCTGAAACAGAACTACGCCCCCCAACCTTCACCACTCCTGCCGCCTTGGCCTTTACCAGGATCTCCATTTGGTCTAAATAGCAGTGGCATTTTATAACTGAGCGCGGACATCCGGCAGGGCCTCCCGTCCTATGCATCCTATCAATTCCAGGGAGTTCCCGTGCCTCATCTCCCAACAGAGCCTGCCATATTTGTTTTACTGTGCACCCCAATTCCTTGGGTGATTCACCATCCTATTGCGGGAGAGCCAGGAGACAACGTTGTTTTGCCTTTCACTATTCTCCAAGTCCTCCAGTTTGAGAGACCCCTCCCTATCCTTTTCGAGCTAGTTTCCAGTATGCCTACCGATGCTGCATTATTTTCCAAACTCTCCATTCTTCATCCATTGAATCCATCCTCTCCTTCAGCTTCCTCGCTGAGCTCTGAACATCTGACTGCAGGGCCTTTATATCCTGCATAATGTCCTTTCTAGTTCCCTATCTCCTGGGATATCTTCAAATGCCCTAGAGCCCCCATACGTTCAGATGAGCCGACTACCTACCGGGTAGGCCGGTCCCCCATGGAATTGCTGGTATTCCTACACCCAACCAGCGGTCGTCTGGATTGGAAACCTGGACCTTTGATCCCTCTGCCCTCCTCCACTGGGTAGCAATGAGCCCGAGGCTTCAGCCCCGTTGGACCTGCCTAGGCTCCTTCCTCGCAGTGAGCCCTCCTCAGCCCGTGGCAGCCGTACTCCTCCCAGCATGGGGTGAAGGCATCATGAAGTAAGACACAGACAACAGATTCACTTTTCTAAAATAAAATGGTTTCTTTCATAAATGTCAGGATGGAATAAAGCCTAACTTGCCTTATGCTAAGGTGGGATTTCCCTACCTAAAGAAACTAAGGATAGTCTGTGTCATTAAGTTCAACTTAAAAGTCAGTCTGTGTCCAAAACCTATACTTGCCCTCACAACTAAAGATATACAATGTGTAGGGATGTCAGCAACCAAAGAAACAGTGTTTGAAATACAATTCAGAGTTTCTTCCAGCTCCTGGCTTGCTTTTGAGCTTCCTCTTCCCCATGTCAAAAACAGTTCCACAAAAAGGCCCCAGGGTTCCCTTGCCCAAGAAGGCAGCTCTTCTACCTTCAAAATCAGTCAGTTCAACTCTCTCAGCTTTCAATAATGATTCCAAATCAACTTTGTAACCTTTCAGGCTTTTCAACAGTTCACATAACTTGCTTCTTTATTTAATCACGTTAATACTTGCTGGACAAAACAGCTTCAGTATCTTGACTTTTCTTGGTTCTCTTCAAGTAAGGGTTTACTCAGTTTAGGCGCAGTTGTCAGACTATACAGTCCATCCACTACAGGTCATGCAACCGATAGCCCTGGGCCCTTGCTTACCCACTTGTGTTCTCTCACTTATGAACCTGTACCATTTGTTGCCATTCAATTCTGCTTTTCATCTACAGTCTCTGGGCTGTACCATAAAGTTTTTTCCATGCTTTATGTCTCTTTGAGCATGTATTTATTTCACATTCTACTTGGCCACCTTGTAGGTCATACAATCCTTCATATAGCCAACACAGGTTTTCTTTTCTTTAAACCAATGTTTTCAATTCACAGTCAATTCTGTTTCTTCTTAACAGTCTCTTAACTAGGCCACAATTGTGACTTTCACACAACTTCTTTGTGGTGTTTATTCCTTCTCACCGCCTTGCTTTCACACTATCCAATAGTGCTTATCATTTGCTTTTCACTTGGTTCACAAGCTCTCATTACTGGCTTTCACTTGGGTCATACTTTCACATTGTCCATCAGTGCTTTTTACTTGTAAATGCACATCACTTATTTTTCACTCGTGCAGTATTTTCATATACTTTGCATTTCTTTTCCTTAGTTTGGTATTCAATAATTCACAAAGTACTTTGCAGCTTGTTCAGTATTCCAATTCTTCCATTCGGTCTCCAGACCCATTAATTACACGTTTTCATTCAATCAGCATCTTCCTCTGCTCAAATCCAGCCCCTGGAGTGCCCATGCATGAGTGTTCCCTCTCTGTCACTCACTGGTACACAGCCGCTCCTCTGTGTGCTTTTGGTTTCTTCTCCGGCTTTATCTCGTTCCCCTTTCACTTGTTGGGAGCTCCGAAACTTCCAAAACTTGCTGCGGCTGTCTACGGCATATTGAAGTCTTCTGTGTCCCCCAGCTCCAGCTATGGACACACGGCACAGGGCGCTGTAGGGTTCTCGACCTTCTCAAGACTCGTTCGGGCCTCAGCGTGTTTCTTGCTCCCCTGCAGTGCTCAGCGTCCTTTTCACCGGCCCCTCACCAGCCTGCTCTGCGTCGTGTTACTGCATCCTTCTCAGGCGGGTTTTTTCTTTCCTCTCGCTTGTCTCTCCTTATATGCACCTGTAGCCTGGTTTATCCACTACTCATCCTTGTACCTCTGCAGTGCAGAAGTCATTTTGTCACACTGGGATGTTTGTCTTGACGATGAGCCAGACCCTTAGAAGGATTTTGCTCATCTGGCTGGGGTTGTGTGGCAGATGCCATCTGAGTGGGTGAGCTTTTTTGATTTTTGATATGAAAAATATGCTATTTTCTTTTTCAGAAAGTGAGTTTTGCTTAACAGGCTTTCAAAATGTTCCAGGCTGAGAAGTGTACTTTTTTGGCCCCGTCTACAGACACACACCAGCAGCTGCAGTAACATTTGGCAGCATGGCAGGTGCATGTTAACAAGTCCCTACCAAAAACAGCCTGATAAAACCAAATTCATTCCAACGGCTGTGGGCTGGCTTTAAATGTACCGGCACCCATGTGTAAAATACATTTAACTACATAACCTCATTTGTCAGGTTGTAGAGCTTTGGCTAAATATACATTTAAAGCTATAATAGCTCGAAATATATATTGGCAGGCGAGGAAGAACAATTAAAATTGCCAAAAATCCAATCTCATGTAATTTATTGTTTTCACTTGATTTCCACTGGGTTTGCAGCTGCAGGGCTATTTGTATATTGTGTTTGGCCTCGAAGATTCAACTATAACATATGTTGGGCCTTTCATATGATTCTCTTTGTAATCTGTTGGGAAGCTTTGACACCTCTCCCAGCAGAACAGAACATACGATCTATAGAAAAGGAGTGGGAGCTTCAAATGGGCTTTTGCAACACAGCAGGGAAGTCGTCCCAGGGAGATAATTACTGGAGTCCTGTTGATCTGAGGCAGACAGGAGGTAGGGCGAGGGAGGACTGGTAGGCAGAATCCTGTGCACTGCCCTTAGGGACCACTACAAACAATTAAGACTACAGGTGGCAATACAAGTTTTACCTTTGGTACAAGCCTGTACTACTATGTCAGAGTGGTAGCAGTGGCGGAGCAGCTAGGCTTATCTCAAGAGTATATGAGCAGTAGCAGAGATTACACAAAGGGACCACAATTACTGTGACTCAAGCAAACACTGACTCATGGTTTCAGGTAGAAAAATATAAGTACATTTATTTTTAAACAATTTGTTGTAAACACAACACTTCTATTAGATTAAAAACCACACAAAAAATATACTACAACTAACCAATTCACTTTGTACAGTAAGTCTCAAGGTAAGTACCCTGTGTTTGAATGGACCAGTGTTATGAACAAACCATGTTACCGCAAATACGATTGCAATCACTTTTTGACAGTTCGGTCTAATAATTAAACACGTATCCGTGACATGAAATGCTACCGGGGCAAAAACACACTTAGCACCTGAGATACCCAGAGGGAGTTGGAGGCAAAAATCACAGGCAATATTTTGGTTAAGCAGACAGATTCGAGAAACACTGAGAGACAGGAGTTCAAGAGTCAAGAGTACTTCGATATTGTCAATGTTCGGAAGCAAAAGTTATAAGAAGGAGGGGAGACAAGGGCAAGCCTTAAAGATGCAGAAAAGGGGTTCAACCTGTTTCCTCAATGGTGCAGCTGGTGCTCTGGCAGTTGTTCCTGTTGGTTTCCCGCAGACCCACGGTTCCTGGAGCTTCGAGGTGAAGGAGGACATCTGAAGGGGGTCTGCACCACACAGGGATGAAGCCGGCAGCAGTGACAATGAATAAAAGGTGTGCTTCTTAAAAACAGGAGAGGCTCTTCAGGTGGCTTTCCGGACCACTACAGCAGTGTGCAGCGATTTCAACCACGAAGGTGACCTCTGGCTGAAGAAGATGAGCTGGTTATCCCTATCAGTCTCAAGGGAAGACGACTCTGGACTGGATCTTCTCTAGTCGTCGAAGGGTAGATAGCTCAGGACTGCAGCAGGGCTTCACCGGGACGGGCTAGTTGCAGCAGTCGTCGTTCTCTCCGCTTCTCTTCGGTTCCTTGTAGTTGCAGTTGCAACTCTGACTTCTAGCCCAAGAGACCTGCCTTTTATGCGCAAAACCCCCATTCAAACACCCTGGCTGTCAATCACCCAGCAGGGGGTTGTCCAGCCTGGACAAGCACCTCAGCCAATCATGGCAAAGTGCGACTTGGGTTTCCTAGGATACCCTGTGCAGGGGGTGACTACACCCCTCCCTCACATTCAGTCCACCTAGACACCCAGGCACCAAGAGGAGGGCTTCTGGGCTGAAGCCTGCCAAAAGACGGTGAACAAAGAAGGCGAACCTAGTTTGCCGCGCAAAGTAAAACACAAGAAGGACTTTAATAAAAAAGAAATGGTGAATAAACCCAACCGGAGCCAAAAGAAAGACAATTTGGTAAAGCGGGTTTATGTTCGAGATTAATATAATAGCCTAAAACAATACCACGTTTAGCTAATATAATTGCGGTAGAAAAGTTAGGGTAGATACCACTGCCACCAGCCAAGTCTAAATGTTAAAAGAGCGAAACAATGCTCTAGGAGGTACAGATAAAAAGGGATACGAAGTAACCCTTTCCAGTACTCCATGGAAGACGGGGTGTACTGGATCTGTGGTAGATTGATTAGATAAAGTTAATGGCAACTTTATCTAATCAATCTACCACAAAGGGGACCACTGAAGTGGTGTACTCCAGAGTCCATAATCACAAAAACAGAGAAATACACATGAAAAAACACAGGTAAGAGTGGGGGAAAAGCTCACACTCTTACCAAGTGGAAGGAAAATAAACTCCAGAAGTCCAGCCAAGCTGCTGGGGGACTCACTAGGTGAGGGAAATTAGCCATCAATGAGAATTCTCCCTGACACTCGCCCCTCGCCCCCAGACTAAGGGACAGGAGGATTTAATCCACTCCTGGATGGACCTCATACCTCTAGTCGGTTACAAACATCCTAGAGAGACCATCAGCATTTTGGTGGTGACTTCCTGCTCTGTGCTCAATGGAAAAATCAAATCCTTGCAGGCAGATTGACCATCTGAGTAACTTTGGGTTTTCCCCTTTCATTTGCATCAGCCATCTCAAGGGTTGGTGGTCAGTCTGAATAATGAAGGTAGATCCATACAAGTATGGTGTAAACCTCTTCAGTGCAAATCATTCTCTTTCTATTGTTGCCCACCTTGTCTCAGGATCCTTTAACTTCCTGCTGATGAAACAAATGGGGTACTCCCTACCTTTCTCATCCTGTTGACTAAGGACTGCATCTATACCTACATTAGAAGCATCAGTCTGTGGGGGCACTGTTGCGCACGACAGAAATGGCTGCATGATTCCAGAGCTCCCGCTCCACTAGGATATCCTGCACCATAACATTCGTTATAACACTGCCTGCGTGGTCTATCTGTTCTGGGAAGGCAGTCCAGCTATCCGTGGTTGGCCGGCTGAACTCCTGTGGGTCGGGACCTAAGAGCACCGGAGATACAACCCCTGGCAGATCAGCCGATGCACGCGGCCAAAAGTATCCTGTTACGAGCTCCAGGACGATTCACGCGAGTGCCGCGGCCCGGCTGTAGTGCTGAGGCCCCTGATGGGAGGAGCCTAAACTGGGGCCCAGCCCCGACACCTTGCTGGTAATTTGCGGGGCTATCCGCAACACGAGTGGTTCAATTGGACGACCTGACCTGTATTCCAGTCCGGCCCCGATGTGTGGAGACCCGCGTCCGCTGAAATCCTGAAAAAAAAACCTGTGGAGTCTGCATTAAAACTGGTGACGGGGTTCACGGCAGGCCCGTGATACTGGACCGCGAGAAGATCTGGAGACGAGAGCAGCCCGAGCGGTGTCGGGTAAAGAGGCACGACTGGGCGGCGGATAAGTGGCCGAGAAAAGACTCATCATTTTCCGGGGGCAGCGGCTGCAGACCCCGGGACAATCCCTTTGGAGCAAATATTCCTTGCTCTGCGCTCCTTTGGACCGGCGAACTCCGGTGGTGTGTGCGGCAGGTTGGGAACACTCATACGCCCTCCCCAAGTCCCCTGATACTTACCTTCGCTGGCGGCGCACTGAGCGGGCTGCAGTGGGCTTTTGCTCCGCGTGGGGGACTGGACTAAGTAGAGGCCCCAGCACATACAACAACTGCAGGCCGAAGCGGCGCAGTAATCCTGCTAAACTATCACAGCACTTACTGCATTGCTCCAGTGCACAATTCCGACAGTACCATGGGGGAGCCACAGAAGTCGGGGAAAAGCGCCAAAACTCCCGGGAACCAGAAGAAGGGCCCAATGGACGCTTACACAGGCAGTCAGAGTCTGGCTACGCCAGCTGACGCCCATGCAGATGCTAACGTGACCCCCACTTCTGAGCCTAGTGAGAATTTAGACAACTTAACCGCAAAAGTGCTGAATGGTTTCCGCGCAGTCAACACGAAATTGGACGACATAGTGTCCACTATCGGCTCCTTAAAAGCTAGAATAGAGAAATAAAGTTTGCGCATCACGGAGACCGAAAGCAGTATAAGCACTAATGAAGACACTATTTCGCATCACAGCCATCACATAATTCAAATCAAAGAAAACATGGTGAAACTACAGAACAAATGCGAAGACTTAGAGTCGCGTTCTAGGAGAAATAATATCCACGTGGTGGGAGTAGCGGAATCTTTTGGCAAAGGCCAAATGGAGAAACAGCTTGAGGCACTGCTTAAAACCGTGTTTGGACCGGAGGCATTCTCTGAACATTTTTTGGTGGAACGCGCTCACCGCACTTTGGCTCCAGCACCTAAACCGGGTGCACCACCACGCACCATTATCGCACGACTCCTCAATTACAGGGACAGGGACACTATCCTACGTAAGGCAAGACAGATGGGCACCCTTCAATATGAGGAAAGTCACATCCACATCTACCTTGATTTCTCCTCGGGGGTACAGGCAAGCAGAAGATCCTACGAGCCAGTCAAGAGGCTCCTAAGAGAACGCCAGACCCCATACGCTCTGATGTTCCCGGCAAGGATGAGGATCCAGCATGCAGGGAGGGCCCATTTCTTTGAGTCTCCGGCCGAAGCCATGCAATATATTGAAACGTCCATACCTCTTCCTCCCAGAGGGGGTAGACCGGCCCAAAATAACAGACCCAGGCCTGCAGATTAAGGAATACCCGTCTGTCAACTCCTTCTAAGGCTCTAGTCATGATGAGTGTTTGATCAAGATATACCAGGCAATTTGGTTGGTGGAGTTGCCGGACCTGATCGGCGGCCATGTGGAGCAACATGGCTACCCGCGGAATATTTCATAAGTTTTGTTGGACACATCGTCAAGTTGGTGGTGATGATGAGGGTGGGGGGGTGGGATGGGGCGAGGGGTTTGGAGAATTCAGCTCCAGCAGTGACTTATGGTGGCAGCTTGTTGGGGGTTGGTGCGACTCTGCGGAGCCATGTTCAGGCATAAAGAAGTTGGTGATGTTTTGTTGGTTGAAAAGTAAAAGTGTGGTGGCATTGAGGCTGGTACCGAGTATATTGCACGATTACTGTAAACCCGTTGAGTTTGACAATGGCTAATGCTTTGGTTCAGAGCCCAGGTAATGGACTTAAGGTTAAACTCCTGACGTGGAATGTTCGGGGACTAAATAATCAGGTTAAGGTCAAGAAGGTTTCCAACTATGTTGCCAGGCATGCCCCCCAGATCCTGATGCTACAGGAAACCCATTCGGTGGGGATAAGTAATGCCCATATATTGCCCAGGTGGGGTCCCCTGAGGTTCTACACTGATTATTCATCCCAATCCAGAGGGGTGATCACCCTCATTCATCCAGCCCTTGGGTTCAAGGTGGGTGGTCACAAGGTTGATCCTCAGGGCAGATATGTCATGGTCTGGGGGGAGGTGGCTACTCAACAGATACTTCTGGTCAACACGTACGGGCCCAATATCGATGACCCTGCCTTTTACATGGATGTATACCAGTTGATTTTGTCGCTTGATATCCCGATTGTGCAATGTGGGGGGATTTCAATTTGGCTCTGGATCAGACTCTTGATAGATCCTCGAAGGTGGTTAGAACCCCTAATAGGGCAGTGCTGAATCTGAGACATGTTTTGTCGCAACTGTTGCTGGCTGATGCATGGCGTGAAATTCATCCTGATAGCAGGAGATGTACGTTCTATTCCTCAGTGCACGACTCGGAGTCTAGGATTGATTATTGATTTGTCTCCATGTCTTTCATGGCTGGGGTGGAGGGGTGCGAAATCTTTCCCCGAACATTGTCAGACCATTGCCCAGTGCTGCTGGAACTAGTGTTCTGAAAGGCCCCGTGTCCTGCTAGGAGATGGAGGATACTGGGTGGAATGTTGGGAGACCCGGGGACAGTGGAGGAACTTCATGTTGAGATTGCAGAATTTTTTTCTAATAATGTGGGATCAGTGGACAAATGCTCAACGGTGTGGGAATCCTTTAAGGTCTGGATAAGGGGGGTTTTGATGTACAAATCTATGGGTATGCTGAAGGCTGTGCGAACCAAATTGTCCACTATCGAAGGCAAACTAGACGTTCTGGAACAAACATACACCAACCCCAAGACAAAGTAGTATTAGCGGACTTACGCACACACCTCCAAGAGTTTGATAAGCTCACCATAAGGGAGGTCCGATACGTGGCGGCCCCTATACGTGCACGTAGGTACGGGGAGGGTAATAAGGCAGGCAGAACGCTTGCAAACCTACTTAAGCACGATAAGCAACCTACACAGATCACAAGTATACGCACAGCAGTATACGCGCAGCTCAGGGGAGGGTACTGCTCAGAGATGAAGACATTAACAGGGAATTTATGGAGTTTTACAAGGAGTTATACTCCAATAAAGATAAGAAAACACTCGCAGAAATTGAGATATACCTTGAAGCCCTCTCCCTTCCTAAACTCTCTGACGAAGAACGCCTGGCTTTGGATCGACCGGTGACTGCGGAAGAGATTGCAGAAGGAGTCAAAGCATTGGCTTCGGGCAGGCCTCCGGGGTCGGACGAGTTGGGTGCCGAATTTTACAAAGAGTTCCACGAGGAACTCGTTCCGATACTGTTGCAGGTGTGGGAGGAGGCCCTGGAGTGCGGCAGGTTGCCCCCAACTATGAAAGAAGCTATCATAACCGTACTCCATAAGCCTAGGCGACCGCCGCAGGACGTTTCGTTCTATAGGCCCCTGTCACTTATTAACATTGATGCTAAAATACTTGCAAAGGTCCTCGCTAATCGGCTTCTGCCAACAATCCCTACTTTAGTACATCCTGATCAGAACGGGTTTATTCCTACACGATCTACTGCCCTGAACCTCCGACAACTCTTTGGTATAATGGCACAGATAGATCCCGCTAAGAGCGCGGTGGCCATATCCCCGACGCTGAAAAAGCGTTTGACTCTGTCTCATGGGTCTATCTCCTTGCGGTGCTGGAAGCGTTCGGGGTGGGGCCCAACTTCATAAAATATGTGAAACTACTGTACACAGATCCTGGGGCTCGTGTCCTGACTAACAGAGCCATTGCCCGGATGTTCCTGTTGGGGAGGGGAACCAGACAGGGATGCCCGTTTTCGCCCTTGGCCTTCGCATTAACCATTGAGCCATTGGCAGCTGCGGTCCGCCTCAGACATTCGGATAGAGGGATCAAAATGAAGGGATCTACCCAACTAATATCGCTTTATGCGGATGACACTCTGTTATATGTTAAAGAACCTGAACTTAATATAACACCCATTATGGCTGAGGTTCAGGACTTCGCAGAGTATTCTGGGTATATGATAAACAAAGTCAAATCGGAGACATTTCCGCTCACACCGGCCACCCAGTGCCCCACAGTTACAGATGGACTTAAATGGTCTGACGACCGTATCAGATACCTGAGAATTCTTTTCTCCAGTAATAAACTTGCATTATATTCGGATAACCACGAAAGTGCCCTGCAAACTTTAACTGCCAAGCTTCAACTGTGGGGGCGTCTCCCGATCTCCTTGGCCGGCCGAGTTGCTATTCTTAAAATGGTTATCCTCCCTAAACTTCTTTATTTATTTGCCAACATCCCTATATGTCCTGGCAGAGCCTTCTTCACCAAACTCAGATCCAGGGCGATAACATTGCTTTGGAACGGTAAGACTGCGAGAATAAGCTGGGAAAAAATGACAGAACTATATTCTTCGGGAGGTATAGCAGCCCCAGATTTCGAACTTTACTACTATGTGGCCCAGGCTCAGTTCGCTAAATATTGGTATAATGATGAGGACAGCACACCCCATGCATGGATAGAAAAATACACTACACATCCCACCAACATACAATCAGTCATTTTTGATCCACGCTACAAAGACACATGTGAATATAATCCAGTTAGCTGCACAGTCAGGGCATGGGAGGCTATATTCAAAAGGCTTGTACTGGAGGCCCCCTACAAACTCGAGATACCTCTTTGGAACTTTCTGGGGATTCCTCCTACACATGACACAAGTATACAGGAGTCTTGGGACCCTAATTGTTAAATAAAGCTCGGCGATATGTTTGTCAATGGCATTTTTTCATACCTGGAATTGCTGTTGAGGGCGCTGGGTGATGGTCCACTGAAAACATTGCAATATTACCGCATGAGAGCTGCATTTCAGAAAAAGTGGCCTTTGTTCCCGGATGAACCTCCACCGCATCCATGTGTACAAGTGGTAACAGCCAAAAATGGCCTGGGAATTTTATAGGCTATACGCTGAGGTTCAGGCCCATACCCCCACAGTGAATCAGATAAAGGAACGATGGGAGGCAGACTTACAAGTTCCCATCGAGGCGAAGCAATGGGCCAGATATTGTTCACTAACTAAAAAGATCTCGCTTAATTCTGGCCTGAGGTTGATCCAATTTAAAATTCTTAACAGATTACATTACACGCTGGCCAGGATTGCTATATTCGCACTGGGTTCTTTGGATGCCTGCCCTATATGTAATGCCCCTCAGGCGGGATCCTTTCACTTGTACTGGGAATGTCTGGTGGTTAAGGGGTTCTGGAGGGAAGTAGCAGAAGTATTGGAAGGCATAACTCAGGTTCCTCCTATACCCATACGTCCCGTTCCCCTTTCCTCCATACTTATGGGACATCTCTCCGTCCTGTGGGACGGGACCGGAGCACTTTTGTAAAAAGCATCAACATTTTTTTCAAAAATGTGTCCCTCCTCTCTTTCCTGCGCGGGGCCCGGCACGCGGCCGTAACCCCGCCCACCTCGGCTCCGCCCCGCGCTTCGCCCATCAGTCCTTTTCTCTGCACGATCGGGGCTGGACGCACTTGCGTCCTCGGAAGATTTTCTTCCGTTTTTCCCTCTTTGGCTCTCGCTAGCGTTCGTTTACTAGTCTGTCTATGTCTTTTAAACTAGATTTTCCAGACTGTTAATCGTGTCACCGTCGCTTTGCGAGGGCGGATCCCCATCCTCTTTGTTTAGAGTGTTTGGGTCCGGAACACCGTTGGGACTCCTGTTTTTACTGTGACTCCCTTTCTGTCAGGGCTCTTCAACGTCGTTTGGAGGGGTGGGAGGAGGTGTTCGGACGGACTCCTCCTTCGCATTTTCAGGCATTCATCGACGAGAAGAAAAAACGCCCGGTAAATTCTTTGATTTTCAGAGCACCCCGGCCGGGGGATACCTTCCCGGGTTCCTCTCGAGCCGGGAAGGGCATTGATCGCTCTTTTACCGGGGTTCGCCCTGAGGTGCCTGTCGGGCCTAATAATTCTACCGGAGTTTTCTCCGAGGGTCTCTGTAAGGGGCCTGTGATCACTGGAGTACACTCCGAGGCCCCTCCTGTGGGGGCTGTGTGTAGACCCAGTTCTGCTGAGTCGTGGGGTACCGGAGCTTGCTCTGAGGCCGTTCTTTCGGCTTCCCTCAAAAACAAAACCGGGGTACGCCCCGAGGTCTTGGCTGGGCTTGAGGTTACCCAACGCATGTTCGAAGCCCGTGCCGATAAGGCTTCTACCGGGCCTAGGTCTGAGGTCCCTCGTACAGAGGCTAAGGCTACCAACAGTTCTTAGGGGCCAGGCAAGGCCCTGTCGGTGACAGCGCACCGTTCCCGCTCTTGTGGTGACACCAGATCTGTTGAGGGGGCAAAGAAGAAAGTTTCTTCTTTTACCGGCAGTGCCGAGGCTCTTCCTTCGAAGGCTCAGTTGGCGGTTGGTATGTCGCAGAAACATTCCAGGCCTCATAGTACCGGCTCTGCCGAGGTTCCTTACGTTAAGGCTAAAATTAAGACCCCTGATCCATCGACGGGGACCCCTGCCTCACTTCCTCACGTGCCGCAGTTCCCCTCAGATGAGGACAAAATGGCGCCTGTTCCCGCCACGACCACGGTGGCCATTTTAGGTACTACCCCTACAACTACACCATCAGCCCCTGGTGTAGGGTTCGGTCCTTCGGGTGAACCTAAGGTCCCTTGTGCGCATCCTTACCGGCCAGTTTATGATTGGAACGCCTGGATGCCTCTTCCGCACAATATTTTGTTGCCCGTGGGGGCGGCTCCTATGATTTATGTGGATACGTCGGCGGAAGGGCCTGTGTGGCACCCTTCCCCGTTGCGTCCCTGGATTTGTCCACCTCATGAGATGCCCCCTCACGTTCCGGAGCAATCTCCTGAGGACGCCTTTTTCTGTAAAAATCAAGCGCTTACGTGCACAGACTCCATGAGGGAATATTTCAAGGGGCTTTTCAAGGAGATATGTCCACCCACCATATGCCTCTGGCTCCACCCTCCCCGTCGGTGGTTCCGCCGGCACCTTCCTTGCCCGTGGTGCCTTCCCCTGCGCTTCCGCCTGTGCCACCATTGTCCCCAGTGGACAAGGCAGTGCCTGACTCGGCTCAGCAGGAGCCGGACCTGTCAGATGACCCTCAAGGCGATCAGGACAACGAGGACCTGCCCCGCTCTACCAGAGCTTTCCATGACCGGGTACTGGACATGATGAGCTTCTTGGATGTTCCGGTGCCCGAGGCACCTGCTCCGCAGGAGGGCGTGCTTTCTGGGGCGTTCACCTTGTCTCCTTTGGAGCGTACCGGCCTGTTCTTGCAGAAGGACGTTCTGGCCGAGGTCCGAAGAGTTTGGGAAAAGCCACACTCAGGACTTTTTGTCAATAAAAAGATTGACGCGAGGTACAGGCTACATTCCTTGGAAGAAGTGGCCTTGTCGTCTTGTCTGCCTCCCTCCTCCACAGTGGTGGCTGCGGCCATGTTGCAATCCAGACCTGCAGCTTCCTCCTCCGCGATGGCGACTCAGGTCTTGGGAAAGGAGGACAAGCTCCTGGACTCCCTAGGGAGGAAAATCTTTGCCAATTCGGCCTTGCAGTTCAGGCAGGCCAAAGCAGAATTGATTTTGGCGGGAGCTAACATGCGGATGTGGAGAGGTCTGTCGGAGTCTGAGGAGCACATTCCAGTCGAGAAGCTGGAGGATTTCAGAGGAGGCCTTTCCGATGCCAGGGTCTTGGCCCAGGATCTCTTGGAGGCTGTGGCTCACCACGTAGACACCTCGGCTCCGGGTCTGATGCTAGGGGTTGATACCTCGCGGCAAGCATGACTACATGCCACTCAGTTCTCAAAGGTTCTGGACCTTCCATTTCATGGTAAGGAGCCTTTTCACTCTTCTACTGATGTAGAGCTCACCAAAACCAAAGACAGCACCCAGACGGCCAAATCATTGTCTGTTCTGGTTAAACCTCCCTTCAAGACTCAAAGGCCGTTGTCGCAAGGTCGACCTTCCTCTGGTTTTAGGGGCTTCCTCGACCGCAATAATCGCAGAGTGGATGCTCCTGCGGTGAATAAACGCCGTAGACAACAGCGTACGCGGTATTTCTCACGCTCCTCAGCCTCCTCATCAGGTTCAGGTGGCACCGCCACCGATAAACCTCCCAAATGAGGGTTTTCCGCGCTCGCACGAGACCCCGGTGGGAGGACGCATTGCGTCTCATTGGGAGGCGTGGCAGACCATCACAGAAGACAGATGGGTCTTGTCAGTCGCTCAAGCGGGCTTCCGCTTACCTTTACCCCCTACTCCACCCCTCAACCCTCCTTTTCAGATGTCGGGCTCACCCTCCCTCAAGGCCGAGATTCAGAAACTTCTGCTCGTCAGAGCTGTGGAACCCGTTCCCCTTGGGGAACGAGGGGAGAGATTCTACTCCCAGCTGTTTACAGTGCCCAAACCCAACCAGGCTGGCCTGTGCACCATCCTAGACCTTTCCCAGTTCAATCTTTCCCTACCCCAAGAGAAATTCAAGATGATCACGCCCGGCCAGATTCGCTCCTCTTTGCAGGTGGGCGATTGGCTCAGCGTGGTGGATCTTCAGGATGCGTACATGCATATCCTGATTTGGAACCCACACAGGAGATACCTCTGTTTCTCTTTGGGAGAGGAGCACTTACATTTTCGGGTTCTTCGTTTTGGCCTCAGTTCGGCACCGCGTGTCTTCACGAAGATGATGTCGGTGATCGTGGCCCATCTTCGTCTCCAGGGTATCCATGTGTATCCCTATTTGGACGACTGGCTCCTACGCAGCCCTTGCCCGTTGGCAGCAGGGGGCAACCTCCAGTCTCTCCTTCAGCTTCTGTTCCATCTTGGGCTGTCGGTGAACTGGCGGAAATCCTCCACGACGGTCTCACAGGACCTGACTTTCCTGGGTTTTCGTTGGAACACGATAGACTGCCGAGTGTATCTGACCGGGGACAGAATGGCGGATCTGTTGGCCACGTGTCAGATGTTTACGCAGTCGGAGAGCATGTCGGCCTGGTTCTTCGGAGTTCCTGGCGTCAGGCTGTGGACCCGGATTCCAAACGGATAATGATTCCGGATTCCATGAGAGCGGACCTGCACTAGTGGTCTTCTCTCAGCAACCTGTCAGTTGGTGTCGGGTTCCAGGACCCAAGCCCCATGGTGACGATCACGACAGTCTCCTCCCTTTTCGGGTGGGGTGCGACGTTAGATCTTCTTCAGGTCTCGGACCTATGGTCACCTCAGGACAAGCTCCTGCACATAAATCAATTGGAGCTTCTTGCGATTTTTCTGGCGCCCAAGGCATTCAGACCTCTCATTGTCAACAAAGTGGTCCGCATAAGAATGGACAATGCGGTGTCAATGTACTACATAAACAAGCAAGGGGGAACGAAGTCTCCCCCTCTCGTGGATCTGTCCATCCAGATTTGGGAGTGGGGCGTACTTCATGGGGTCTGGCTGCTTGCAGTGCATATCCCGGGCCGGCTGAATGTCACCGCGGATGCCCTCAGCCGGCGGACAGTGGTCAGCTACAAGTGGGAGTTGAAGGCGGAGATCCTATCATGGATTTTCTCGCGTTGGGGCACACCGGAGGTGGACCTCTTCGCCACAGCGATAAACAAGAAGCTTGCTCAGTACGCCTCCAGAGGGGGGCTGGGAGCCTCCTCTCTGGGGGACGCACTCGAGATCCCATGGCACAACATGAGAGCTTACGCCTTCTCGCCTCTTCCTCTGGTTCATCGAGCAATTTGGAAGTTGAAGAGTTCTGTCAACTGTTCTCTTCTACTGATAGCTCCGTGGTGGCCGGCCAGGTTTTGGTTCTCAGAACTTCAACACCTGTTGGTGTGTCCGCCGATCAGGTTACCAGTAACTCCCGATCTTCTTCACCAAGGGGAACAGCAGATGTGGCACCCCTTCCCACAAACGCTCAGCTTGGCGGCATGGTGCCTGAGTTCACGGCTCTAGAGCCTTTGGGTTTGTCTGCGGATAACATGCGCATTATCCAGGCAGCCAGGAAACCCTCGACCAGATCCCAATACAAGAGTAAATGGTTCAGGTTCTGTCATTGGTGTTTGGAGAAAGAATTGGACCCGAGGGTGGCGACGATTGACACGGTGCTGTCCTTTGTCTCCTCCCTAGCAGAGTCAGGGGTTCATGTGTTGTCCTGCAGGACTTATCTCTCTGCGATTTCCGCCTACCTCTCTTCAGACGGGTTTTCTTATTCGTTAACTACCCTGGTGGTGAAGAGACATTTTGCTGGTTTGACACGACTCTACCCTCCGGTTCGTAGTCCGCACCCACCTTGGGACCTAAATGTAGTCCTGAGGGCGCTGTGCCATAAACCTTTTGAGCCAATGGCTATGGTTGACCTCAAGTACGTGTCCTGGAAAGTTTCCTTTCTGGCAGCCGTTACGTCAACGAGGAGAGTGAGTGAGCTCCAGGCATTGTCGGTGGAGCATCCTTTCTTGGTCTTTCACAAGGACAAGGTAGTCCTTCGGACGAACCCAGCTTTCCAACCAAAGGTAGTGACCGAATTCCATCTGAATCAGTCAATTTCCCTTCCGGTCTTTTTTCCGAACCCTGCCTCGGAGGCGGAAAGGGTTCTACACTGTCTGGATGTCCGAAGAGCTCTTAAGTTCTACCTGGACAGGACTGCCGAGCTTCGGAGTTCTTCCCAACTGTTTGTGACCTTCGGTAAACCTCACAGAATCTTTCACCGTCCAAAAGCTGAAACCTCCTAAGGGTATCCATGCACATCAGGTGCGAGGCAAGGCAGCTGTGGTTGCTTTTCAGAAGTATGTTCCTTGGGGGTCCATCGCTAGAGCGGCTACTTGGGCCTCCCCATCTGCTTTCTGTAAGCATTACTGCCTCGATATGAGCTCTAGGGCTGACACTCAGTTCGGCCAGGCTGTGCTGAAGAACCTGTTTCAGTAAGGGGTATGGGGTATTCCCATCCACCCATAGTTCCTGTAAGGAGTGCTTGGGAATCTCCCATAAGTATGGAGGAAAGGGGATGGGACGTAGGAGTATTACCAGGTTACTCACCGTAGTGACCACCTTACTCCTAGTCCATAGTCCCCTTTCCTCGATACGCCCGCCCACCATCCGCTCTAATAAGGTTCCTCTGTTATTGCTAATGGGTCTTGGACCTTGCGATAGAAAAGGACTGATGGGCGATGCGCGGGCGGAGCCAAGGTGGGCGGGGTTACGGCCGCGTGCCGGGCCCCGCGCAGGAAAGAGAGGAGGGACACATTTTTGAAAAAAATGTGGATGCTTTTTACAAAAGTGCTCCGGTCCCGTCCCACAGGACGGAGAGATGTCCCATAAGTATGGAGAAAAGGGGACTATGGACTAGGAGTAAGGTGGTCACTACGGTGAGTAACCTGGTAAATCTAACCCCCCAGAAATATCTTTTTGGGGACATAGGCAAGCACTCAGAAAAAATCAGAAGACTATTCAACATTTCATGTGCGGTTGCCAAAAAATGTATTTTATTGAAATGGAAAAGCGCCATGCCGCCCAGCATGAACCAATTTTTACAAGAATTGACACATGTTAATGAATCGGAGGAGCATTTTTTTTTGACCCAACCTTCGATGTGCAGACCCAAAGACATATGGGGCCTGTTCAGACTCTACCTGTGCAATATGATAACTGATGATGATCTGTCACCATAATACTGTTATGTGAAACTGCATTGACCACATTTATTCCAGTTGTATCTTTGAAATGTACTGTACAATGGTGCTGTTGGCTTCTCTGTTACCACTAATAAAAAAAGAGTTTAAAAAAAAAAGAAGCATCAGTCTGTACAATGAAGGGTTGGTGATAGTCAGGAGCTCTTAGGACTGGAGCTTGACAAAGGACTTTCTTTAGACCTTCAAAGGCTTGATTGCACTCCTCATTCCACCTGACCTTTTTAGGAAATTTGGGAGAGGAGATGACATTCACGGGAGAAGCTATGGTCCCATAGTTCTCTATGAGGTTCCTATAATACCCAGTGAGACCTAGGAAGGCTCTCACTTGGGTTTGAGTAGTAGGGGTGGCCCATTTTTGTACAGCCTCTACTTTGCTAGGCAATGGCCTTATTTTACCTCCTCCTACCTCATGTCCAAGGTAGACCACTGAACTCTGACCAATTTGACATTTGCTTGCCTTTATGGTCAGATGGGCCTGTTCAAGAGCCTGCAATACATAACCTAGGTGTTCAACATGTTCTTTCCATGTAGGGCTGAACACTGCAAAGTCATCCAAGTACACCATGCAGAAGTCCTCCATCCCATTCAGAACTTGATTGACCATCCTCTGAAATGTAGCAGGTGCATTCTTTAATCCAAAAGGCATTACCTTGAATTGGTAGAGGCCATCTGGGGTGGAGAATGCAGTTTTCTCCTTGGCATGGTCTGTCAGGGCTATTTGCCAATAACCAGACGTTAGGTCAAATCTGCTGAGGTACTTGGCTGCACCAAGTTTGTCCACCAGCTCATCTGTCCTAGGCAAAGGATGGGCATCAGTCTTTGTGACTGCATTTAGAGCTCTACAGTCCATGCAGAATCTCAACTCTTTGGATCCTGCCTCTGGTACAAGCACAACTGGGCTAGACCATGGTCTAGTAGAGGGCTCTATAACCCCGAGATCAAGCATCTTGTTGACCTCATTCCTTATGTGGGATCTGACATTGTCTGACATTCTGTACCCCCTGCTTTTGACAGGCAAACCGTCACCAGTGTGTCACCAGTGTGTATGTCATGCTGGCCCCAAGGGGTCAAGCCTGGTGAAAGTGAGAACAGGGAGGCAAACTGATTTAACAGTAACTTGCGTTCATCCTGCTGGGCAGATGTCTGACTGGAAGAGAGATTATCTCCTTCCACTTGCTTATCTAAAGGTAAGCCTCTGAGGAGGTCAGGCAGAGGTTCACTCTCCTCCTCCTGAGCTGAAGCTAGGAGCAGAGCTCCTATGTCAGGTTTAGAGACATAAGCCTTTAAACGGTTGGTGTGAAAGACTCTGGGAGCCTCCTTAGGATCGCCTAAGTCAGTCAACCAGATAGTTCACCTCTCCAAGTTTACCCACAACTTTGAAGGGTCCTATTCATTTGTCCTGCAAGGCCCTCTGCCTTGTTGGCACCATAACGAGAACAAGCTGGTCTTGAGTAAACTCAATCATGTTAGCCTTCTGGTCATGCCATTGTTTGACCAGAGCTTGACCAGCCCTCAATTTATCACTTGCCTCTGCCATCATGTGTGACATTCTCCTCCGGAGACCTATCACATAGTCAGTCACTCTGACTAGCTTGGGGGAAGAAGCACTCTCCAACCCCTCCTTAATCAGGGCAAATGGACCTCTGACTGGATGGCCATAGAGAAGTTTGAAGGGACTGAATCCTACTCCCTCCTGAGGGTCTTCTCTATATGCAAAGAGATGGCATGGCAGTAGAAGGTCCCACTTTCTTCTAAGGGGTTCTTCTAAAGCACCTGTCATGCTCTTCATAGTTCTGTTAAACCTCTCTACCAACCCATTGGTTTGAGGTGGTAGGCAGTTGAGAACTTGTAGGTGACTCCACAGGTTTTCCACATGGTTTGCATGTAGTGGGACATAAAATTTGATCCCCTGTCAGATATCACCTCCTTAGGAAAACCTACCCTGGTAAAAATACCAAGTAGGGCCTTAGCCACAGCCGGAGCTGTAACAGTCCTCATAGGTATGGCTTCAGGAAATCTAGTGGCATGGTCCACTACAACCAGGATGAACCTGTTGCCTGAAGAGGTGGGAGGGTCAAGAGGACCAACAATGTCATCCCAACCCTCTCAAAAGGAACTCACACCACTGGGAGAGGCACTAAGGGGGCCACACTGTTGGCTCCACTCTTACTAGAGGTTTGGCAAGTGTGGCAGCTTCTGCAGCGTTTGTTTACGTCTGTACCCATTTTAGGCCAGTAGAAGTGAAGAGAGAGCCTTTCCTTGGTCTTCTTAAAACTTAAGTGACCAGCCAAAGGTACCTCATGGGCAAACTGCAGAAACTGGAGTCGGTTCACTAGAGGTACTACAAGTCTTTTGTAGTCTCCAGGGGTTGACTCAGTTGGTTCACTGCAGAAGAGGCCATCCTCTCATTGTAACCTATACTTCCCAGGCTCAGTCCCATTGAGCTGAGAAGCTGCCTGTAGGCGAAGACCTTCCAGGGTAGGACATTCTCTTTGTCCTTTGCTGAAGTCTTCCCTGTTGGGTCCACCTTCTGCCAGTAAAGACTGCAGCTCAGGATGGTCAACAGGGTCAAGATCTCCCACCAGGGTAAGATCTTCTAGATCTGATTACTCAGTATCTAGTTGAACCATACAGGGTTGTACCTCACACTCAGCCTCAGCTGGTGGAGGAGTCACAGAGGTGACTTTGGACAGTCGTGGAGATGTCCTTCTGGGCACAGGAGTGCTTGCTGGTTTCTTGCTGGCAGACTTGGGTTTCCCCTTTGTCTCTTTCTGACCTGCAATAGCAGTAAGTAAGTCCTGTGGACTGGGGGTGATAGTTTCCTCTATCATGTCCCCAGGAGAGCCTCTCAAGGTTCTCTCCCTTGCAGACTTAGTGAGCTCCTGCATCCTTCTGCTGGGAGGCCTGGGGGTACTAGACATAACTCCAAGAGTTTTAAGGTCATTACCCAACAGGAACCTCCCAGGTACGTCACTTTGCACACTTACAGGTATTCGGACAGTCATGTCATTACACTGGATGAGAGCTGGTAACTGGGGAACCATTTCCACAGGGCCTCCAGCTAACTTGGTTAGGTGTTTTGGTGCCTTAGCAACATCCTCCACCTTGAAAAAACATTCATCAACCACAGTTATGCTGGCTCCAGTGTCTCTGATGGCAGGGGTTTCCTGACCATTCACAAGAACACTATCTTTGTAATACTCTTTAGTATAATCTGGGATGGAGTTATAAACATCTAAGTTCTGTTGTTCCCAAAGACCCAAGGACACTAAAGAAACACTGGCTGAGACTCTCATGGGTTCATCAACTAGTAGCTGAAAGTTTCCACTGGCTATAGGTACTTCATCCACCTGGGAGAAGGCTAAGGATACGGTGTTGATCCCTGAAGGTTTACCCTTACACTTGGGATCTCCTTTCATATGGCCAGGTAACCCACAAACAAAGCATTTCCCAAATGCTCTTTGGAATGGGGGTTTGCTCTCACCTGCATCTGGTGTGGAACCAGATGGTACACTAGCCTGATTCGATTTACCTTGTGGATTACCCCGGTTATTTTTGTGGCCCTCTTTTGGATTGGAATTATTGGAATTCTCTTTGTTGTCTTTCTTTGGCTGCTTCCCCTCATCCTTCTTCTGAGTAGCACCAGAATCCTTGTGAGTAGCCTGTTGGCAACCCATAAGTCAGCAGCCTTAGCTAGTTTCTTAGGATCTATCTCCTTTGAATTAGCCAAGTGCTGTCTAAGCTCAGGAGAGCAGACATCAAAAATAGACTCCAACATTACAAGATTCCTTAAACCTTCATAGGTGTTCACTTTGTAACCCTTAACCCAACCATCTAAGTTTTTCAAACATTCACACACCCAGGTAGCCAAAGGGGTACCATCATGCTTTTTGAGGGTTCTAAACCTCTTAAGATACTGGGAAGGGGTCTTCCCAAATCTAGCTATTAATGCTAGTTTCACACACTCATAATCCTGTTTATCATCCTCCCCCAACTCCATTACAGCATCACTTGCAACAGGGGGGAAGCCTAGAGAAAAGCCAAGGAATCAACTGATTCCCTGAGATACCTTGAATCCCATGACTGTACTCAAGCATTGCTAACCAATCCAAAACATCAAGTTTAGTCTCATACATACCAATCATTTCCTTTGGCATACGGGGTCTCTTAGGGCTGGAAGACCTAGAAGACTCTGGGAGAGAAGCATTTTCTAGAGACAGTTTCTTCATTTCTAGTTCATGGTTCAGCTCCATTTCTCTGAGCCTTAACTCTTGATGTTTCATGGCAGTTTGTGCATCAATACGTTTCACTTCCAATTCAAGTCTCATTTTCTCCAGTGCAATAAACTCAGGAGTAAGTGTAGGACCTGTGGGGGGTCCCTGTGGACAGAGGTTGTGCATTCTGAGCAGGCAAAGGAGTTGTAGGGTTTCCTAACAAGGACGCATCTACTTCTTCTAAAGTAACACTCTGAGAATCAGAAACATCAAAATCCACATTTGCTGGAGTGGTAGGCCCTTCTGACCCACTCTCCAGACTTTTTCCCATTAACTTTGCAACCAGTTCAGATTTCTTTCCTTTAGCAGAGAGATTCTTATCCCTACACATGGTTCTCAGAACCTCAGCAGTATAGAGTAAAAGACTCTCTTCAGTGTAGCTTTCCATATTTTACATGATTTCATAGTTAAATAGAATTAGTGGTGTTAGCCTTGTGGTTAGTTGAACCCAAGCAATAGCAGCACTCTAAGTGTAATCACTCTACTTCCAAATCCTCGCCGCTGTACACCGGTGTTAGGCAGAATCCTGTGCACTGCCCTTAGGGACCACTACACACAATTAAGACTACAGGTGGCAATACAAGTTTTACCTTTGGTACAAGCCTGTACTACTATGTCAGAGTGGAAGCAGTGGCGGAGCTGCCAGGCTTATCTCAAGAGTAGATGAGCAGTAGCAGAGATTACACAAAAGGACCACAATTACTGTGACTCAAGCAAACACTGACTCAAGGTTTCAGGTAGAAAAATATAAGTATATTTATCTTTAAACCATTTGTTGTAAACCCAACCCTTCTATTAGATTAAAAACCACACGAAAAATATACTACAACTAACCAGTTCACTTTGTACAGTAAGTCTCAAGGTAAGTACCCTGTGTTTGAATGGACCGGTGTTAAGAACAAAACATGTTACTGCGAATATGATTGGGATCACTTTTTGACAGCTCGGTCTAATAATTAAACGCGTATCCGCGACATGAAATGCTACCGGGGCAAAAACACACTTAGCACCCGAGATACCCAGAGGGAGTTGGAGGCAAAAATCACAGGCAATATTTTGGTTAGGCAAACAGAATCGAGAAACACTCAGAGACAGGAGTTCAAGAGTCAAAGGGACGGAGCCAGGGTCACGTGACACCGGGGACCTGTTGCCAAAGATCACACAATCAAACAGTTCACGATTCAACGTAGCCAAGAGTACTTCGATATTGTCAGTGTTCGGAAGCAAAATTTATAAGAAGGAGGGAAGACCAGGGCAAGCCTTGAAGATGAAGAAAAGGGGTTCACCCTGTTTTCTCAAGCAGAACACAGTACCTTGTTCCAATGGTGCAGCTGGTGCCCTGGCAGTTGTTCCTGTTGGTTTCCCCGCAGACCCATGGTTCCTGGAGCTTCGAGGTGAAGGAGGACTTTTGAAGGGGGTCTGCACCACAGAGGGATGAAGCCGGCAGCAGCGACAATGAATAAAAGGTGCGCTCCTTAAAAACAGGAGAGGTTCTTCAGGTGGCTATCCAGACCACTATAGCAGTGTGCAGCGATTTCGACCACAAAGGCGACCTCTGGCTGAAGAAGATGAGCTGGTTATCCCCACTAGGCTCAAGGGAAGAAGACTCCGGACTGGATCTTCTCTAGTCGTCGAAGGGTAGATAGCTCAGGACTGCAGCAGGGCTTCACCGGGAGGGGGTAGTTGCAGCAGTCGTCATTCGCTCCGCTTCTCTTTGGTTCCTTGTAGTTCCAGTGGCGACTCTGACTTCTAGCCCAAGAGACCTGCCTTTTATGCACAAAACCCCCATTCACACAGCCTGGCTGTCAACCACCCAGCAGGGGGTTGTCCAGCCTGGACAAACACCTCAGCCAATCATGGCAAAGTGTGACTTGGGTTTCCTAGGATACCCTGTGCAGGGGGTGACTACACCCCTCCCTCACATTCAGCCCACCTAGACACCCAGGTGCCAAGAGGAGGGCTTCTGGGCAGAAGCCCGCCAAAAGATGGTGAACAAAGAAGGCGAACCTAGTTTGCCACGCAAAGTAAAACACAAGAAGGACTTTAACAAAAATAAATGGTGAATAAACCCAACTGGAGCCAAAAGAAAGACAATTTGGTCAAGCGGGTTTATGTTCGAGGCTAATATAATAGCCTAAAACAATACCACGTTTATCGGATATAATCGCGGTAGAAACGTTAGAGTAGATACCACTGCCATCAGCCAAGTCTAAATGTTAAAAGAGCGAAACAATGCTCTAGGAGGTAGGGATAAAAAGGGATACAAAGTAACCCTTTCCAGTGCTCCATGGAAGATGGGGTGTACTGGATCATCTGTGGTAGATTGACTATGTAAAGTTAATGGCAACTTTACCCTTTTCTGGGGGACTGTAGTCAGCCTCAGAAATTGAGTCGGTGGGAAGTCTCAAATACAACCCTGTGCCACTGCACTGAAGGTGCTGTGTGACACAAAAAAGAAGGGGGCTTCTGAAGTGGTGTACTCCAGAGTCCACAATCACAAAAACAGAGAAATACACATGGCAAAACACAGGTAAGAGTGGGGGAAAAGCTCACACTCTGACCAAGTGGAAGAAACATAAACTCCAGAAGTCCAGCCAAGCTGCTGCGGGACTCACTAGGTGAGGGAAATTAGCCATCAATGAGAATTCTCCCTAACAAGGATAGTGTAGCTGGAGAGGACATTCACAGTAGAAAATGGATTTCCCAGGTTTCCAATTCCTTCTGAAGGTCACCCAGACTTTCTGCAGACAAGGCACTGTAAGGACTACCCCTTGTTACAAAAGCAAGGATTGGCCCCTTACAGAAGCCTTCGAATGGAACAATCTGTTGTGGAAGATTGGCTTTATAAGGTGGTACGAACCTCCCCCTTAATTGAATCATCTTTGAGACTCCTTTTATGGCATAATCTGGAAGAACCATCTCAAAGGATCCTCTTGAAACCATCTTGAAGGAGATTTCACTGGAGCCTTGTTGGGGTAAAGACTGCCTGAAGTTCCCACCCATTTGGGGAAGACGATTTCCCTAACCACTTCAGGAGAGCATTTGAAGTGACCTGCTGGGGAAAATCCTGCCTGCTGCTGGATACTGTTACCCAGACCTCTGCCTACTGAATGAAAGCCATGCAAGTGTCCCTGGCAACATTACTGGCTGGGAATTGCAGAAGATGGACTTGCTTTTCCTTAGGGACCCAGTGAATTGCTCCCCGTCATCCCACTAATTACCAAAAGAAGTTGCCTTTGACTCTCTCTATTTCGAGCCACTGCATACACTCTGACTGCCTGAGAGCCACTGCCAGGACCCAATGGAGTTGCCTTTGACACTCGCAACTTTGAGCGCTTCAAGGGCGTTCGAGCTATGCCATCTTGAACTTCGCTGCCTGTTTCAAGCTTCTGCAAGCTTCAAACAGTTTCTGCTTGTCGACTGTGATTAATCAGATGGTGTTATCACTCCTTTCCGGGCAGTGACATCTCCCCATGTGGCCAGGGAACGGCAGCCGCTACCTGATCCTGACGGCGGCTATATGAGGGAGGAACACATGGGGGGAGACAGCCTCTAGGAGAATGTCATGGCACCATCAGACGATGACATGTTATCTCCCTTCTTTTCTTGAGGATACCCCATCCATGCCCAATGCCTTAACGGCATATATACCTCCCCCTCATCCACGTAGGAAGGTTACTGAAGAACCTTTCACAAGATCTGTATGTAAGCCTTCAAAATCGGACTTATCTTTTAAGACTCATGAAAGCACCTTCTCAAACTCTATCTACAAGTCATCCAGAGCTGGCTTGCCCTTAAAGATCACTGAGAACACTTACCCAGATTTTTCATGCAAATCGCCAAAAATGGACTTCCATTCCCATAACTAGAAAAATACTGGGCTGAGAAAGATGAGCTGAGTAATGCAGAGCAAAGAAGGCCAAGAGCACAAGCTGCACTCTGGTTGTTGTAAGCGCATACCTGTGGCTGGGAAATGTAAACAACAGAAGCATCTGACTGAGACGGGCTGCTGGCAGGAGAAAGCTGCTTCTCTCGATATGGACTGAGAGACCGTGGGGCTGCAGAAAGTTCCGTGGAGCCAACCAGCTAAATGATCAGGAAAAGGAAAGCTGACCGTGAGAGAGAACATGCTGCGGGAATGACAGAAGCTGGCAGAGGGCTCCTGGGCATTTGCAGGTGTTTAGAGGCACTGTTTGCCTTATCGAAGCCTGAAACAAAGCAGAAGAGGCCAGCAGGAGCTGGAGTAGCTGAGGAATGGAGGCGGCGAGACGGGTGGAAACGCCCAACGGATGCCACCAGCTTGACGCAGGAAAAACAGAGTATGCCAGCAAGAGCCGTTGAGTCCACCGAAGGGAAGCAGGGACACTGGGATGTATTGGCAGTCATGCCAAACCCAAATTACTGTTAATGAAGCGAATTAAGTACATGAAAGAGAAAGAAGAAGTGAGCATTTCTTTGAAATGGAAAATAGAACAAAAGTACAAGACTTTCAAGTTTGTGAATGTATGCAATACACATATAAGAAAAGCCCTGGCAGGATAGTATACCAGGCCGATACAATATCAGATAAAGTCAACATAAGAGAATATCAAGTTTGGAAGTGTGTTCAGAGCCCACATGAGAAATGCCCTGGCAGGAGAGTACACTAGGCAATTGCAAAGTGTTCAAATAAGAAAGCCCTGTCATGCAAGCACACCAGGCAAGGACAAGCTGAACAGTGTATAAGAAATACATCACTTAAAGAGGACGCAAGAAAAATATATCAGGACAAGCAAAATGCTATGTTGGTCATGAGAAGAGGAGTGAAAACTGGCAGGAGAGTGCACCAGGTATCCTAACAAGATAAAGACAAAGAACTAAGTTGTTTTCTATACCAGTTGAGTTGTTGATCAAGAGAAACTCAAGGAACTGATATCTTTGAATATACAACAGAAAAAGAGAAATCCTGCGGAGGGGAACCACCTGCTGGAACAAGGACCTGCATCCTCCTGGAACTTTTGTGTTGGAGTTACGCATTTTTCCTTTTTGAACATTTATAAACCACTAAAGGCCAAAGATGTTACCCTTTTCACCTTAGAGTTAATTCTGTTAGAATGTGAAGGTCAGAATAGTACTTTGGACACAGACGGTTTTTCTTTGGACATTCTGACATTGACAGTCCCCTAGTTTTGGTTTTAGGTAGGGAAATGCCTCTTAGAGCAGTGACAGAGAGGCATTTCCCCACCCTCTTTTATTTTAATAAGTCTTTGACCAAAACCATGTCTCCCTTGTGTCAGTCTCATTCCTGGCTCCTCACAGTACAGTGGTGTAACTTTGCTAAAAATGTTGGGGGGGGGGGGACATGTCAACTGAAGGAAAGGGGCACCGTGGAGGAAGGACGCATGTCATATATGGTAGTTGGTACAGTGCACATATGTATGCATTTTCCAACTGACATGCAGGCAGGCTCCTTCCAGCATGCAAATCCACAATGCAAATGGGGATATGCAGTGAAGGGGGTACAGAGGCATTACAAAAGGCTCCAACAGAGCGGTCATTAAGCCACAAACCAGTTGCTGTCTCACAGCCATCGTTTTAACATTGTTAAATGGAAAAACTTGAATGCCAAATAAAAACCAGCATTGGTAATGCCAACAGTTTGGGATTTTATGTTGGCAGGCTAAAAGCACTTGCTAGGCAGTGCCATAGCAGTGTTAACTGGCCATTGATGGTAGCATCAAAATGGTGCGAGTACCTTAGAATATATTTGTGCCTGGCAAATGCCTAAACCATATACACAAGCCAAAATTGTTGACTTTGCCAATACATATTTTTAACAGGACGTCTGTGAAGGACACGCATAGTGCTTATAAATCGAGTGGCTGAAGGTAGAGACCTGCTTAAGAATGTTTTATTACACCAGTAGCTTGATAAAATACTGGCAGGTACTTAGAGTGCAAAGTTTAATGGTAATGCATGTTTAAAACGAGCTGAAAGAGTTCTCAAGAGGAGGTGTTTTGGGTGGGGAGAGGCAAGAACTGGTTGGGAATGGCCATAGGGATTAGCATGGCCATGGGTAGTCAATGAGTGGGAAATAACCAAACACCTTCCAGCTTTGTGTCCCTCGTCGTATGCCATTTCTCCCTATATGTACTCTAATGCAATAGTTTCAGCTTATAGGTGGCTCTGCCACCCCAATAGCCCAAACTAACAAGAATTATAGGCAAAGCAACGGAAAGTTGCTACCATTTGCTTGTGCTTTTTCGTCAGAAGTATCTTGTTCTTGTTTGAAACGTGACAATGGGGAGCGTGACATGTCAATCCCCAGGTGAGAAGCCTACCTTGGTATTTACTATTATTATTATTAGATTTTTTAATACTGGGCCTGCTCACCACCATAGTGGTCTCAAAGGTGAAAACCTTGTCCCGGTTAAGCTGGTTAAAGTCCCTCCCAGGAAACGACTTTGCAAATAGCACTAACAAGTACAATCTCACTGTTAAATTGTTTGAAAATCGGTGATCACTCGTTGTTTCGCTCGAAAGGCTTTCTACATTATCACGTCATCTTTTAAATCTTTGTGGTGCACCTCCACCCTGGCCCCATTTTACCAATCTGCTCACACAAGTGCTTTGCAATTTATGTTCCATAGAATGTGTACATCGGTGCTGCTAGGCTCCTTACAGAAAACCCATGGTTTTGCTTTTCCCAAAATCACACCTTTGGAATGCTTGGAAAGAATTGCAATTCTATGTTGGTTTCTACATGTAGCTGACACAGTAAATATAACCTGGTTTCTGCACTTTGAAGAAGTGCCCTTCATAACGCAGGGGTAACTGACAAACAGCACATGGTTCATGCAAGCAGGAGCCAAGGCTGATTTTGCAAATTGAGCGCTGCTGCCTAGCAACTATGCCCCGCCATTGTTACTACTCCCGCGGTTAAGAAGCCCAGAGTGACCAAACCAATAAAATAATGTCTTAGTCCCTACAAACTACGAGCATGCATTCACCCAGTCACACAACATAACATTCACAAACTTCATTCCATTACACCCAGAACATAGAATCAATGCATTATTTAACATCCATTCACAGATGCAACGGTCAACACAAATATGCTTGCACACACTCATTCACACACATGCACCTCCATTCATATGCAGTGTGCCCACAACATATGCATATGTACATACAATAACACATACAAACACTTTAAAACACAAACACACATACATAAATCTTACCTCTGTTTCCAATGCAGTGCCGGGCAGCTCTCTGCCTTTTTGGCCTGCTCCAACTCGAGTCAACTCAGTGCCTGATCCGTGCGCGCACCAGACAGAAACCAGGAGCCTGACTGAGCTTCCTGGTTCCTGTTTGTCGTGCACAAGCTGGAAAGCGGCGCTGTCTGACTGCGTCTGATGAAGTCAGAGCTTTCTGACTACACGGCCACCACACCCCCCAGTCCAGCACCCTGGCAGTGGCTGCTGACCTTCAGTCAGGCCAGCCAGGGTGAGGGACTGAGTCACCCAGGGCCTGAACTGCAGCCGCTACACTCATATAATGGGACAGCGCAAAACTGGCTGGGCGCCCCCACAGCCACGCTCACACTGTCCAATAACACTAGTGACGTGTCCGCGATGCGGCCTATGGCCCTGCCCTGCTCCCCGTCGTAGCAAATGATGAGGGGCAAAAAATGGCATGCCACGAAAGTTGGGGTGGACAAACACCCATGTTGGCCCCCCTATAATTACGCCCATGCTTGTTGATGCGCACTGCTTTGGTGTATCCAATCGAGATTACTTGCTTCTCAAGCTGAATCTCTGATTTCTTCACATCGAGACGCTGTGAAGCCTTCAGCAATGCCGATTACACCTTGCCTGTCACTGCAAGCTTTTTTGAGCTATATGCTTCGTGAATTGCCTGCTATTGAATTGTTATGTTGAATGAAGATTCCCCCTGCTAATAGCGCAGGGAGCTCTTGATTCTATTAAAGACGAAGAGGCGAGCATTAAGCTTTCATCTTCTTTATTTTCCACTCTCCAGCAGTTTCAACAAATATAACTTTGTAAACTTTTCATTTCATTTTCTTTTTTTTCTTTTTAAATTTAACAAAAAAACTTCAAGTCCCATGAATCCTGTAGTCCCATAGTCTCCTGCCATGTGACCTAGTCCTTCCTGAGAGAAGCCGGATTGGCTTCTCACACTTGAACTTGCTAGCTCACTCCAGGCAATGCGATCCTTTAATCGTCTCAGCTGTTCTTTTGCTTGTCTCCTAGTGCCAGGAGGAAACAAAAAGTACATATTAGGGTTGGGAATACACACCCTATTCTGGAAGGAATAATCATATTAATTACAATCTGTGCATCAAGTCATTCATTTCAACATCGCGTCTGCTTGTGTATTCAGGACGGGAATTTAATGCTCGCCTCCTTGTCTTTAATAGAATCAAGAGCTCCCTGCGCTATTAGCAGGGGGAATCTTCATTCTATGTCAAGACGGAGGCGAGCATTAAGCTTGTTCAAATCTTCTCACTACTGAATCAGCCATTGTATTAATTGGTCTAAAATAGAACGTTCTAAACGTTGAATCACTAGCCCAATCTGCTGCTTTCATAAAGTCTTGCAACGCAGCGCCTTGCCCTAATGCTTTCGAGGCCATCGCTCCTCTAACTGAATGTGCCCCAAATCTGGACATATCGATGCCAGCCATGTTCATGATGTCTCTAACCCATCTTGCTATTGTGGCGGTAGCTACTCCCTTATGTGGTTTTCTGCGCACTATCAAAAGCTGCCGGCCTCACCTCTGCTGTTCTAGACTCGTATTCTTTAATACATGTTGCTACACACCACTTGGGGTGATCTGACATGTGCGGGTAAGTGATTGATGAAGAGTCTGTCTTTGTCCTTCTAACTATGTTGAATGTCACTCCTTCCGGACCAAAAGACTTTCTATTGATCTCTAGAGCCTTCACGTCTGCTACTCCTGCATGATACCATGCACAGGAGCATAGCCAGTTTTCCGGACAATTGTCACAGAGACAGATATCTGTTGTTTGGCCAATCTGCGAGAAATCTCAGCATTGTGGAAACGTCCCATAAGGTTTCGTATCTTGGCTGTGGAGGTTTCCTAAACCTAATCCCTTTCAGCAGTCTTATCACTGATATATTCTCTCCTATTGGAAGTCCCTCTATCGGCAGATGCCCTGCCGAAATTGCGGACCTATAGACTCCTATAGTCCTGTAAATTTTACCATCCTGTAACAATTCCGCTAGGAAGTTTAGAACCTCGACTAGAGGGGCAGAAACGGGATGAATCTTTCTCCTTCTGCACCATGTCGACCATCTATTCCAGGCTGCGTCATAGCTCCTTCTGGTGGATGTTGCCCAAGACTCGGCGATGTGGCTTGCAGCCTGCGCCGAAATTCCCGGGAGATTCCAGTGTCTCCTGCTATCCTGCACGCCATCAGCGGCAGGGTCCCCTTCACTCTCAGGGGGTGAAATGACCCAGCTGGGTCTGTGAGCAAGTTCACTCCTTGAGGTAATAGTCTCGGGTAGTCTATTAGCAGTTCCATGAGCGTCGGAAACCAAACTTGCGATTTCCAAAGCGGAGCTACTACTATGAGGCTCGCTGTTTCTCTGCGCACTTTCGCTAATACCCTGCTCATCATTATAAATGGCGGAAAGGCGTAGAGTCTGCTCTCTCCAGTCTTGCAGGAAAGCATCCGCCCCTGCTGCTTCTGGGTCTAACCTCCAGCTGAAGAATCTTTCTTTCTGTGTGTTCAGTCTCGACGCAAACAGATCTGTGTGAATCGGTCCTCACAGTTCTTCCAGCTGTCGGAATGTCTCCCGATCCAGCATCCAATCGCTGGAGTCCGAGAGGTATCTGGAGTTCCAGTCCGCTATCACATTCAACGAACCTGGCAGATACTCGGCTACCACTGAAGTCCCAGAATCTAGGCAGGTGTGCCAAAAATCCTTGGCTATCTCCGCTAGCAATCTGGATCTCGTCCCTCCTAAATGATTTATGTATCTGACTGCCGAGATGTTGTCCATCTTCAGCAGAATACAGGAATTCACTTTTCCTTTCGTGAAAGCCCTGATCGCAAATAATCCGGCTAACAATTCCAGAAAGTTGATGTGAAGCTGAAGTTCTTCCGCGCTCCATCTCCCACCTGTCTTGAGATTCCCGCATCGGGCTCCCCAGCCTGCTCGGCTGGCATCTGACTCTATTATCAGATCTGGACGGTCGCCGAGATGGCTCTTCCGTTCCATGCTTCCATATTCGCTAATCACCACTGTAGTTCTGTCCTGGATTCTTGATCGATCTGAACTAGGTGGTGATAATGCAGGCCCTGTCGTAAATGTTTCATTTTTAGTCTTTGCAGGGCTTGATAATGAAGCGGGCCTGGAAAGATCGCTTGTATCAACTCTGCTAATAAGCCTACCACTCGCGCTACAGTGCAAAGGGGGAGATCACTGTTTTGCTGAGACATGCTCTCAGTTCTCTTTTTATGTCTCGTATCTTCCTGCCGGGAAGCTCTAGGGTAGCTGTCCTGGTATCCAGGATAAACCCTAGGAATTCTAACCTCTTGGTTGGTTTCAATTCTGACTTCTCCTGATTCACTAAAAACCCCAGAGACGACAGGAGCTTCACCACCCAGTCGGTTTGGTAAAGGGGAGTCTCCTTGCAGCTTGCCATCAGCAGGATATCGTCTAGATATATCATCATCCAAATCAATTTCTCCCTGATTGCTGCTGCTACCGGTTTCATGATCTTCGTGAATGCCCATGGCGCTGACGCCAACCCGAAAGGCATCGTAGCAAATTGCCATAATTGCCCGTCCCAGTCGAACGCTAGAAAAGGGCGAAACTCTTTGTGAACTGGGATCGTCAGGTATGCATCTTTCAGGTCTATCCTCGCTAGCCAATCGTCTTGCCTGAGTGTGTCTCTGAGTCCCTTCTATTTTGAAATGGTTGTAGACTACCCAACCGTTCATGGTTTTTAGATTTCTTACTGGCCTTACTTTTTCTTTCCGGTGGACTAAAAACATCGTGCTCACAAATTTTGGGGGCGATACTCATTGCTCTATCGCTTGCTTCTCTGCTAACTTTTGCAATTCTGTGTGTAATAGACTTTTCTCTATTTGGGTCGAGGCTAGAGGACGGGGAATATGACTCTGAATGGGAGTCTCTATGAAGTCTATGTGCATGCCATTCACTGTCTGCAGGACCCAGGCGTCGCTGGAAAGTGAGCGCCAGTTTTCCCCAAATAGCGCTGTCCTCCCCCCAACTGGCGAGTATGCGAAAGTTCTCACCTGCGGGGAAGTTGTGTCCTCTTCCCTGTCCTCTGCCTCTCCTCCCTCTTGGGAAACGGCCTCTAGCCAGGAAGAATGAATCAGGCTGCCTGTTCTCCCAGTAGGTGTTCCTGTTTCCTTGAGGCCTTTTGAATGCCTGATAGCGACCGGTCGCTCGGCCTCTGGACCGACCGGTCCCGCTAAAAACTCTCCCGGGAAAGATCTTTTTCATTGAGGCCTGGGCCTTTTCTAATGAGGTAAAGGTTCCCACGAACCTCCCCATTTCCTTGCCAAACGTGTCGCCGAATAATAGTCCTTGCGCCGCTTCGCCTGCTTCATACGACGACAGGTCTCCTAGTGTGTTGTCGAATTTAAGGAGAAGGCCTCTTCGGCGTTCTGAAGAGATCGCACAGTTGGCGTTGCCTAAGAGGCATAT
This sequence comes from Ambystoma mexicanum, assembly GCF_040938575.1. NCBI lineage: Eukaryota > Metazoa > Chordata > Amphibia > Caudata > Ambystomatidae > Ambystoma > Ambystoma mexicanum. Next base: position 1,468,804,604 of record NC_090923.1, on the reverse strand, counting down.
GGCCCTCTGCGCCCAGTTGGCCAGGACTGCGGGGTCCACTTCCTCCCCCGTGTCTTTGGCCCGTTCTGCCATGTCCATAATCTTTGCTAATGGACCAGCTAGGTCCACGACTTTTTCCTGGCAGCTCTTCCACGAACGGTCTATGCCCTTCCTGGGATCCCTGTTCGCTTTGGAGACGAATGAGAGCATCTTCGGATCGAGTTCTGGTGCTTCCGCCACCTTGCCCGGTAAATCCGGCTTGGGACACTCCGCTCTCATCCGCTGCCTGACTTCCCTCTCTAGCGCCTTACGCAACCTCTGCATCATGTATTTAGCTACCCTCGGTGAGGGTACCCATTGGGAGGATCCGGGATTTCTTATTTCTTCTGGTTGAAACATATCTGATGTTTCCTCCTCCTCCCGGTTATTCATTTTCTGGAGTCTCTCCTGTAAGGGTCTAACTCCTTGAGCTACTGCCTCTGACAACGAATCTCCCAGCACTTCCTTAAAACTGTGGGCCAGGTCTTCATAGCCTGCCTCCTCATCACTCCATTCAAAATTGGACATCTCTTGTGCTGACAGGTGCCTTGGAATTACCTTAGAAAGGTGTAGTGGCACGTCCACTGATTCGCTTTATGAGACTGCACCTTCTTTATTGCCAGTACGAACCTGTGATCTTCTTAGGGATCCTTTGTACTATCCCTTGAGTGAATACTCACTGAATGCTCAGTATAAAGGAAAAAACCAGCTGAAACTAGGCAGAATACCTGTAAATTCGGAGCTAAATCTTACTCCGTATTGCTACACACTCGAAAATCTCCTTCGCACTGGAGAATTTCGAAATAGGCCCCTCCCCCCCAAGGGAGGGGGCCTGCCATGCGAGCGAGGCGCTCGTATTAATATGGAGGGGAATCCGTCCTTACGTGAGCTGTGGTCGTACTCCGGCCCCTCCTCCACAAGGGTGGGGCCGGGGCTGCTCTTCAGCGCGGCCTCCACAAAGAATCCCTTGAATTCCGAGGATGGGGCCGCCTACGCGAGCGGGGAAAGAAGAGCTTTCCTGCTCGCAACAAGCTCCCCTCCTGCAAGGGTGGGGGCTAGCCCGCTCCCGGTGCGTGTGAAAGCGTCGTGGGGCTCGTGAAGAGGAGATCTGCATGCCCCTGGGGTGCCGGTAGTGCGGCACGGGGCCGCGGGTCCCTCTCACACTAAATTATCACGCCATCACACAATTTCTCTATAAAACGCTGCGCCGCTGCGCGTTTATATAACATCATAAGTCATAGCGTTCTATACAGTACTGCTAACACGTCGTAACTATAAACTATAAACACTGAGTTACGGAGCACCAAGAAAACTGTACTTATCTTTCGGAGAGCAGAAAAAGAAGAGGAAGGACTAAGGGACAGGAAGGACTAGGTCACATGGGCAGAGACTATGGGACTACACGATTCATGGGACTTGAAGTTTTTTTGTTAAATTTAAAAAAAAAAAAAAAAGAAAAGTTTACAAAGTTATATTTGTTGAAACTTCTGGAGAGTGGAAAATAAAGAAGATGAAATCTTAATGCTCGCCTCCGTCTTGACATAGAATCCCACCGAGCCAGCTTGCCAATTAGAACACCCTGTTGGTGTTTTCAGTGACGTGATTGGTCAATCTGTGAGCTATATGAACTGGTAAAGCCCGCAGAGTGAATAAAGCCCGGATGCGCCTCCACCATTATAGCCTGTAATTGCCGGCCAAACACATAAACTTCCAGCATTGAGTAGAATTCAACAGGGCACACAGAACTGAAACAGTTAAAGTTCTGTGTGACGTGTTGCCTTCGGATGCCTGGTGTGGCCTGGTCCATCAATGAAGTAAACTTCCTTTAGTTTTCAGTTGGCTAGCAATGTCCCCCTGTAACGTGTGTGCACCGGCTTCATCCCCCATTAATAGCGCATTGAAATCTCGGCATCTAAAACATTAACTTGCCCCACAGAATGCTTCATTACATCGCTCGCCGACCTGCATTGATTGCGTGCAGTGAAACCATCATGTTATCAAAAAACCACGGAAAAAATGTAAGTACCTAACAGTTATTAATGAAACCCAGAGCTACATCAAATATGGATAAAAACCAATATTGGACAGTTTTGAATTATAAATGGCATGTGACTCATTTGTAACTAGTGCAGCCCTATATTTGCATACATAAAGATACACACCTGCAACCTTTTTGCTAATTTAATACTCCACCCACACACTGCTAATTACCTCCTACCTCCCTAAAACTCGGTCTTCTGGGCCCATAACGCCCGGTACAGTGCTCGCTGCAGATCTATAAAGCTATGTTCGAACCCAGCTCAACACACCGGCAAATGCCCAGAAACCCAGATCAATGCTGAGACTTAGAAAGAAGACAGAACCCCTAACAGTGGTTCTGCCCGGGATTTGTTCTAAACTGATGTTTAAGGCTTTGTGTCATGTTCTTGTACTTGTTTGAGTTTTCTACAAAACTACCTACAGACAGCTGCTCTTCAATACCAAGAGTGTCCTTTTTTTCCTCAAAGTTTGCATTCTCTGTGCATTTCTGTACAGCGGTGGGTTGTCAGTGTTTTTAAAAGTTTGTCCATCCTTTTATTTTTAAATCTTTTCTTTTATAGAAGCTTGATTAGAGATTTATTTTATTTTGGTACTTACTATATTATCATTTTGGATGCTTCCATACTGGCTCACACCCTCTTGAAGAGTTTAGTCTGCCCTCAGCCCATGCTACCGTAAAGAGGCGAATGTGGTATACTATTTATGTTGTGCCTGTTTCACCTTTATGATTGAGGTCACTGCTGTTCTAGTTGTAGTGTGAGGCTGAGTAGGGCTTTACAAATCGCTACTCTTCACTGTACTCGTGGCAGGCAGTAGTCGTTTTGTCACACTGTTTATAGAGAACCCTGTAGAAACAGAATTGATTCTTGAAACCAGGTGTTAAAATTGCCTAACTAAGTAGTACTCACTTTACCAACTTTAAATGGATGAAAGGTTGAGAAAACCAGCAGGAATTGGAAACTGATCTACAGTTTACAAACAGATATTGGCAACAGGTGTAGCCATCATCCCTTCTGGAACTCCTAATGTGCAGGCACTGCCACCCTCTCTGCCTACCTTCTTCAGCCCCTGATAATTCCTTCGCTTGTGCAGCATAATGCCCCCTCGTTGTGGCACCCCCCCCAGATACCACCTCTATAGCTATTTTCTGACTGCCATTTTCCCTGTCTCCTTATACAACAGCACCCTGCCCCTTGTCTCATTCCACAGTCTCTACTGTTCCCTCCTGAAAAGTTCTCATTTAATCGACTTTGCTACAGTAACACGGACCTATACTTTCCCTACTGCCATTGGTATACTGTTTTAGAGAATTCAATGAGGTGGCCGGGGTTCTTCCCATGCATAGGTACCTTGGCAACTGCGATTGGTAAACCGTTTCAAATTAGAGCCATGCATGGTATGGGACTCCTCTTTCTTCATAACTCCTGTGACAAAGGCAGTTTTTGCATGTGAAATATGCGAAAGGAGAGCCACCATCCCGTTGCATTATTGCTACTATTGCTGATGGCAAACTGTTTCACGTGAGAGCTATGAATATCGAAGGAACTCCCTCTTTGCATGTGAGACTGCACAGATATTGATCTGGTCTTTAGGTGTCATTAGGGCTCTTGGCTCAGTGAAGGGTCTGGAGTTTACTCCTTGCCCACAGCTTACTTGAGTAGTGATGTATTAAGGGAGCAACAGAGTTACCCCTGTAACTCAGCTCTGATCGACCATATCTGGATTTGCTCCTCCTGATGTGTGGTCTGCATGCTTGTTTGGTCAACAAGCCAAACCATGCTGCACCAGTAGTGAGGTGTTCTGACCCCACTGGCTCACTCTATGAAAGAGTCTTATTAATCACTGCAAGAGAAGAATGCAATTCAACAGACGCTATTTCAAAGGCAATGCTACTCCTGCTCCACTCTCACACTCCACATCACTGTACATGTTTTTATGGGGAACACTGCATGTGCATCTTAGTAAATATGCACCGTCCTACGGTGTTACTTTGAACTTCATTTGATTCACATACTTGCTGCATAAAAGGCTGCCAGAGAAAAGAGGAAGACACGTCATTAATATCCCTGTTCTTTCCTTCTTTGTCTGCCTTAAACACTTTGTTACTTTGTCCTCCATAATTAGGTCTTAGAAGTCTGACCCTGGATTTGGGTATACGTTGTAGTATTTTTATGTCAGGAGTTTCTTTCTTCAGAAAAGGAGGACTTATACTTTGAGCTGGATAATGTTGCTAGGTCTTCCCCTTTCCACGATCAGATTAGAATGATCATGCATGTATTTTCACTCGTAGAAAGGCACTTATGTGGGCCTATCCCATTGATTATGGGTCTGCATGTTGGAAAATTGTCAAATTTTGTAAGTATTTTCGGTAAAAAATAAATAATGGACATTATTGGGTATGTGTTGTCTAAATAGTTGTATTCTTCTTCTGAGAGTAGACCCATTTCTTCCCAATTCTTAATCATTAAATGCCATTGTAGCTGAAGTTCTATCATAGGGTTCTTCTGAAGTATTGTATAGCAATTGTGTGATCATAATGTCTATACCAGGAGCGCAACGCTCCTGGTATAGACATTATGATCACACAATTATTGTTTGTCCATGAAATGTATTTGTTCTTATGTATATTTTTGCAATTTTCATACCATGATTCAGGATTCCAGGGTAAACCCTTTTTTCTCTCTAGTTGCATTAACTTTCATACAACTATAGATGTATTTCTCTCTTTGTTTGCATTACTTTTCATGAAGTTTTCTTACCAAAATTCAGTTTGCCACAGTTGACAATTTACTTTTAGTTGCATTAACTTTCATGTAGATCAAAATATAATTTTTCAACTTTCATTCCTTGTATCTGAAATTATTTCCCTCTGAGTGCAAATTGTACACTTTCCACATTTGTGGGTTCCTGTTGGGGCTGGCACTTTTAGAAATTGACCTAGACTATCAGTTCTTTCTTCTTTAAGGTGTCAAGGAGTTCTCCCCTTCTCACCTGGATCTGGTGTTTGCCGGTGTCTCCGATCGCTGCCTTCTTGCGAACGCTCCTGGTCTTGAACAGCGCTGCTCGAGATTTGTCTGGTTCCAGGTTGCGTTTAGTTCCAGGAGCGCGGAGTCCAGGAATCCGGGAGACTGGGAAAGGCTAGAAATGCTTGAAACTAGGAAGGGGTAAAAGGGTCAGGAGCGGGTAATAGCACTGGGACAAAGGAAACAATACCGCGAGCTATGAACACACTTCTGGGCTACTCTGCAATAGCATTGAGACGCGCAGAGCCGCGGAAGGCGTGGTCTATAAATAGATCACGCCGCATTCAGCGCATGGAGCGCGCAAGGGCTTCAGCTCTGGACGGCCATGTTGGAAGTAGTACGGAATGTAAGCCCTGTTGAGACAAGGACCAGGAGGTCCAAAAGGGGCGTGATCTGAAGTTCATGACAGCATGCCTCCTCCAAAGGCCTTTCCCTCCAGGTTTGCCTGGGTGTATTAGGTGGAATCTTCTAAGCAACCGAGGAGCCTTGATATTTGAAACGGGTTCCTAGGTCCTTTCGCTAGGAGGATATCCTTTCCACTCCACTAGGTATTGAAGATGGCCCTGCTTATACCTGGAGTCACAAATCCGGGACACCTCATATTCCAGTTGGTTGTCAACCAGTAGAGGAGGAGGTCTACTGGATTTTCGAGAGGATTGGATGTAGGGCTTCAATAGCGATGTGTGAAAAACTGGATTAATTCTTTTGCAGGAGTCAGGTAGTTTGATTCGATATGAGACAGGATTGATAATCTCCTTGATGGGAAATGGACCATAGTAGCGAGGAGCCAGCTTGTTTGGTCGCAAGTGTCGGGGGAGTAGTTTTGATGATAACCACACTCGATCACCTTTCTCTAAGTGTTCTTTAGCCTCCCTGTGAATGTTGATAAGAGTTTCGATCCAGGAGTCAACAGTAGGTACTGGTATAGGGTAAGGAAGAACTGAGGGTAAGATCGATAGATGGAACCCCTGGCTACAATAAAAGGGGCTGGTCTGTAGCGCTGAGTGTTCGGAGTTGTTGTAAGCGAATTCCGCAAAGGGTGTCAGGAGAGACCAGTCATCCTGGACCTTGGTGGCGAAACATCAGAGATATTGTTCCAGGGTCTGATTTGCGCGTTCTGTGGCTCCGTTGGTTTGGGGGTGATATCCTGAAGAGAGGGCACGTTGGATTCCTAGTACCCAAAAGAGGTGTTTCCAGAATTGTGAAATGTATTGGGGACCCCGGTCAGATATGATCTTGGAAGGAAGCCCAAGTAGTCGGAATATGTGTTTCAGAAATATTCCAGCTAGCTCTGAAGAGGAGGGTAGTTTCATCAGTGGCGTAAAATGGGCCATATGGGCAAACAAATCAATGGTGACCATGATGGTAGTATATCCTTGGGAAGGTGGTAACTCCACTATGAAGTCTGTAGCGATGGTTTCCCATGGTTTAGAAGGTAGAGTGGGCTGCAGAAGAAGACCCGCCGGTCTTTTGTTATCATGTTTATTTTGGGAACATGTTATACAAGCCTGAATGTATTGCTGTACGTCAGACCTCATTTTAGGCCACCAGAACTGTCTCTGTATAAGACAGAGGGTGTTGGTGATACCTCGGTCCCCGGAATGAAGTGTGTCATGACAAAGGTTTATTAATTTTTGCTGTAACTTCCGTTTAGGAATGAGTAGTGCATTGTCCTTGAATAAGTAGCCTTCCTTGGCTCTTAATTTCCAGTGGTTTCATGTTGAAATGTCCTTCCAGATTTCCGAGGATTGAGTTTGCGATCGGACTTCTTCCAGGAGATCAACTGCCTGGGCTACGAAGATCGTGGGGGAGAACATCTTAGGAAATGTCTTATCTTCAGTGGTCACGTAGTCAGGACGGCGAGACAAGGCGTCAGCGATCAGGTTCTGTGATCCGGGGACATGTGTAATGTGGAACTGATACTGGGCAAAAAAGTAGGCCCAACGTGCCTGACGACTGTTCCTGCACTCCAGTGACTGTAGAATCTGAAGGTTTCGATGATCAGTATGGACTTGGACAGGATGTCTGGCTCCCAGAAGTAGGTGTCGCCATTCAGTAAAGGCTTGGCGAATGGCTAAGAGTTCCTTTTCCAGGACGGAGTAGTGTGATTCACTAAGAGTTAAGGTTCTTGAAAGATAAGCAACGGGGTGTTCCAAATCGTCCTCCATTTTCTGCTTCAACACTGCTCCTATAGCGTAATTAGAGGCATCTGTTTCCACTAAAAAGGGTCGACTTGTATAGGGTTGAGCCAAAATGGGAGCTTGTGTGAACTCGGTCTTCAAACACTGGAATGCAGTCTCTTGTAATGTTGACCAGGCAAATGGGGTGTCCTTTTTTTAGCAGAGCCACTTTGGGTTGTACAATCTTGGAAAAGGTGGCTATGAACTTTCGGTAGAAATTGGCTAGTCCTAGGAAGGATTGGAATTGTTTCACGGATGTGGGAGTAGGCCACGCGAGAATGGCCTTTACCTTTGAAGGGTCCATGTCAATCCCCTCTGGACTAAGGATAAATCCCAGATAGTGCACAGAGGTAACGTGAAACAAACATTTTTCAGGCTTGGCTAAGAGGTGATGTTCCCGGAGTCTTTGTAGAACAGCCCTAACATGTCCTTCATGCTTCAGAGGGTCTTTGGAAAAAATCAATATGTCGTCCAAATAGACAATGACGAAGAGAAAAAACATATCGGAGAACACCCTATCCATAAAACGTTGGAATACTGCTGGGGCATTGGCTAGTCCGAAGGGCATTACCAGGTACTCGTAGTGGCCAAAGGGTGTTCTAAAGGCGGTCTTCCACTCGTCTCCTTCCTGGATACGGATCAAATGGTAGGCACCCCTGAGATGCAATTTGGTGAATATTACGGCTCCTCTCACAGCTTCCAGGATATCCGAGATCAGGGGCAGTGGGTACCGATCCTTGAGGGTGCATTGATTAAAGCCTCTTTAGTCGAGGCAAGGTCTGAGTTCCTTGGTATCCTTCTTAGGAACGAAGAACAACGAAGCACCCGCTGGAGATTTCGAGGGTCTTATGGTGCCGTTTTCAAGATTAGTGTCTAGGTATTCCCGAAGGGCCTTTTTCTCGGGTTCGGAAAGAATGAACATTCTGCCGAAGGGAATTACAGCTGAGGGATCAGTATCTATGGCACAGTCTTCGGGCCTGGGAGGGGGTAAGGCTTGGACTATGGCAGTAGAAAATACATCAGCATAACCTTGATAGGCCTCTGGAACTTGTATGATATTGGAAACCATGAGTGATGTTTCTTAGTCTCTTCGTGGTTCTTTAGAAGTTACTGAGGAGGGATCCAGAGATAGGCAGTGGGACATACAGAACTCTGAGCCCAGGAATAATGATCCTGCTGCCGAATTGATATACGGATTGTGCTTTTGTAACCAGGGCATTCCCAAAACCATGGGGTAATGGGCTGACTTAATGATGTCGAATGTAATCCGCTCATGATGATGGTTTATGGAAAGTTGGATCTCTTTTAGTCTGCAGGCTTATGGGTCCTGAAGAGAGGGGTCTTCCTTCACTTGCTTCCACCGGCTGCATGGTGTTTCGTGTCTCGTACGGAATATGATGACTAACAACCCAGTCTTGATCAATGAAAATTCCCATACCTCCGCAGTCCACCAAGGCCAGAATGGGATAAGTCTTGTCTTTGGAGGGCGACAGGAAGGCCTGTAGTATCACCAAACTGTTTTGTCCAGGAGAATTCAAGGATGGAATTGATGTGGAGCAAACATCTTTCTCCTGATTCTCTGCTCCATTTAAGATCGGGAGCTGGCGTTTCCCGAACGTCGAGGAGGTGCCAGTGGACATTCCCTGACCAAATGTTTGTCTGAAGCACAATACATACACAAACCCGTATGGATCCTTCTAAATCTTTCTTGAGGTGATATGGGTCCATGAAAGGCTCCAATTTGCATGGGTTCAGGTTCTGGGGTTGGACTTGGGTTTGTGTTCGTTCTGGCTGTGTTCTCAAAGGACGTCTTGAGTGGGTTTCCCTTGGATTTCTTCCTTTCAGCCTTCCTTTCCTGTATGCGAAAGTCTATTTGCAAGGCCATGTCCATTAGTGCTTGGAATGAATTTGGTCTGGCCACCCTGGCCAGTTCATCCTTGATCTCTTCGTTCAGACCTCTCCTGAACAGGGTAAAACTAGCCTCAGAGGACCAGTCTGCTTCCTTAGCCAATTGTTTAAATCTGGTCACATAAGTGAGCATATCTTGGGAGCCCTGTTGAAAGTCCAGCAAGCGTTCTTGGGGAGTATAGACCTGCTCTGGATGGTCAAACATGCCTTTAAGGGCCTGTATGAACCCATCATAGTCGTCTAGGAGGGCATCGCTGGAGTTAACAAGGGGCGTTGCCCAAGTTAAGGCGTTGCCGGAAAGGTGGGATATGATGAAACCCACCTTAGCCCTAGGAGTCGAAAAATAATAGGGCTTAAAGGTAAAGTGGACCAGGCATGAATCCAGGAATCCGCGAAGTGTTTTTGCCGAACCATCATACTTGTCAACAATACCGCCCAACAGGGCACCCTCCTTTGTAGCAGAATCCCGGGATAAGACCAATTGTTTGAGCGCGGCGTTTTCCGCCTTAAGATTTTGAACCTCGGTTGATAATTCTTGCATGCTTCGCATTAAGTCCTGCACGGCGGCTTCCATCTCGTCTTTAGGTTCGATCGGGTGGCGTATCAAACTGTCAAGGAGTTCCCCCCCTTCTCACCTGGATCCAGTGTTTGCCGGTGTCTTCAATCGCTGCCTTCTTGCGAACGCTCCTGGTCTTGAACAGCGCTGCTCGAGACTCGTCTGGTTCCAGGTTGCGTTTAGTTCCAGGAGCGCAGAGTCCAGGAATCCGGGAGACTGGGAAAGGCTAGAAATCCTCGAAACCAGGAAGGGGTAAAAGGGTCAGGAGCGGGTAATAGCACTGGGACAAAGGAAACAATACCGCGAGCTACGAACACACGTCTGGGCTACTCTGCAATAGCATTGAGACGCGCTGAGCCGCGGAAGGCGTGGTCTATAAATAGATCACGCCGCGTTCAGCGCATGGAGCGCGCAAGGGCTTCAGCTCTGGACGGCCATGTTGGAAGTAGTACGGAATGTAAGCCCCGTTGAGACAAGGACCAGGAGGTCCAAAAGGGGCGTGATCTGAAGTTCATGAGGTAAGGTGGCTAAGACTAATTTTCTGTTTCAAGGTTGGTGCTTTTCGATAGATTATCTTTGGTTTGGCTTCTATGGTTTGTTTGAATGTTTTGTCCGTTTGTAAAATATTCCAATGTTTTTCAAAAGTTTATTTAGGACATATGTTTCACTATTATAAGTGGTAATAAAGTCTACTTTTGTATGTGTAATATGATTTTAAAGGCAAAATTAGATACATATCAAAAATATATCTAACAACTAATAAAGGCACAACAACACAATAATCAGACACAGAAACAAATAGTGAAGTGGATAAAGAAATTGAAGAACTACCAAGCACCTCAAATAACATTCAGGAATTCCATTTTTTAGAGGAATTTCTCAGACACAAGTCAATCACAAAATCAAATTTTCAACAAGGGATGATAAATACAAGAGGTATGAGACCCAACACAAACGGAAGTACTTCAACCAATTTTGCGAAAACAAGAGAGGAAAAAGTGAAGGAACGCAAAAACAAAGGAGGAGGACAAAAAGGTATGCAAACCAGATCTCAAGGAAAAGGAACCAAGTAAATCTTGTTCTTAATCTAACAGGACAACAAATAGACAAAACACCACAGTACTCGATAAAGGACTAAACTATAGCCCTTCAAATAAAGCAGACTATTTTCACACACAAGTGGATCTTTTTAAATTCTGTAGGAAATTGAAATTAAAAAATTACTTTGCCGAAACTAAGAAAAAAACAAAAAGGAAAAAAATACGGAACAGGAAATCTCAGCCTTTACAGTGGAAATAGTAGAAGGGACCATCAACATTATGAATCTGTAATCTATAACAAAGTTATCTGTGACAGGTAAGGCTTTCTTAGGAATAAAGGACCCACCTTCAGGAACACTGGGATCAAGACAGCTGCGTGGATATAAAGAATCTCCCTGCGAACCCTAGGTTCCTGCGCCAATGAACGGCAGCTGAAACCTAGGCCCCCCAGGGAAACCCTCTGGGGAAAAAAACCCTGGATGTCCTTCATCCAGAGGATCCTCTAGATGAAGTCAGGAATGGATTTTGACAGATGAAGTCTTCTTCTTGTAATCTGCCGGATTATAGAAGAAGGTGGTTGCTGTAGTGGAAAGCAGGCAACAGGTCAGTCTTAGTTGGGAGAGAATATGATAGTAAATAATGCTACTAATCAGGAATGTCAGTATGTCACCTCTGGCGGACTCCTAAGTGTGTGGATTAAAGGTGATAGCAGTCTTGGATCAGAGAGGAAGGAGACGCGACCCTTCTGTGTGAAGGACATTTGCACAAGAGGATGGAAGAGTGAAATGGAATGACCCTTTCCTTAACTATACCTTACCCTGAGAACTGGTAAATGAGCATGCTAATGAGAGTATTCCTCCCGTTTGTGTTGGTTTGAAGGAATGAGGACGGAGTGTTTGCGTAGAGCAGAGCGTGATTCCCTGCGGTTATTTTCGGATCAGCTGTAACTTGCGGTAACCTTAACTGGAATACACCAAAAGTGCTATGGGGAAGATGCGAGTGGTAATCCAAGAAGGAAACTACCTCAGATCACTGCGGGCAGAAAGGAGAGCAATCGGTAAATGTTAGAAAGTAAGAAAAGGGTAGTATTAGAAATTCTGAACTCACGTAGCGTTCCCTGTAATGAGTAGCAACGCGGCGGACTTCAGCATCGCTGACTGAAGTATTGTTTTCGAAGTGGGAGGTGGAGCCATGCAGTCATGTGACCGCTGCACGACTGCAATGCTACAGAGACATGAAGACGCCATGTTAGGAGAAGGAGGAGTGTGAATACAAGCAATGCCCTTCCATCTGAGCCACAATCTCCAACGGAAACGGCGCCGCATGACAGAATCTGACAGAAGAAAATTGCACGACAGAAATGTTTATGGAAGAGCAGAACATTCATCCCTTTCAGACTGAAGAATTATACTTAAAACTGAAATCCAAATTTATTCCAAGAATGAAAGACAACAATGTGATACATATCTTTCACAAAGCGGTCAGTGAAGACCAGAGACAAAACTGCCTCAACAACAAACCCTCCAAATTCAAGTACAACCTCTCGGTAACTGAAATTAAAGCTATAACATCTCTTGCAAGAAATCAACAACTGGTAGCCAAATCTGCAGATTAGGGGGGAAACATTGTCCTTATGCAGAGAACAGATTATATAACAGAGGGAAATAAACATCTGAACACTAATTGCTATACAATACTTCAGAAGAACCCTATGATAGAACTTCAGCTACAATGGCATTTAATGATTAAGAATTGGGAAGAAATGGGTCTACTCTCAGAAGAAGAATACAACCATTTAGACAACACAATAATGTCCATTATTTATTTTTTACCGAAAATACATGCACAATTTGACAATTTTCCAACATGAAGACCCATAATCAATGGGATAGGCTAATTAACAGAGAGAGCCTCACAATACATAGATTTACATTTACAGCCTCTCACAACAAATCTGGCATCATATCTGAGAGACAGCAAACATGTCATACAACAGATGGAACAAATACCATCGGAAAATAACTTTCTCTTTGTAACTCTTGATGTGGTGTCACTAAAAGGGATGGAAACAACAGAATTCTTTCTGAAATCAAGGTCGTTCTCATTTATACAACAAAATAAAATTATTTTGGAAATGCTACATTTCGCACTAACAAACAATATCTTCATGTTTAACAAAACCATTTATAGACAGGAGCAGGGCACGGCGATGGGGGCAAAATTAGCGCCTGCCTACGCCAACCTATTCATGGGACATTTAAAGATTAATCATGCATGGCAACACCCAGCATTCAAAGAAAGAAACATTGTGTATTGCGGTTGTTACATCGACAACATTCTGATGATATGGAATGGAGATATAATCAAATTGCAAGACTATATAAGGCATGTCAATATCAACAATTACAACATTAAATTTACAGACAAAATAAGTTCAGACTGTATTCAGTTTTTGGATTTACAAATCTACACAGATGGAGAAAAAATACTGACGGTTCTTTTCCTCAAATCTATTGCAGTAAATAAGGTCTTACATGCCAAAAGTAATCATGCCAAACATATTATCAATAATATACCCTATGGGGAAATACTGAGAATAAAACGGAACTGTAGCTCCAAAGAAATATTTGAAGAGCATTTATCAAACCTTAAAGAAAAGTTTATAAAGAGAGGCTACAAAACAGAAGAAGTGGATAGAGCTATAAGAAAAGCTGAAAAAATACCAAGAACAAGCGTGTTAACAAATAAACCAAAAATAAAAAATACACATACAAAAGTAGACTTTATTCCCACTTATGATAGTGAAACATATATCCTAAATAAACTTTTGAAAAAACATTGGAATATTTTACAAACGGATAGAACATTCAAACAAACCATAGAAGCCAAACCAAAGTTAATCTATCGAAAAGCACCAACCTTGAAAACAGAAAATGAGTCCTAGCCACCTTAAAGAAGAAAGAACTGATAGCCTAAGTCAATTTATAACAGTGCCGGGCCAACAGGAACCCACAAATGTGAAATGTGTACAATTTGCACTCAGAGGGAAATAATTTCAAATACAAGGGATGAAAGTTGAAAAATGTAATCCTCACCTCCATGAAAGTTAATGCAACTAAAAGTCAATTGTCAATTGTGGTAAACTGAATTTTGGTAAGAGAACTGCATGAAAAGTAATGCAAACAAAGAGAGAAATACATCTATAGTTGCATGAAAGTTAATGTAACTAGAGAGAAAAAACTGTTCATCTTGGAATTCTGAATCATGGTATGAAAATTGCATAAATATACACAAGAACACATTTCATGGATAAACAATAATTGTGTGATCATAATGTCTGTACCAGGATAGCAACCCACATAAGTGCCTTTCTACGAGTAAAACTTATATTCAATATTGCAGCAGTCGCAATATAAGCACCAAGGGTACAGATCCTGGGCAAACCTACTATCTTTTAGGCACATACAAGATATCGCCGGAACAGGAAAACAAAGCCGACAAGGACTGCAGTCTCGTAATAAAATATCATTCATGTAGTGTTTTGCCTCCCGGAAAGAAAGAGGGAGAAATAGACTGTGTGGACCTTCATTAAGAGACGTGACCTACTGTAGTACACACTTTGAGATTGTCTCGTTTCCTACCTATGATGACAGACTGGTACTATCCACAGACCACCTACTGAGGAGAAATGTTTATGGCATAGACATTTGTGCTTTTATAGCTATTGCGATGAGGAAGGTGTGATTAACTACTACATTTGAGGCTAGAGGATGGGACTGGGGCCACCATGTGGCTGGGATCTGCAACCTGTTCCATGAGGCAGACCCTGGAGGAGACATATGACAGATATCCCTACCCCTTTCTACCAGGCTCCCCAAACCATACCTAGGCTTGTTTGTTCTTCCAGCCTTGTAGGCCCTAAAACTCCCAGGAGGTATGGCAAAATGACATTTTATGGGAAGCATAGTTGTTTAATTAATGTCATGTGAAAAAGTCTGCAGAAACAATATCATCCTTAGAATGGGAAACCTCCCAGTTATTTTGCTGAATTCTTTGATCATTGCACTAATTAAAAACATGTCAAAATGATTTCATTTTTCTGCAACTGAACAAAAGTTTTGATGTCCACATTTTTGTTTTGTGGAAAATAGCATCTATTTGTTAATTTTAGTAGACTATGTTGAGTTTATTCTGAAGCTTTAGCTAAATAATTGGTTGGTTTCCCATTGTGGGGGCAACGCAATTTTGGCAGAATTCCGTGCAGAACCTTATTACAGTCATATTGATGGGGTACTGGTTGTGAGTTCCCTTTAATGCCAGCATGGATATTTGTGCAACAATTGTTTTACATTACCAATAATAACAAATATATTTACATTGGAATTGCAGCCCTTGCACTTTAAATGTAATTACTTTCATCAGTACAGTTGTTTACCCAGCCTTGTTGGTTCTAATACTTCTTGGAGGTGTGGGAAGTTGTGATCTCATGAGTAGCACAATTGTTAACCCAACCTGTGGGTAATTTTACTTCTTCAAGGTGCAGGGACTTTTCCTCTCATGATTAGTACACCTAACGATTAGTAAAGCACAGTTTTAACAAATGATTGTGCAGTTCACCGAGCCGCCATAGTTGGTATCTGCTAACCTCCCCATGCCCCTGGGCGAAATCCTGAATGGAGTGCTATGTTAAAACCTGATACTATTACAGTTATATATTTTAGTAATCGTTGTGTGAAGCAGAAGTGTTCGCCAAGTTGGTTTCACAGAGAGCTTATAATATCTGCTGATGTGTGAAACATTGCTTTTAAAACACAACCCAGTGTAGAGATGGGACCAGTTTGCCGCACTAGTAAGACCAATACTCAATAATGGAGTACTCAAAGTGTACGGAAAAACACAGCTTTATTCAAAGCAATGAAACTTGGCTGCAACAGCATACAATCAGCTCTCAATGTTACAATAGATGTCAGCGGGTTTTTAAATAAGAGACACGTCAGCTGTGTCATCATAATACAGTACCAATTACAAAATGTATGAATGTATTTGATAGGTTAACATTGCAAACTAGATATAGAGTAAATAGGTGTTAGCTCTATGATTGTATTAAACGTATATTGTGGCCCCTCCGGGGCCAAGCCTACTTCAGGTAATACTTTCAATACATCACCGCATTTATAACTAATTGGTTGGCACTGTTTATTATAGGCGGTATTACCTATGGATTTGTATTGGTTGGCAATTTGCTCACCAACCTTGAACATCCTGACAGATGTCAAGATACGAGAGTGAACCCATAGGTTCCTTTAAGACAAGGTACCAGTATCTTAGATGGATGGGGATGCAGATCTACTCATACATCAATAATCTGTCCGACTCAGGAAGTTGGCAAAAACACGACTGTTTTATTAGCAATGATCTAAAACAGGGAGTTACAATGATCATCAACGGACGTTCGCTCGATTTCTCTCAAAACATTTCATGAAAAAACATAGATTTTATACTAAACATTTGTCAATACTGACATCATTCTACGTGGCAAAGTAAGAAAACCTACTAGGGGATGTGGTAGGTTCAAAGGGAACATCTACGTATACCTTCTATAAGAGCAAGGATTGTGATTGGGTCTCTAAGATCAGGTGGACAACTAAGCTCATCTTCCATGTCATACTAATACACGTTGTCCTATTGGCGTCTCAAACTATAGGGCTCTTTGCTACATGGCCCTCTACAATTGGTTGGCACGCTTGTACGCTTCTGGAATATTCCACTCGATAGCAGCTCGCAAGCTGGTACATCAGGTGCTGGGAGGGTTGGTCTGGTCATGCCTTCCCACCCAATTAGCCCAACATCCATCCCTTTCATTCACAGGGTTCAATTGTTTCTAAAGTTTGTCGTGAAACATCCAGATTGTATACATCCCTGTATATATACATTTGCTCGTCGCCTGCGGTCTATTCACTACGTAGCAAGCCTCATGATTACTTTGTCTACCTGCGTTACTGCATCTGTACATTTGTAAAATAACTTGCATTTTCTTCAGTGCTTCTCTGCACATGCAATCTTCATTTCTATCCCGAAATGTTGCTTATTTTGATACTTCATCATTAGATTCTATAAATTCTATATTTTTTCTTCATTGGCATCTCTTCTGGGTGTGCGTCATTTCTGCTTCACATGACATCACCAGTCTTCTTCCTTCCTTCATTTTCACACTTCTTCCGGGAAGTCCTTCAGAAAACCGTCATTTCTCTGCTGATATATATAGGGTTTTTATCAATGAACTTTTCTCGGTATGGGTACCCTCACTGGTATTACACATGTCACAATTTCCGGTTCCCAACATATAGGCAACATGGGGGTGGGACTTCTCTCTGGGAAATTCATCCACCACTCTCCCATCAGTCTTCTCATCCAGACATCCTCTTCTGAAGTAGTGCTCCTTCAGCGTCCATATCTGTATTACTCCTTTCAAACATCCTGCTGTTTTCACATGTTCATCAATAGTCCAGGTCATGTGACTACTTTGTCCATTCGGACTGCAGTAAATCCATTTTCCCACATACTTCTTGTGGTTCTTCGGATACAGGAACTTGGTTACCTCAGATACATGGATACTGGCCTATACGTAGTCTCTGATTTCTTCATCTGTCAACTCTTTGGGCCCTAATCCAGACTCGACATTGATCATGATCTTCATTCCTGTTGCTTTATTTGCAGTCTTCTTGCACTGTGTGATTATTATTCTGATCACACAGACTCCAAGCATGATCATCACCAACAAGGCTCCAAGAAACTTGAAGATATTCGCCATTCATTGTGGAACCCATGAGAAGATCGACGCAAATCAGCTGTTATCTGAAATGTCTTCCACTTCATCTTCCATCTTGATGTGCAAGTTTGTCAACATCGTTATGGCCTCTGTCAAGGTCCCATTTTGATCATCATGAGAAGGTATGAATGTGCAACATGTTTCTCCGATTTTGGCACAAACACCTCCATCTATAGCTTTAATCATGTCCAGGACATATCTGTTCTGAAGAGTCATCAGTCATATGGCTCTTAGCTCTTCCTTGATAGCATTGAATCCTTTTATGTTAGTATTAATCGTCTGTAGGAGCTCCCATCTGGTTATTTGTAACCATTTGGCATTTGCCATTGTCTGGATCCCAGGCATTAAGATTGTCGTGAACACTTCTGAAGTCTGACTGAACAACCTGTGTTCATATGGAATAGAGTAAAAGGCTTCTATCGATTTGGATGAGAAGTAGTTCTCCCTTTTTGTTCGATTGAGGGATCCACTTGATCTCCTTTTTCCCCTGTGAGCATCTGCTTTTGGAAACTCACCAATGTTCAGGTCACTTTTTGGAATCACTAATGCTGGAACATGAACAAGTACTATGGAACACAGTCCTTCTCAGTCTTTGGGCAGCTTCATATATGCTTTGGATCCACAGGCCCAGTAGTGATCCATTATTACTACTGTCCCTTGTTTCATTCCTGGTACATCGAAGATTCAACCGCACTGCTGATTCTCTCCAACTTTTCTTGTGCCATTATTTCTGAAGCATAGCTCTGCACTTGCAATAGGCACTATCTGCAATGGTCCTCTTTTGTCTTCGACCGATGTCAGCAACTTTGCAAGCCTTGGCCAGAGAGGTTTGCATCCTTTTTACACACGATCTATAACTGGTTTGTGATGACCAGTTACTGCCACAGCTCTGCATGCGATATGCCTTCTTCCCAACCATCTGGAAAAAGTACTTTTCTCCAGATCTGCATTTGTCCTCTTTCCTTGCATCTTTGTATTTCTTCATAAGTCTTTCCTTAACAATTATGCTTCTTATTTATTTTCCCATCTGATTCCTGCTCCCTTCATGCCAGGCTGTTCATATCTTACCACATGATCTCTGATGTGTGCTCTTGTTTTCAAATCTTGAACATAATCATCTTCTTCTGGAGCCGACCATTCCTTCACCTATACCAATGATGCTGTTTGACCCTGGAATTCACCTCTTGTATGACAGAGTGAAAGGTGACTCAGGCAATGAGCTGTCTGGACGTCTATTTCTATAGCTATGAATATCTTAGACTTCCCAATAGCATAAGGTTGGAGAGCACATACATAGTAATCCTCCTCAGAGGTTCTCTTTCCTACCTCCCTCATGTGTTGATACCACACGTTGTTCCCCAAATGTGCTGTACTGTCTAGATAATCATTCAACTTATAATCATCTTCCCTTGCACTTCTCTTGTGTCTCCCTTTTAGAAGGTGAGCTTGTGAATAATATTCCTGCAGTATATCAAAAACAGTTCTTCATACAGGGGGAATCATAGGAACACTTGTCTGAGGAATCGGTGACTTTACATGTGTCACTGGTGCAGGGACAATCACATATGGCCTTGGTCTTGTTGCAAGATCTAATTCTGCATAAGTCACTGGTGTGGGAAGGATCAAAGGGACTCCTTCCTTTTTGGGACCAATAAAGTAAACAGTGTGGATTAGCAAAATCAATAATAAATGCTGAGCATGCATATATGATGCACCAGTACATCAGACCCAACCATTGGCATTTCTCCACACGTCGTCGAGGTTGCTCACTTTCTGGAATTGCATTATTCCCATTGGATAACATTATGCCTATATATTGCTTTTTGAGGACGGAAAAAACCTTTTTAATCAGGCAGCCTTGTTAAATGCTCAGGTAGCTGCCAAATCTGCTCAAGTATCGCTGCCAATCATTTTCTAATCGCAGGGCCATTCTTAGGATCCTGCACAAAAGTGCGTATGTCAGTGCTACGCCCAACAAGAGTCTCTCACATATCCATTTTGCTTGCGGATGATAAGCAGAAGAAAACATATGTTTAATACTACGCAATGGGCTAACCTGCTCGAAAACATCATTAACAAAAGGGGCCCATTGTCGGATCTCAGCACTTCACATACTCCCCACCTAGGAAAGATTACTTGGATAAAAAACTGTGCAGCGTGAGTGGCATCAGGGTGTGTACATGGACCAGCATCAATCCATCTCGAAAAGGGGCACACCACCACTATCATATACCTATATCCATTACATACTTGCAGCATATCAACATAGTCAATATGTAAATGCTGAAAGGACTGTTCAGTCAAGGAATCACTCCTCTGAATGTTCGCAGTGTGTGCCGCAGTAAACCTTTGACAAATGATGCATTTTACTACATAAAAAGCAATGTGTTCTAACAGGTTCGGTATGAACCAATCTTCTGCAATAGCTGCTGCAAGGCATTCCCTAGTTACATGCGCAGGGTAGTGTAGCTGTTCTATTGCTACCCTAATAAGGCTACAGGCATCACCGGATTTCCAGTGCTGTCCTGGTGCCACAATGCTACAGAGGGGGACAAAGAACACCCTCTCCGTGTCCACAGCTCCTTCTCCTCCTGTGGAGCACTGCCTTGAACTTCCATTAACTGTGTTCTAGACAAATGATTAAACCCTTCATTTACAATCATAATCGTGACCATTTTTTCTTTCACATCTGGAGTATCGAAACTTGAAATATCTGGTGAATATGCAACCCTTTTGGCCTCTTCGTCTGTGGCTTCGTTCCCGCATGAGATAAAATCAGTTCTTAGTATGTGCTGTGCATTTAACTATTGCAATGGCTACTGGGAGTTTTAGTGCCTTAATAAGCCTGTCCAATAAAGCAGCGTGTTGCACTGGAGTGCCGTCTGCTCGGAGGTAGTCCCTCCTTTTCCAACATGCTAGCCCTGCCTACACGTTTGGCGTCACATAGGCAAAGTCACAGTACCATGTCACTTCCTGCCATGTCCGTTGAGCGCGACAATAAGCACCACTAATTCTGCAGCCTGTGCCGAAAAGTGAGACAGTAGTCTTGCACTTGCTACTACTTTGAATTCCTCATTAGCACTGTTCCTTACCACAGCTGAACCAGAATTCCTTTCTCAATCAATTTGATCCATTTTTGAAGACCCGTCAATAAAGAGAACCTCCTACCCCCCGCCAGAGCATTCTCTTTCACCCTTGGAATCTCATCATAAAATTCTTCGTAGTTAGAGCAATCATGTCCCTTTGTCTTTGCATTCTTTTATGTTGTAATTTCTGTTCTTCTTCCTCTTCTCTCTTCTTTTCTAGCCTCTCGTTCTTTCCTTTTTTTTTTTTTTATTTTTTTTTTTTTTTTACATTTGTATAGCACACAAAGCAGCCAAGCCAATAGGCATAATGGTGCTGTTACTTGTGGGGAGCTTAGTTACAGGGATGGCAAAAGGGATCATCATATATAGCATTGGGCATTAGTAAATTCATGCTTAACATAGTTGCAGTACATGGAAATCAAAGCATTGGGTACATCTTAAAGATCAATGAGGCTCACAGTACCATGGAGGCAAACAAGTACTTTTCAGCTTAGTCTGACGAAATGTGAATGACATAAGATCTTGGGAGTCTTTATGCAACGGGATTGAGAAAAACGCATTTTTCAAGTCAGTCACAGTGAAATATCGTGACTCTGTGGGGATTCTACATAAAATTGTTGCAGGATTCGGAACTAGAGGAAACTCTGCCTCTACAATCTGTTTAATTGGTCTCATGTCCTGAAGTAGTCTCTATGACCCCCATGTCACTTTCTTCACAGGATACACAGCCGTATTACACAGTGACTCTGACGTCCTCAAGATGCCTTGTTCAATCATAGCTGATATAGTCTTAAAAATACCCGCCTCTCGAGACATTGGGTACTACCTTGCTCAAGGTAAAATTGCTCCTGCTTTAAACTTAATCTTTATTTCTCCCAACCCCCTCAATAAACCTACGTCATAGGGGCCTGTAGTCCATAAAGAGGTTGCCACTTTTTCCATGTCCAAATCAAAAAATGCTGGGTGCTCCCGCACTATCATCATTCACTTTGGAATCTCTATTCTGATCCAATATATAATACTAATTTCAAATACTACTTCATCGTCTGACTGATCGTCTTTAAACATATCCGTGTCAGTGACGTCAGTCAATCTGTACCCTTCGCCAATGGCAATCACCTTTCTCTATGGCCTGCCCTTGTCATCAGTTCCTTCGAGCATGGCTAATTCCCCTCACACTATGGCTGCCTGCAATTCAGAGGAATAATATGTCCCCCCTCTTTGTCTATAGGTACCTGTGACCTGTACAGGAATTCATCAGGTATCCTCATAATTTTGCCCACTAAGCTGGGTAGCCTCGTCAACAAAACACATACCCCATAAAGAAAGACTTCTGGCTCTAATGATATTCCTCGCAGAGCCATTTGTAAACGCCATGATAAATTCGCCCACGTTTAGATAGTGTTTCCCTGGAGTGGAACACACTATGCCTGCGTCAGTGAAGGAAATCGTGATATTTAACTTCGTCATTAAATCTCGGCCCAGAATATTAACCAGTGTCTGTTTTGAATACAATAATGGAACAGACATTTCACATTCTCCTATGGAGACTGGTAGTTTATCAGTAAAAGGAACTCTACTTGTAACTCCAGAGAATCCTTGCACATTCATGGCATTTCCCGATAATTGATTTTTCTCTCTTGTATACATGAGCGAGTTGCCCCAGTGTCTACTAAAAAACAAAAGGATTTGCCTCCTATGGTAACATCAACGCTTGGTTCCTCTTCAGGATTTGGTGTCACCGATAGTACTGAACACATCAAGTCACCATGTGAGCTGTCCTATTGTGGGTACATACTTATTCCTGTACCTGTAAAAGGACTTCCTGCCATGACAGTGACACCCTTTACTATAGGTGTCAGTAATTGTCCCGTATTTGTGCTCTGCTATATCTGCATGGGCACCTGCTGTGACTGCCCTTGTGGCGGATTCAGTGGTGCTTGATGTGGTTGCAAAGCCTGTTGCATTTGCAGCGCTTGCGCTTGATACACTTCTGATAATGGGCAAGCCTGTCCCTATTTTGCAAACTATATGCTAAGCCGCCCACCTTGAGATTTGCCCATTCTGCAGATACTCTTAGCTCCCACATGTTCGCGCGAAGTGCCCTGTCATTCCACATGTCCAACATACAGGACATGTGCCCTCCCTGCATATTTTGATTATCATTCTGCACATTCTGAAATCCCCCTTGGTTATTTCGAAGGCCACTTAGATATTTCTGGAAGCCACCTATTCCCCTGAAACCCATTCCTCTGCCTCTCGGAGTAAACCCACTCCCTCCTTGGTCTGATTGGCGTTCATTATTCGTCTGCGATGTATCCACTGCTTGCTGCGTTCCTAGCCCCTCTCTGCTCGTCAATACCGCTCATTCTATAGAGTCCTTTGACAATTTCTTCTGAACTAGCTTAGCTTCCTCAAGTTTTCTGGCATCCATTTTGTTCTTATTTTTCTCTTGCAAAAATCGGCAATGATGCGCGATAGTGAACTGTATCTCTGCCCACGGCTTTGCTTCCATTCCCACTAATTTCTTGAGCTGTCTCTGGACTTGCTCTTGTAATCCCTGACACAGAATGTGGTAAAATACTGGTATTGATTTCCCCCACGGCTCCCTCGTTTGAAAGGTCCAACGTTCCTGAATGCTTTGAATGTAAGCAAGCAGATCTTTGTCATCTTTCATTTTACATGCCATAATTGCACCCATATCCTACGTATCAAGATACTGTACTCTGAGCGCTTTCCAATCTGCCGTCCTGCTCCGTCATGAGCTGTGTTCTGTGCTGTGACACTTGAGTAACCTTATCTCGTCCAAATGTCATCAGCCCTTTCCCCAAGAATAGCTGCTAGGAGACCCTTAATGTCCCCTATGGGTAGAAAACCCCAAATCTGCAATCGGCTCCCATCGTCTGCCTATCCGTAGTGGGAACGATGGTTCCTGATCGCCTTCTTCGTGGCAATGACCTCAGTCTACTCACATATGGTGGCGATTCCCTCCTCTCACTATGTGTTCCCCTTTTAGGTCGCTGTAGGTACGACATGGGCTCTGGCGTCCTATCTTTGTATAAATCCGACCATCTCACTTGTCTGTCTGCAAACATCCCTCAGGACTGCATGCACTTTCTCCCTCCTTCCCATGGAAGGTTTCTCTGTCTTCATCTGACATATCCAGTCCACAACTAGTATGACTTTAATCTTTCTCATCTGTATTTAAAGTCATCCTGCCTAAAGACAAGGCTCTGTGCTCGAGACTAAACAGGCTTCCTTCCTTGCCTCGTGACTGAACAACTATTCATCAATCTTCTTTTCCCCGGCTTCTCGATTCACTTTTTGTCCTCATTTCCTGATAAGCTTTAACGATTCTATCTCCATTACTTCCTATCTCAAAATTCCCATCTATATTTACCCTAGAGGGTCCAGGCATTGGCATCTTGCGACGGGAGAAACTCTATGTTGCCCCATGATATTACTGGACTCTTTCCATCAGCTCTTTTTCAATGCGATCAATGTTGCGCTCCATTTCTTCGTCAAATTCCCTTACTTTCTTTGCTTCCCATCTATTCCTTTCCTCCTCCTTTCTTTTCTCTTCCCTTCTTTCATTTGCTCTACACACCTCTTCATCCCTTTGTCTTTGCATTCTTTTATCTTGTAATTTCTGTTCTTCTTCCTCTTCTCTCTTCTTTTGTAGCCTCTCGTTCTTTCCTTTTTTTTTTATTTTTTTTTTTACATTTGTATAGCACACAAAGCAGCCAATAGGCATAATGGCGCTGTTACTTGTGGGGAGCTTAGTTACAGGGATGGCAAAAGGGATCATCATATATAGCATTGGGCATTAGTAAATTCATGCTTAACATAGTTGCAGTACATGGAAATCAAAGCATTGGGTACATCTGTGCATAGATGTCGTTGTTAGGGGTGCACCATGAGGCTATCTTGAATTGAGTAGGAGGAGTGTAGGATTCATTATGTGAATAATGAGGTCTTCATGGCTTTTCGGAATGCTAGGAGTGATTCTTCTGCATGAAGAGTTGGTGGAAGTGCATTCCAGAGAAGGGGCGCTAGGTAGGGGAAGCTGGCACCCCCGCTCTTGTTCTTTTTACCAAGGGCACTGTTAGCATATTTGAATACAGTGTTCTAGTTGGCCTGGTTGAGGTAGATGGATGAATCCTTTGTGATAAGTAGGCAGGTGCTGAGTGGTGTATGCCTTTATGGGTGATAGCGAGCGCTTTGAACATCACCTGTTCTTTTAATGGGAGCCAGTACATTTTTGATTGCTCTCTGCCTGTTATCATACTTTCTTTGCTCCTCTGTTCTTTTTTCCTTTCTTAGTTGCTCCTCCTGATACATCTGCTCTCGTCTATGTCTACTCTTCCTTTTGTGCTCATCCTCTTTCAATCGTTTCTCTCTTTCCCTGTCTTTTCTATCCTGTTCGTCTTGATCTTATCCTTGCCTCAATTCCTCGAAACTCTTCCCATTACGTTTGAGCAGTATCTGCCAACCCATGCATTTGTTCTGTATGAGTGCTATCTCGTCAGCTTTGTCTTCTTTCCATCTCTTAATCTCCCGTTCTATATCTAGGGTAACATTTGGTTGTTCACTTTTCTCTTTGTCTTGTTAGACCTTAGAGATCACCTCCTTTTCTGGAGTCCTTGCTGGGCTCCCGTCACTGCTATAAACAGGCAGTTCATGTATCGGATTACTATATCCTGTTGCCGCTTTTAATTCCCTTAATGGATAAAATCCTTCATCTTTTGTACTATCGCCATTTACTTCAGGCATGGTAAGGGGAGCAGAAGGCTCAGAACCCCCCTCCTTACACTGATTAAGCATCCAATCCTCAGGAGGCGGATCTTCTTGTTCCCCCGGTACACCTTCCAGAGCGCTATAATAGCTAACATCTTTTCCAATTACTTTCCTGTGTACGCAGCGTTCAAGTATGTGGTCATGTGTTGTAAAACCGCTCCCTTGCGGCCATGACATGAACATTGTATCTGTTGTACCCTTAACCCATTCTGCACTGTACTCTTTAAGCTTGGGTGCGTGTTTTGGCAGTTGCTTGCAAAAGATGCATCAGTGGAGTAACATCCCCCATTGTGATGAGTCTCAATTGACTGTCAATACTTACCATTACTTTACACAAAAATATGTTTCATAAAAATAACAAATATGAGCGCGCAGCAACAGTCGTCGCTCAAAGTCTTTACTTATCTATTTACTCCAATCTACTCATTCGGTTGGAGCCGACAATGACTTAACACAGCCTAACTTTTGTCGCCCTTCGACACTTCACTTTTCTAGCACAGAAAATAGACAAACAGACAAACTAGTCGACTTCCAACATATATCTCCTGAGCGGTATTCGCTGCTATTTCTTGCCCCTAAAATACCCTGATAGGAGTGTAAATCATTCCCTTTCACAGACCTTGTCAGTGTGTCACCTATGTACCCACTTTGGGTTTTGAAATTACTTCTCCTAGAAGCTCCTTGAGCTTAGGACACTGGGCTCTTCTTGATGCTCCTCGTCATATATTAAACAACCAACCCCCTGTTACCTCTTTCTATTACTACAATCCCCATTTTTTGCCACTCTCCACAATCTACTCATCATTTGCCTTTCAGCTCCTGATACTCAGGATTGCCTCCTCCTCCAACCGGCCACTGTCGCCTTCGGTCCGCTCAGCGCCTGTGGAAACCAGGAGGGATTTTCGCTGTTAGCTGTTTATTGAATTGCTCCATACTTTCAGCCCTTTCATTCACAGGGTTCAAGTTTGCTAAATTACGCCATGGAACATCCAGATTCAATACATTCCTCTATATGTACATTGGCGCATCGTCTGCTGTCTATTCACTACGTAGCCAGCCTCATGATTACTTTGTCTACTTGGGTTACTGTGTCTGTACATTTGTAAAATGACTTACATTCTCTTCAGTGCTTCTCCGAAATAATGCAATCTACATTTAGATCCCCAAATGTTGCTTACTTCGATACTTCATCATTAGATTCTATAAAGTCTATATTCTTTCTAAATTGGCATCTCTTCTTTGTGCATCATTTCTGCTTCACGTGACATCACCAGTCTTCTTACTTCATTCATTTTCACACTTCTTCCGGGACTTCCTTCAAAAGACCGTCATTTCTCTGCATTTCTCTGCAGATACATATAGGCTTTTCTCAATGGATACCTTGCTTCCTACTTTTCGTGGTATTGGTACCCTCACTGGTATTGCACATGTCACAATTTCCGGTTCCCAACATATAGGCAACATGGGAGCGGGACTTCCGATAGAGGTATTTAGCTCCTCCTCTACAAGAGAGATATGTGGTGAGAGAGAGAAGTCAATGTGCTGCTATAATTCCAATTAAAAGCAACTCCTTGTCATTCCCAGGCGATTAGGTCTTCCCTTCTCTTTGTACATGATCTTGTGTATCATCTTGTGACTGTGTGTGTGCTAGAGAGTTTGGTGGGTATCTTATCTGTGCTTGTCCTGTAATCAATAGTCAGTGTTCTCAGTGTTTTGTTCACGTGTTAGGGGACCATGTTGGAGAATGAATTTCTTCCTATTGAACTTTTGGCTAATTTTAACGTGCATGTTGTAACCACTTGAGACACCCTTCATCTATTCTCTATGGAGTCTTTTAACAAACTGTTCACATGAACCTGGACATCTATGACTTTCTGTGCTCTTATAAATGTAATTAACTTGGGAGGCTATTTGCTTAGCCCCTGAGAACTATTATCTCATCTGTAGGTTCTGATTACCCACTACTCTATTGCTGGTGTTCTGATCTTAGAGATCACTGTGAACTGCTGTCTGGGTAGTCAGAAAGGTTTCTCAAATAAAAGAGTTTTTGTAAATTCAGCATCTCAGATTCTAAGGCTTTGCTAATTCTTAGACCTGCTGCAGCCTTTATGTTGGGAAAATGGCTGCACATCTGCACTCTCGCCTCCATGTTGGCAACTTCTATTTGTGTCTGTTCATTTTACATTCATCTTGTACATCTGCCATACGTTGCTTCCCTGTCCGCATATGCCCGGTCTTTGTCTACCTATAATTTATGCAGGAACCTATGCTACCTATAGCACACTACTTGTGCATTCTATGGACTCATTTTTAACCCTGCTACTGTTGCACAGCCTATCTAATTATTTTTGGCAGATGCATGTGCTTTGACTATTTAAATGTTTTGTTTATGGAATCCACCTAAGCGTGCATCGCCTCTCACCCCTAAGATCATGGGGTGGTAGGGCTGCCTCAGCTTGTATCATCTCTCACCTTCACAGTAATAATCAGGAGTAGGGGCAGAAGTTGATACTGACATATTTATCTGCATCATCACACTTCCCCCTCTAGTTGAATCATTGACCACCCTCTTACTTCTTCCCATTACAATATTGGCAGCCTTGGGTAGCCATATTTTGCTCACCCTGCTCAGGCTACCTCCTTGTGCTACGTATTCTTCTAGACCACAGGTCATGAAGTAACACTCTCCATCAGCTTCACAATCCACACAGTGCTTGGTGTAATTGTGGAGTTCATTAGTACATTCAAATAATGTCCCACAGGGTCAAATTGGATGGTCTGGTGGGTGAATTCGGGGTAGGTCATCTGTTTGAGTACACATTTACTATTATTGTCATTTCCAGTGCCTTCTTACGGAATTGTACGATCGGACCGAAGAAAAGGTACAAAAAGTCTGAAAATGCACACCACCAAAAGTTCGAACCTTTGGTGGAATGCATTGTAGGTAAGTAAAGAAAATAAAAATAAAAAAGGGGCTGCGGGGGTGTCCCCCGCAACACTCCGCTCACATTACTGTGTGGTATAGTGAGCGGGGTGTTGCGGGGGACAGCCCCGCAGTACACCCGAGAAAAAAAAAGCAGGGGGCGCGGGGGTGTCTCCCTCAACACCCGTTCACTATACTTTACAGTATATTGAGTGGGGTTGCGGGGGAAACCCCTGCAGCTGCCTGTAAAAAAGAAATCACGGAAGTGAAAGGGAACTGGCGACGCAGGACACAGGGTGAAGAAAAAGTAAGTAGGGTTTGTTTATGTTTTTGGTGTGGGTTGGGGTGTGTTGAGGGTGTGTCATGGGTGTGTTGTGGATGTGGGTGGGGGTTTGGGTATGTAGTGATTTGCAGTGTTTGTTCGCATGGGAAATGTACAAACCTTTGGTGGTGCGTACATTTCCCATGCAAACTTTTCCATCACAGACTTTTCCGTGACAGAAAAATCATGCAGATCCCTTCTTACCAGCATTTTTGCATTGGTTCCGGACTATTTTCAGGACGCAAATAGCTTTTGTACTTTAGCACCTTAAAGTGTCTTTTTTGTGCTAGATGGAATTACCAGTAATAATCAGAAACCAAATAATCGGACAGACCAAAGGAAGATGGTAAAATACTGCTTTAATCTCAATGAAAGAAAGCAGGGAGAAGTAGATGCTCGATATATTCACACCTAAGTTTGCTTTCACAGAGTTGATATACTTTCACATACGTCATTTATGATGTCATTCTATGTTGCATTTCATAAAAACCTAACGCAGGGAGGGAATGGATTAGGGGAGCATGTCTACTTATAGAATTATATAAGGGTTAATATCTCATTGGCTTCCCCTTGT
Source organism: Ambystoma mexicanum (assembly GCF_040938575.1). Lineage (NCBI taxonomy): Eukaryota > Metazoa > Chordata > Amphibia > Caudata > Ambystomatidae > Ambystoma > Ambystoma mexicanum. Next base: position 1,468,775,308 of record NC_090923.1, on the reverse strand, counting down.
CTGTAGGACACGCCCTGAGCTACTTCTACGTACTTCACATTCTGATTATAACATAGAATATGGCAGAGGGTTAATAATTGCAACATTGTATATGAAAGTGCATGGCAGGCCTTTTGATTGGTTAGCAACCCTATCCAAACTTGGACTTTCGGCTCGTCTTTAGCAGCACGTTAACAGAACGAGACCTGGGTGTCCACTTTCTCTCTGTTTTCGCAATTAGTCCATCGTATGTCATCGACCTGATACTTAGCCAAGCTCTATTGTTTGTAGTTGACCTCGTAGTCTGCTCACTGTTCTGGGACATTCGAGGGAATATGAGCACACCACTATCTTAACTCGAAGCTCTAATGAATAGCCTTAGTTTTGAGTTCTTCATCACATAATAATAATAATAATTTAGCATTTATATAGCGCTACAAACCCTCAGGTATCTGAGCGCTGCTTATTATTACCTACAGTGTGTGGTGCTCATTTATCGACCTCGGAAGGATGAAAGGCTGAGTTTGGCCCTGCCGGGATTCGAACCTGCATCAGCAGGCTCTGCACAGATGTCAAAGTGAGCCCTCTACTCGCTGTGCTATCGGGCTGGCACGTTAGGAGGCCACGATTTTGTCAATTTCAACCTCTCAATTACTGCTATTTGATTTTATCAAACAGGTTGTCATTACCCCTTCTGGCCTTTAGAGACTTGCTCACTCTACCTCACATAGGGCCTCATCACGAGTTGGGCAGTATCCCGACTGGGATACCACCTAACTTTATTTGTGTTAGCGCCCACCTGTCCGGCGGTATTACCGCAAGATCATGGGTTGGGCACTAAATGTTACCTCCCATTCCCCATTGGGTCCATGGGGAATTTTCAGCACAATTACTGCACAGTAATCCCGCTGGCGGTAATTGCACCAAAAATGGGCATTTTCCTTGTGTGTTTACCTGCCAGCTATGAGCTGGCGGTAAACATGCTGGACTCAAGATTGGGCGGAGCGGTAAATGCAGCGGTAACACTGTTACTGCCGCATTTAAGGGCTACTGCCCTACTCGTGATGAGACCCATAGGCTTCTGCCTTTGTGGTTGTCCAATACTTGGCATCTGCAAATGTCCTTGCCATCCTAATCGTAGCAGAAATATTGCTCATGCACATGGTTTATTCATTCGACACTCTTTGTGCCTTGCACCCATTCTCTCGAAACAGCCTCCTTGACTTCAGGCCAACGTACTCCCTTATTCTGCACACGAAAACAGCTTCTTCATCAATTTGCAATCCTAGGCTTGTAGTTTGAGGCAGCTGGGTTCATTCTTTAACATGGACCATCGTCCATTTTTTTCCAATGCCTGTCCTAAACATTTATATATGTATATATCAATGAAAAAACTTTGTTAAAGGGACATTATGGTTAAGTGGCACTAATAAAAACCTATGAAATTCAGTAAAAAATGTTGTTAAAAGAACGTTATGGTTACAAGTAAAACCGAAAACCCCCTGAAATTCACCAGTTATGGTAAGCTAAGCAACCATAACTCGCGACACTAACACCCAGGACATCAAATATGACATCACAAATATCTAGCCCCTTCTTTTTTGGGTTTATTTACTGACAGTCAGAAACTTAACTTTCAAAAGATATTACATTTATAGATATTGCTATTCTCACATGTTTTTACACTACTTTCCTTAGAATTTAATCGCATTTTATGATGTACATATATAGGGGAAGAAGCAGGCTTGAAACACAGCAATCATTTTTATACGTGAATACAATCATGTAGATTATACACAGTTGCTAATGATACTGCCTCTTGATTGCTTACTTTACTCTCCATATGTAAGCTCCATATGTGTATGCATTGTAGTCTATGTTGTGTGTGTATTAGTAGAAATATGTAGTAAGTGATGCATTATTAGCTACTTGTTTCAAAGTACGGAAACATCTGATACAGAGGCATTCACTGTTTTATTATATAACTTTGGAAAATTACAAATATAGCACCTCTGTGGTGTAAGCTGCAGCCATTACCTACATTTCTGTATGAGGAGGTTCCTGTACTAGAAAGAACACTGCATTAGAACGACATTGTGTGATGAAGTATGTAGTTTATTACACATCTCCTGATAATCCCTGATACTTTTTTTCCAACATTACATTCACAACCCCTTGTATGAAAGGTAAATACACAAGTGATGTCATCAGTGATGTCATCTTTGATGACCTGGGTGTTAGTCTTAGCAGTGCACGGTGGTGGTGCGAGTTATGGTTGCTTAGCTTACCATAACTGGCGAATTCCAGGGGTTTTTCGATTTTACTTGTAACCATAATGTACTTTTAACAACATTTTTTACTGAATTTCATAGGTTTTTATTAGTGCAACTTAACCATTACGTCCCTTAAAAAAAAAAATCAGTGAATTTCATAGGTTTTTATTAGTACAACTTAACCATAACGTCCCCTTAACAAAGTTTTTTCATTGAATTTCATAGGTTTTTATTAGTGCAATTTAACCATAACGTCCCTTTAACAACGTTTTTTCAGTTAATTTCATGAGTTTTTACCAGTGCATGCTATTTTCCTACAACCTACTAATATCATACTTACCAAATATAACAATATTTGTGTCCAATCTACAAAGTGTCACCTTAAAACTCTTCCATTTCCCACCTTCTAGATTAATTTTTAACACTTCTATACACTTTTTGCAACTATTTCAAATAGTTTTGCATCCGTAGATGTCTACGAACATCTGACTTCATTGCGGACCTTCCCGGACAGTGCCACATGACCATACTCTGGCGCACGGCATGATGACATGTCCGAGAACCCGTCCACACTTCACAATAAGATCCATCCTTCGCGGACAGTTCGGGACTGCATTTTCTACTGATCTAGGAACTTTCAACTTCAAAATTGCCCTTGCACAGCTCCTACATCTTTTCGTGCTCATTATCCATTACCAATCTAGTACACAGTACATACGTGGAAGAATGTTATCAAAACTGCTATTTATCTTAAAAATGGCATCCGTTATTGCCATCCCTCTCCCCAAGAGCCACCACCACCACCAGCTGGAGGACCTTCACAACAGAAAAAGCGCAGTACTTTCAAAGACAATGAAGAGGACCAAGAAGATGAGGTAGAGGAAGTGCCTACTTCTAGGACCAAGATCGAATCATGGGTGTGCGAGTTCTTTGCTTTGGACCTGGTGCCTTCCTGTTTGCTGCTCTTTTCCCTACTTAAGGAGCCCTCCAGCCTCTTTTCCTTTGCAGATGGGGAGCAGGTGCAAGTGGATCTAGGTCACCTGGCCTAAACCCCGGCCACCTGGTGCCTTCCTGCCTGCCGCTCTTTTTCACCACTTAGCAAGCCACGCCCACCTGGTGCCTTCCTGTTTGCTGCTCTTTTCCCTACTTAAGGAGCCCTCCAGCCTCTTTTTGTTTGCAGATGGAGAGCAGGTGCAAGTGGATTTAGGTCATCTGGCCTAAGCCCCACCCACCTGGTGCCTTCCTGCCTGCCGCTCTTTTTCGCCACTTAGCAAGTCCCGCCCACCTGGTGCCTTCTTGTTTGCCGCTCTTTTTTCCTACTTAAGGAGCCCTCCAGCCTCCTTTCCTCTGCAGATGGGGAGCAGGTGCAAGTGGATCTAGGTCACCTGGCCTAAGCCCCACCCACCTGGTGCCTTCCTGCCTGCTGCTTTTTTTTTCACCACTTAGCAAGCCCCGCCCACCTTGTGCCTTCCTGTTTGCTGCTCTTTTTCCCTACTTAAGGAGCTCTCCAGCCACTTTTTCTTTGCAGATGGGGAGCAGGTGCAAGTGGATCTAGGTCACCTGGCCTAAGCCCCGGCCCCCTGGTGCCTTCCTGCCTGCCGCTCTTTTTCACCACTTAGCAAGCCATGCCCACCTGGTGCCTTCCTGTTTGTCGCTCTTTTTCCCTACTTAAGGAGCCCTCCAGCCTATTTTCCTTTGCAGATGGGGAGCACCTGGTGCCTTCCTGTTTGCCGCTCTTTTTCCCTACTTAAGGAGCCCTCCAGCCTCTTTTCCTTTGCAGATGGGGAGCAGGTGCAAGTGGATCTAGGTCACCTGGCCTAAGCCCCGCCCACCTGGTGCTGTCCTGCCTGCCACTCTTTTTCACCACTTAGCAAGCACCGCCCAACTTCGTAGCCCTGCCTCTTCCTTCCTGCTCTTAACTATTAGATCAAGGGCATCTCTCGTCCGGGCGTCCTAAGCGAAGGGCAGACAAAGAAACGGGCAATGCCTGTTTGGACCTGTTTGTACCAGGAGGACCCAGGGGCCGACCCCCTGCTCAGACAGCAGGTAAGCATGCACCAACATGTGTTACTCCATCTAGTCCCCCCGTGATGTTCCCTTGTCTCCCCCATTCTATCACACAGGTGTTGCCTGTTTTGCATAATTCTTCTACCCCGCTACCCCCTCACCCCACTGAAGCCTACTTCTGCAGGAGTCTGTCCTGATGCATTCTCGTTTCACCATCACCGTCTTGTGGCCAATGCTGGATTTGACTTTTATGGACTTCATTCATTCATGGTGCATCACCCTTTCTCAACTCTCATGCTGAACTTCCTTTGCATCTTGTAATCATGGTGGCCCAGAATCATGCTGTTCCGATCTTCATCTTGTATCCTGGCTTGCAACATTATGTGTTACTAATGACTTCTGCAATTGTATTCACTCTCCCCTCTTGCTTCTCCACTCTTTTTGACTGCCAACTCTCTATTCTCTACTCCTTTCCCTTCTCCCTTTTCCTATCTCCTCCCCTTACCTTCTTCTATGCACTTACTCTATCAGAATTGTCCCTAGACTTAGTATGATAGCAACCTCATCTGTCTCCTCCTTCCTCCCCTTACTGGTTTTTTCCTCCCCACAACCCCTCCAGCACTATCTGAAATGTCGTCAGGCCTAGTATGATAGTCGCTTGTTTTGTTCCTCCCCTACCTTTCTGCACCCCTCTCCCTCACCTCTTGTTTTTTCCCGGCTCTACCAGAAATGTCGTCTGGCCTAGTACTGTAGTCGCCTGTCTGTTTCCATTTCCTTCCGACTCTCCCCCTCCCTTCCTTATCTATGTTTTAGTTCTTGCACTATCTGAAATGGCGTCAGGCCGAGTATGATAGTTAATTTCACATCCTTACTGTTCATGGCCTGCAAGAATGTCATTGTTTTTTCCCTTGTTCCCTCCCATGCCTTGAAGCGCTTTGAAACACATTGTGTATAGGCGCTATATAAATAAGCTATCATATCATATCATACTGTTGGGAGTGTACCAAAAGCTAAAGCTACCAAAGTGAACTGCACTGAGTGCACTCAGTTGCAGACTACCTGTACAGTACTCCTATGGGACCACCTCCATGCGCCGCCACACCAAATCCAATGACTGCAATGCTCTCAGAAAGGTTGTTCCTTTCTCAGCAAGTAGTAAGCTGTCTTCCTCCACCTCATCTTCCTCAACAAATACTGTAACCACACAGCCTGATGTATGCAGGCATTGGTGCGTTATAAATAAATAAATAAATAAGTAGGGCTACGGATGATTATCGCCCATTGCAGCCCCTGAAATGGGGGATAAAGGCCATTAGCACCCCTGGTTCCCAAAGCGGGAAGCCAGGGTGCTAAAACATAGATTCTTCTCCCTGTAGAGGGACGCCTGCAGCGTCCCGCTGTAAGAAGGAAGGATTATTCTTCCTACAGCAGGATGCCTGCGGCGTCCCGCTGTAGGAAGGAAAATCCTTTTACAAGACAGCCAACATGGAAAGAGAAGGTGGGGCTCCGTACACAGCCCCTCTTCCCTTGCCATGGTAGCCTGCAAAACCCTATGAACATATTACCACAAGCACTTTTTTCCCCTTTCAAACCTATCCTACCTTCGAATAACTTTTTCCACATAGCCGGTCCCAGGTAGACATAGCCACTTTAACACCATTTTTTGTCCATAGTGGTCATGGCCAGTAGCCAGATTGTCCGCATCATGACCTTATGCCATGGCCCAGACAATCCTGCTACTGCCCATGGCCACAGGCCATACCTCAGTCACCAAAGGTATATGACTATTTTTTGTACCTACATTATTACACTTGGATTTTTTTAAAGTGTCAAAATGTATGTACATACAATAGTCAGTTGGGTCTATAATCTTTCTCAAAACCTTTGTCCACATTCGTCAAATAGCAATAAAGTTATAAGCCATCTAAAAATGTTAAAACCCCGCCCCCTCTAATTTTGCCCCCTCTTGAGAAAATCCCACAAAACTTTAGAAAACCATTTATATCTAGTTCCAAAATCGTTTTGCCAAATGGTGTGCAGATTCATCAAATGACACCACATTTATATGCCTTTACAATATTTTGGGACCCCCCACTCTAATTTGGCCCCCTTGACAGAATCCCACAAAACTTTGCAAAACCATTCAGGATTAGTTCTAGAATAAAACTGCAAAATTACATGCAGTCTCATTGGATGGCGCAAAAGTTATAAGCCATCCAAAAACTGCTTTTCCCCAACCCTGTAATGCAGAAATAGGTACAGATGTCCTAGGACATCTCAAGAGTCCGTGAACATCACAGCACTGCCCCAGGACATCTGGAGTGTTTGCAGACTTTCGGGGTGGTGAAACAACCCGTTTTTTTGTCTTCTTATGGCCATATCCAATCCAATCCTCATCCCCCCACATCCCCAGAGATTGTTTGTTGAGTTTGACAAGTGAAATGCTGCTTTTTTAAAAAGGTTTTCACCGCGCTGTCCACGGACCCCAAAAAAGTCTGCAAATCCAAGATGGCGGGCGCTTCGGGAAAACTGACGCATTTCATGTTTTCCCACCAGCCAATCAGCGGGCGCATCCCGATGTCCGCTGACCACACAAAAGTCTGTGAATTTTCTGGCCAATCAGAGCCCAGTCCGTGGACAGTACAGCCAATCAGAGGCCAGTCTGCGGACCGAACAGGGAAGTGAGTCCGCAGAGCGGATTTAGATATGACTAAGTTTTTTGCCTCATGTTTTGGTCATTTAAAAAAAACTACTGGATGGATTTACACCAAATTAACAAAAGCACGCTTTCGGGACCAAGATGCCGCTCCTGTCGCAAATTTGGTGAAAATCCGTCCAGCGGTTTGGGCTGTAGGTGTGAGCAAAGTTTTTTCCCATTGTGTCTATGGGAAAAAAAAAAATTTGGGACCCCCCCTATAAGTTTTCTCCCCCCTGGACCAAATCTCACCAAACTGTGCAAATTCAGAGTGGGCCATATACTTTTTTTGCAGTTTGGTGAGGATTCGTCCAGAGGGAGCAGTTATAAGCCACCCAAAAAGTGCTCTTCCTATGGGATTAGCAATTTAAAGGAATGGTGTGCTCAGAAAGTATTGAGCAAATGAATCTCAAACTTTGTGAAATGGATGCCGCCTGTGCTTGCCTTTGCGGCACTAATGAAGCAAAAGCCAGCCATCTGTAGTAAACAAAAGCTACCACTGGGTGGCTTTTGCTTCATTGGTGCTGGACTCGGAGGACGGAGACCAGAGACTGCAGGCAGGAAAGCTGCAGCTGCATCCCGATAAGTGCTAATTTATTTTTTTTAAATAAGCACTATCTGTGTTTTTTTCTAAGTTTTCCGGGCTGGAGGAGCCCGGAAAACTTAGAAATAAAACCGCAGCTTTTAAAACGTTGTATTTATGTTTGCGGTAGCTTCAGCTTGGAGCCCCCTGGGCTCCAAGTTGAAGCTACCGCAAACATAGATACAAATTTGTTGTGTTTAAAAACGCTGCAGTTTTTCTTTCTAAGTTTCTCACACTCCTCCGAGCTGGAGGAGCCTGAGAAACTTAGAAAGAAAAACCGCAGTGTTTTTGAAACACAACTGCGTTGTGTTTCTGCCTGCCGTGGTTATCACTTTTGGGTCTCCGGAGCTCCCCCGGGGGAGCCCCGGAGACCCAAAGTGAGAGCAAAGGCAGGCAGAAACACAACACGCTTGTGTTTCCATGCCTTCGTGTTTCTACCTACAGCAGCTTTCACTTTGGGGCTCTCGGGCTCCCCGGGGGGAGCCCGCGAGCCCCAAAGTGAAAGCCGCTGCAGGCAGAAACACAACGCGGGTGTTTTGAAAATCTGCAGTGCTTCTCACTGCGGCAGCATTCGCGTGGAGTCTCCTGTGCTCCCCCAACCCTGAGGGAGTCCAGGAGACTGCAAGCGAAAGCTGTCGCAGTGAGAAATACAACGTTTTTGGATTTGTAAATGCTGCAGTATTTACAAATCCAAAAACGTTGTTATTCTGAATGCAACAGCTTTCGCTTGTAGTCTCCTGGACTCCCTCGGGGTTGGGGGAGCCCAGGAGACTCCACGCGAGAGCTGCCGCTGTCAGAATAATAACGTTGTTGTATTTATGATTTCCGTGTTTTTCCAACCAATCACAAATACAACAACGTTCTATTTTTAATTGCTGTGCCTCAGCTTTTTGCCTTCATTTTACATTTTCTGTGCTTCCCTTGGCTTGGGGAGCACAGAAAACGTAAAATGAAAGTGAAGGCAGCCTCCTCAGCTCTGCTCTGGCTGCATTAAGCAAAAGCTCCAATTAGGGGGCTTTTGCTGCTTGTTTAGTGCCGCAAGGGCAGAGCTGAGGAGGCTGCCTGAAATCACAAAATGGATGCTCCCATGTAAACACTTTAAGCCTCATTTTCTCAAAGTATTTACATAGGAACCTCTATTCAAAATATGTCTAAACTATGTTTTAGACTATTGGCAATCATTTTATCAATTAATATTTCTGAGCACCCCATTCCTTTAACTATAACTACACAGCCACTACCGTGGCTGTATAATATATATATATATGTATATATATATATTTCTGAGGCTGGTTGAATCTGCTTAGATCACATGCTGTGCTTAGGCCGACATCTAATGGAAGCTGCGGATTATTACAGTTTGTTTTTTGAAACTCGAAAATGGGCATCGACACAGGGCGTGCCAGTAATACTATCCCTAGTGTGACGTTGTAACGCTTACCTTAGACTCCTCGGGGACACCACGTGATATTCGGAAACTTCTCAGGGTGCGCAGTTATCTTTTGTTCACTATCCCAACTGGACTCTCAATCTATGCCATAAAAACAAATTACCACACCAAATAACTGAGTGATTCCTGAAGTAGGGGAAAATAAGAACCTTTTCCAAAAAACTGCATAGTTTGGTTACCTTAGTTGGTGATTTAGTTAGCTCTCCATCCTGCTTCTGTGCAGGGGCGCGTGTTCTGAAGAAGGGATGTGAGAAGGAAGGATGAATTGCCCAATATGGAATTTACCTAACAACAGAACTACACTACTGTGACTGGAGGATGAAGGGAACACTACGGAACTCCTAGAAACACCTAAAAGGGTACACTTCCTAACAGTGCTCAGACAGGAATGGTGTCGCTAGCCAACTAATTGCAAGAAACACCCAAATGTGTCTAAAAACTGAAGTGCACAACTAGAAAGATTTTAGATTCCTAAATGTGTAAACTTAGTGTACCTAATGACGACAGAAAACACTAACACTACTGTTCCCAGAAACAATATTCTCCACACAACCCCCTTAGCTCTGTGAGGCAGATACAACTAATATGGTTTTAGCATTCACTTGCGCACTAAGAACGAATGAGTGAAGAGCCCCTGTGGCACCTTTAGTAATGGAGAAAATACTTGCTGTGATACAAGGGGCGACAACTGGAACGAGCGCCTCGAAAATTCTCCTCACAAACTACGCCAAAAGTAAAAGCGTATACTGCCAGCTTAACACTGACGAACGCCAACTTCACACAGGGTTCACAGAAATAGGAACTGCGGACTGGACGGGAAAAGCAATAACCAGGGCAATACTAAAAGGGTATCAATGAAATACTAAGGAAGCTGAGGAATTCCTGTCAGAGAACTGAACCGCGGTAAGCGTTCGCTGAAACAGCTGAAGACGCGAAGCGCCGTTGAGCAAAGGGGAGGGGCTTAAATACTCAGAGTGACAGAAAACTAGACTGCTGGCCCAAACTAGAGGTTGTAACATTAGGCCGCCATGTTGGGTGATGAGGAAGAGTCTAACCTACCTATCCTTAGACCAGCAGGAAATCTTGGAAATTCTTTTGCGAGGGAACCCCGTAATCATGACAGTATTCCCCCCCAAGGCCCCTCCTAAACTGAAATTCCCCCTCCCTGGTTTGGACGGGTGGTTGCGGTGAAAAATTCTGAGTAACCTAGTGGCATGAACATTCTCGCAGGGTTCCCAAGTTCTGTCTTGAGGGCCATAACCCTTCCAATCTACTAAGTAGAATAGCTTGTTACGCACAATCTTGGAATCTAAGATGGCCTTGACCTCATATTCTAGTTGGTCATCATCTACGACCACAGGGGCTGGTGCCTTAGAGATTCGTGTGTTTGGGTTAACAGGCTTCAAAAGAGAGACGTGAAATACTGGATGGATTTTCATGTTTTTTGGAAGGGTTAACTTAATGGCCACGGGATTGATGATTTTTTCAATCGCAAAAGGCCCCAGGAAGCGGGGAAGGAATTTTCTAGACCCCTTCAAGGTCAGATTTCGGGTGGCTAGCCAAACCAAATTCCCCACTTCATATTCTGGTGCCACACTTCTTTTGTTATCCGCAAATTTCTTCTGGGATTCTTTAGCCATGGATAATTGTTCTCGAGCTTGAGCGATGGCAGTGGTGATCTTTTCATGCAGGGATTTTACAGCTGGCATTTCTAACGGTTCAGGTGATTCGTAAACTGAGGTGCGTGGATGTCGACCATGTAAGGTGTAGAAAGGACTCAAACCAGTGGAGGAATGGACAGAATTGTTATATGCATATTCGGTTATCCACAAAACATTTAGCCAGGTGTCTTCCAATTGATGCAACATGCACCTGAGGTACTGCTCCAAGGTTTGATTAGTTCGCTCAGTTTGACCGTCAGTTTGGGGGTGATGACTGGTGGACAAACGTACATCGATTTTGGCCAGTTCACAACATCTTCTCCAAAACCTAGCAACAAATTGGCTACCTCGATCAGAGATTATCACCGTAGGAAAGCCATGCAGCCTCACGATATTCTCCAAAAAGGTTTTTGCCAGAACTGCGGCTGATGGCAGTCCTTTCAATGCTATAAAATGTGCCATCTTGGAGAACAAATCCACCACCACCATGATCGTGTCAAACCCTTCACAAGGAGGCAAGTCGGTGATGAAGTCCATGGAGATGGTGTGCCAGGGGGTTGGTGGCACACTTAACGGAAGAAGCAAGCCTGCAGGTTTCCTTTTTTGATTCTTGTTTTGAGCGCAGTTACCACAAGTTTTCAAATGCTGAATGACATCTTTTCTCCAAGTAGGCCACCAATATGATCTCTTAACTTTCTCCATGGTCTTTTTGATTCCGGGGTGACCTTCCAAAAGAGCGTCATGATAGTTGGTAACCACTTTTTCTTGTAGTTGAGGCGTAGGCAAGTATAACCGTTCCTGATAAAAGGGAAGGCCCTCCTGTACTGTAAAGCCTACTCCTCTGGACTCCCAGTTCACCAATACATCCTGCGTGAGGTGGTTTTGAATTTCTCTTTTTAATTCTTCAAAGGCAGAGTCCGTTGTGTTCATTACTCCCAGGATCTTTTCTCCAGAAATGATCTCCACAGGATTCACTGGCACATAGGCTTCTTCCCCGTTACCCATTTGAGACAAGGCATCAGCCTTACCATTTCGCACTCCTGGTCTGAAGGTGATAACGAAGTCATATTCAGCTAGAAAGAGAGCCCATCGTAACTGTCTTGAAGATTGTGCCCTAGCAGAGCGGAAGTATTGCAAGTTCCGATGGTCGGTGAAGATGGTCACCGTGTGTCGTGCGCCCAGCAAGTGATGCCTCCATTCCTTCAAGGCACAAATTATAGCCAAAAACTCCTTATCTGTAATGGTGTAGTTTAATTCTGCAGCAGAGAACTTCTTTGACCAGAAGGCTACGGGGTGCAGTTCTTGGGTATCAGGATCACGCTGAGACAGCACTGCTCCCATAGCCACGTTTGAAGCATCAGTCTCAATTACAAACGGAAGATCGGGTCTTGGATGTTGTAGAACAGGTGCAGCAGTGAATTGCTCCTTTAATTTCTTAAATGCCTCATCAGCTTCATTAGTCCATTCAAATTTCCTGTTTTTTCGAAGTAGTGAGGTGATAGGATGAACTAGGCGAGAGAAATCAGAAACAAAACGCCTATAGAAATTTGCAAATCCCAGAAAACTCTGAACTCCTTTGACAGAAGTTGGAGCGGGCCAAGACAGGATGGCCTCAACCTTTCTGTTGTCCATTTTGATTCCACTTGAAGATAGAATGAACCCCAAGAATTCAATCTCAGGGACATGAAAATGACACTTCTCCAATTTCACATACAGAGAATTGTCTTGGAGCCTTTGAAGCACCGATGTCACGTGCCTTACATGATCCGCCAGGTTTGCAGAGAAAATTAGAATGTCGTCCACATAGACCACCACACAGATGTCCAGTAGTTCTCTAAAGATATCATTCATAAAGGCCTGAAAGGCAGCAGGAGCATTGCAAAGCCCGAAGGGCATGACTTGATATTCGAAGAGCCCAAATCGTGTCCGAAAGGCAGTTTTCCACTCCTCGCCTTCCTTAATGCGAATGAGATGATAGGCACCTCTAAGATCGAGCTTGGTGAATATTCGTGCCTGCTTCACCTGATCCAGCAAGGTCGAAATAAGGGGAAGAGGATAGCGGTTCTTCACCGTGATTTGATTCAGTGCCCTGTAATCTATGCAGGTTCGCAAATCCCCTTCCTTCTTGGGCACAAAAAAGAGAGGAGATGCCACCGGTGACTTGGACGGTCTAATAAACCCATTGGCCAGGTATTGATCCAGATAAGTCTTTAGATGAGCATTTTCTTTTTCAGTGAGGGCATAAATTCTGCTGCAAGGAAGCTGAGCCCCAGGAATGAGATCAATTTGACAGTCATAAGGTCTATGAGGGGGTAAAATTTCCGCCTGTCGTTCTTCTTGAAAAATATCCTGGAATTTTTTGTATTCTACTGGTAATGAACCTATGAGACCCAAGGTGGTGTTGATAGTCATCTCAGACTGCCTGGCATCTTTCGAACCTTCTGCAGAAAAACACATACTCTGACACTTGGAGTCAAACTTCAATGTCCGGGAACACCAATCGATCACAGGGTTATGCTTCTCCAACCAAGGTATTCCCAAGATGATCTGGAATTGAGGAGCTTGAATCAGGTCAAAAGAGATCCTCTCCCTGTGTCCTTCCTGGCAGAGCATTATGATGGGGTCAGTGCACTGGGTCACGGGACCTGACACCAAAGGTGTGCCATCCACCCCGGAGACATTTTCAGCTTCTAACTTATTCCTCAAAGGGAATCCCAATTTACTAGCCAGATGTTGATCCATGTAGTTGCCAATGGCCCCACAGTCTATGTATGCAACCAATGCATGCCTCTGTGTGGGGTTATTTGGGCAAGAAAGGACGATAGGACACACGAAGTGTGAGGTCGCTGCAACCTTTTCCATGCTCGACAAGCGGACCTCTAAACTTGTCGGGCACTGGAGTTTTCCGCCGTCTGTTCTTTTTTATCCGGATTGATTCCTCCTAAAGGCCTCCGTGAAGGTTTCACTGGACAATCCTTTAAAAAATGACCGGCCTTGCCACAATACAAACACAACTGCAACTGTCGTCTCTTCTCTCTCTCTGCTTGGGAAATAGGGCCTCGAATTCCGCCCAACTGCATGGGTTCATTGGGAACATCTAATCCTGACTTCGACACTGGTTCCCTTGAACGGACTACAAAGGGTCGACTGTCCTGACGAGCTCGATCCGTCCTCCTATCCTGAAGACGATGATCCAACTGGATTGTCAGGTCTATGAATTCTGTGAGACATTCGGGCGGATTGACAACTTGAGCGAGAACATCCTTCAGCTCACTGCGCAGACCACGATAAAACAATGTCACTCTCTTTTCTGTAGGCCAATTAGTTTCTGCCACTAATCGATTAAACGTAGCCACATAAGCGAGCAGCTCCTGATTTCCCTGCTTGAGTGACAGTAACTCATTGTCCAATGCCTGACCTTGTGAATGGCGAGCAAACAATTTCTCTAACTCTCGCTGGAATTCCGAAAAGTTCTGTAACACAGGATCATCCCGATTAACCAAAGGTATGGACCAATCTGCTGCGTGCCCACCCAAATAAGACAACACAAAAGCAACCTTTGATTGGTCAGTGGAGAAAACCCCAGGTCTGCACAAAAAATGTAGTCTACACTGATTTAAAAACACTGCAAACTTTTTAGGGTCCCCCGTGAATCTTTCAGGAGGGGCTAAGGGAATATTTCCTGGAATTACCACTTGGACTGGAACTGAGGGCGATGTAGATGAGGAAGCTTGGGCATTGCCTTGGGGAAGGGGAACCTGTCCCGCCTGATTCTGTAATAACTGGCGAGCCAATTCTTCAGTTCGTTCCCTATTGATTCCCAGTTCTCTTCGAAGAGCACCGGTTTCGGACCGGGCTGCATGGACTTCAGCTCTAAGTTCTCCCAGTAGTTGAGCTAACTGATCTACCTCAGAAGTTCCCATGATGCCCAGGCGGAGTATTTTTATGACTGGCTTCGCGTTCTGTAACGCTTACCTTAGACTCATCGGGGACACCACGTGATATTCGGAAACTTCTCAGGGTGCGCAGTTATCTTTTGTTCACTATCCCAACTGGACTCTCAATCTATGCCATAAAAACAAATTACCACACCAAATAACTGAGTGATTCCTGAAGTAGGGGAAAATAAGAACCTTTTCCAAAAAACTGCATAGTTTGGTTACCTTAGTTGGTGATTTAGTTAGCTCTCCATCCTGCTTCTGTGCAGGGGCGCGTGTTCTGAAGAAGGGATGTGAGAAGGAAGGATGAATTGCCCAATATGGAATTTACCTAACAACAGAACTACACTACTGTGACTGGAGGATGAAGGGAACACTACGGAACTCCTAGAAACACCTAAAAGGGTACACTTCCTAACAGTGCTCAGACAGGAATGGTGTCGCTAGCCAACTAATTGCAAGAAACACCCAAATGTGTCTAAAAACTGAAGTGCACAACTAGAAAGATTTTAGATTCCTAAATGTGTAAACTTAGTGTACCTAATGACGACAGAAAACACTAACACTACTGTTCCCAGAAACAATATTCTCCACACAACCCCCTTAGCTCTGTGAGGCAGATACAACTAATATGGTTTTAGCATTCACTTGCGCACTAAGAACGAATGAGTGAAGAGCCCCTGTGGCACCTTTAGTAATGGAGAAAATACTTGCTGTGATACAAGGGGCGACAACTGGAACGAGCGCCTCGAAAATTCTCCTCACAAACTACGCCAAAAGTAAAAGCGTATACTGCCAGCTTAACACTGACGAACGCCAACTTCACACAGGGTTCACAGAAATAGGAACTGCGGACTGGACGGGAAAAGCAATAACCAGGGCAATACTAAAAGGGTATCAATGAAATACTAAGGAAGCTGAGGAATTCCTGTCAGAGAACTGAACCGCGGTAAGCGTTCGCTGAAACAGCTGAAGACGCGAAGCGCCGTTGAGCAAAGGGGAGGGGCTTAAATACTCAGAGTGACAGAAAACTAGACTGCTGGCCCAAACTAGAGGTTGTAACATTAGGCCGCCATGTTGGGTGATGAGGAAGAGTCTAACCTACCTATCCTTAGACCAGCAGGAAATCTTGGAAATTCTTTTGCGAGGGAACCCCGTAATCATGACAGACGTCCACTGTACCCATGATCCCTCACGCGTCTAGGACCCTCAGATTGTTTTTTTCCGCCATACTGGTCGGAAGCATTCCGCGGAGTTCCCTGGCCTTAGCCATACTTTTGCTAAAATATTGTTATATTTCCCC
Source organism: Ambystoma mexicanum (assembly GCF_040938575.1). NCBI lineage: Eukaryota > Metazoa > Chordata > Amphibia > Caudata > Ambystomatidae > Ambystoma > Ambystoma mexicanum. The sequence continues at coordinate 1,468,759,419 of NC_090923.1, read as the reverse complement.
ATTTCTCCACCCCAACGTCAAGTCACCGAACATCCACACTCGACGACGGCACGGAGAAAGAATCGACCGTCGAGAGCTGCACGAGGAATTTGGGCCTCGGAAGGCCTCTGGCCTCGGCCCGGGCCTAGGAAGGCCTCTGGCCTCGGCCCTGCAAGTAGGGAGAGTGGGGGGTGGACATACTTTACACTCTTTTGGTATATAGGTACATTCTTATATATTCCTACACTTATTAGCCTGCTGCCACAAGGTGCGTATGGAGGGTACCCCTTTCCAATTTTTCCCCAAGTTCAACCGCAAGTACCCTTGGGTTGACAGGCACGCCACGTGCAATCTCTGCTTACCGAGGGACCACCACGAGGCTAACTGCAGAGCGTGTAGTAGGTTCAAACCGAAAACACTCAAGGACCGTTCGATCAAGCGTTGGGCCCACCACGCCAGGCGTCAAGAGGCCATGGCAGCAGAGGGCGCCTTCAGCGATGGCAGCGACGTCGTGCTTTCGGACAGCGAGGGCAACGTGGCGTCAATTGACAGCCAAGGGCAAGTCCCCGACCTCAGAAGGTCGTCCGGCAGGGCGGCTATGGGGAAGACCCCCGGCGACACAAGCGCTACCCACAGCACTTCCACAAAACACATGAAGTCCAACCGAGACTAGACGCGCACCCCGAGTACTCGGAAAGAGGCACATACAGAACGGTCTGAATCGGTGTCCTCTGGGCGTTCTCGATCTAGATCGCCGCATGACTCCAGGCAACCATCCACTGTTGCCAGAAGTGCCTCGCTCCCAAGGTAACGTAGGTTCGATCGTCAGAAGACGAAACTGACCTCTATCCCCAGTCCGCACTCCAGGAGTCGGCGTCAACAGGCCGCGCAACGGCTGCTCCCGAGTCCCAACCTCCACGATCCAGATATAGGGACACTACCCCCGAACCTCGGCGCCAGGCATCGAAAGACTCCGGAGGGGCGAAAAAACAGGGTAAACACTCTTCCACACACGGGGAAGGGGAAAAACAACAGAGGAAGCAGTCTCAGCCTACTTCCACACCTCAAAAACTTTCTACCCCACATAAACAGATGGACAAGTCTCGGCCTTCTGTTATCCCAAAGACCCCTGTTCAAACCAGTAGGTCTAGTCTAGATAAGACAGGGAAAGGCCTTCAAGAAAGAATCATTCGCAGTTCAAGAGAGTGGTCTACTGATGGCATAGACACAGTCATGTCAAGGATGTCATCATTGACAGATTTCTTACGGCAGAAACCCTGAACACTTTCTCTCTTTTACCCCCGACGGGTCTACTCCCTCAGGCTCTAAGGATCCTATACCTCCAAGTAAGAAGTCCCGGGTTGAAGCTCCTACTTCAGACCCCTTCAGCATACAGCCCTATTCTCAATATCAGGGAGATCCATCCCTTTATGAGGATCCAGATTTGGGCATGTTGGAAGAACAAACTGGGACAGGCTACTATGGGGATGACGAGGACCAAGAGGAGGAGGAGGACAACCCAGAAACCTACAGGCTAGATTCCCCGATAGACAAAGAACCCCCGGTTACCGATTCCCCTGTCGATAACCAACCTCTTTTGAATGAAGTGCTGTCCAGAGCAGCAGAACACTTCCATATTGACACCCAGGGTGCTCAGGAAGAGAGGGGTTTTGCCGAGGAGTTAGTGGGAGAAAGGAGACCTGTTGCCCAGGTCATCCCTATCCTTAGTCTATACAAAGGAGGATAGACCCTTCCCTTGTTAATCCCTATCTCACTAGGGCGGTAAACCCCAGAGTTGAGAAGCTTTTCAGGGCAGCCCAAACAGACCCACTGTACCAAAGAGGGCATCTGAAACCAGACTCCCTGGTAGTTACTAACACCTGTAAGAGGGCGGGAACACCCTTGTCATCGTCGAAAGCTCCTCCCGACAAGGATAGCAAGAAGATTTATGGCTTGGGCAGGAAAGTAGCCTCCACTTCCGCCTATCAGGCAAGGATTGCCAACTCCACCACCCTGCTGGCGAGTTACAACTGCCACCAGTGGGAAGCAGTCGCAGCACTCATAGATTCCACCCCAGAACCCTTAAAAAGCCAATTGGCACGAGTTTCGGCGGAAGGAAGAGCCGTGTCCGGTTGCATATTAAAAGCAACCTTGGATAACGCCGGCAGATTGATAGCAGAAGGTACTGTTATCAAAAGGCATGCTTGGTTGCGACAGTCTGGGTTCAAAGCCGAAACCCAGGCTTCATTGATAGATAAAACGGTGGAGCCGGATCTATTGTTTGGGAAGGCGGTCGAGGACGCACTGAAAAATGCCAAGGACGAGTATGAGACACTCAAATCCCTAGGCCAACTAACCAATAAACCCCCTAACCAGAGAGGGAATGGCAATTTTCGTCAGCCACGCGGACAAAATTCCCAGAGAGGGTCTAACTATTCCCAGGGGCAGGGTACACAATGGAACAACAACAGCCAGCAGTCTACCCAGGGTTATGGCAGGGTTAATAAGAGAGTGCGTGGAAAGGGTTGAGGCAGCCCCAGTAGAGGCGGCGGCACGCCTCCAACAAAACAGTGACGTTCTGTTCAGGGTCCCTTCTCACACATCCCCAGAAGGGGGACGCATTTCAAACTTCACCCAAGCTTGGGAAGGGATCCCTTCAGACAGATGGGTGCTGTCCACAGTGTCCGCAGGATACTGCATAGAACTGTTAGAGCGTCCCCAAAACCACCCTCCATGACAAAGAATACATTCTTTAGACCACCAGAAGATCCTTCTCGAGGAGATCGTCAATCTTCTAGCAAAGGACGCGATAGAACTCATCCCGGGACACCAGGTAAACAAGGGTATTTATTCAACTTACTTCCTTGTGCCAAAAAAACATTTGACAATGCGCCCTGTATTGGACTTACGCCCTGCAAACAAGTATGTCAAGCCCCAAACATTTTGCATGTCTACTCTTCAGGAGGTAATCCCCCTCCTAAAAAAGGGGGATTACATGGCAACATTGGACATGAAAGATGCCTATTTTCATATTTCCATGTTCCCAGCGCACAGAAAGTACTTGCTCTTCAAGGTGGACAGTCGGCACTACCAGTTCAAGGTACTGCCCTTCGGGATAGCCTCGGCTCCAAGGGTATTCACCAAGGTACTGTCGGTGGCGGCAGCACACCTACGCAGGGAGGCAATCCCGGTGTACCCTTGCCTGGACGACTGGCTCATCACGGGGGAGACCCCAGTAATTTGCAGAACAAACATTCAAAGGACGATCAACCTCCTCTTCGAATTAGGCTTCTCAATAAACGAGAAGAAGTCAAGTCTGGTGCCAAGCACCTCCAAACAGTTCCTAGGAGCTATCCTAAACACGCAAGAGGGGTTGACCTTTCCATCAGATGAAAGAATTCGGAATATACTGCTGCAAATTCCACAATATCAGGCCAGTCGCCAGATAACGGTACGCAAAGCAATGCGTTTACTGGGCATGATGGCGTCATGTATTTACCTGGTCCCCCACGCAAGCCTGTGCATGCGTCCCATGCAAGAATGTTTGGCGAAACAGTGGTCTCAGGCAAGTGGTCCGTGGGACGATCTAGTGGTCGTTTCACCAACACTGGTACTAAGCCTTCACTGGTGGACAAGAGAAAATCTGTCCAAGGGGAAACCCTTTTACGATCCCGAGATACAGGCGGTAGACACAACCGATGCATGCCTGACAGGGTTGGGAGATCACCACCTCCACCACACAGCTCAGGGTCTCTGGTCTCATTCAGTGGCCAAGAATCACATCAACCTGCTAGAGCTTCTGGCAGTATTAAGAGCGTTTCAAGCGTTTTGAGCCCTACCTGCTGAATCTGTCAGTGCAGATCCAGACAGACAGCACTACAGCCATGTTTTACCTAAACAAGCAAGGAGGCACTCGTTCGCCAAATCTGTCCAAGCTTGCCCAGAAAATTTGGATATGGGCACTCAGACCGAAGATCTTCCTGTCATCTCAACATGTTCCAGGGGATCTTAATTCTCTGGCGGATGCTTTGAGCAGAGATCCCCTCCCAGAGGAACACGAATGGTGTCTACACAGAGAAATCGTAGAAGATATCTTCTCTCAGTGGGGTTTCCCCACCATAGACCTAGTCGCCACAAGCGAAAAACAGACAGGGCCCAGGATTTGCATCCAGGTTCCCCCAGCCAGACTCCCAGGGGAACGCCCTGTGGATGAACTGATCAGGGCTGTTTGCGTATGCTTTTCCACCAACACCTCTCATCAGGAAGGTGGTCAACAAGATGAACAGAGAATCGATGACGCTCGTCCTAGTTGCTCCCATGTGGGCGAGACAACCGTGGATCCCACACCTACGCAGACTAGCGGTGTGCGAACCCATCAAACTCCCGGGCTGGTACAACTTACTGTCCCAGCACGAAGGTCAAATGGTGCATCTCAACCCAACTCAAGGAACCTAGCAGCGTTGCTCCTGATGTCATAGAGTTCGGACATCGCAAATTACCGCAGAGATGTATGGACATCCTAAAAGAATCTAGGAAGCCAAACACGAGGCACTGCCACTTTGACAAATGGAAACGATTCGTTATCTGGTGCCAGAATAAGCAAATTAACCCAGTTGATTGCACTCCTTCCACAGTTGTCACGTACATGCTCCACCTGCTGGGTGCAGGACTAGTATTTAACTCACTGAAAGTACACCTGGCAGCGCTGTCAGCATACACCACTTCCCATAACAAGGTGTCGTGGTGGAAGATACCAGTGGTTAAAGCTTTCATGGAAGGAGTAAAGAGACTTCACCCTCCTATTTCAAACCCACCACCAGGATGGGACCTTAACGTGGTGTTATCTAAACTCAAGGGCCCCCCATTCGAACCCATGCATAAAAGCAGTCTCAAACACCTGCCTTATAAAACGGCTTTCTTAGTAGCAATAACATCTATAAGAAGGGTCAGTGAAATTCAGGCTCTGTCAGTGCAGGATCCATTCTTTATAGTTCATAAAGATAAACTGGTTTTACGTAAACACCCTAGGTTCTCACCTAAGTTTATTTCTAAATTCCACGTGAACCAGTCCACCGAGCTTCCGGCTTTCTTCCACGACCCACAAAGCTCAGCTGAGGTGAAACTACACACCCTAGATGTGCGTAGGGCGGTCCTCTACTATGTAAACAAAACCAGACCGCTAAGGAAAACAGATCAGCTGTTTGTCTCCGTAGCTACAGGCAGAGAGGGAGATCGCGTCTCTAAAGGTGCCATCTCTAAGTGGATTGTTAACTGTATCCAGATGTATTACTCTCTTTCTGACAAAACTCTGCCTTTCACACCAAGAGCCCACTCTACAAGAGGCATTGGGGCCTCTCTGGCTTTTATTGCAAATGTACCCCTTGACACCATTTGCAAAGCAGCTACTTGGAGCTCTATTCACACTTTAACTCAGCACTACTGCATTGACACCCATTCCAAGACAGATACTCAAGTGGGTCAAGCGGTTCTAAAACATTTATTTGCTCATGACTCTTCTCTCATCCCACCTCCTTCTTCTAACACTGCTTGCTAATCTATGCACAGCATGTGATCTAAGCAGATTCAACAAGCCTCAGAAGAGATACATTACTCACCGTAATCGTATTTCTGATGCTTGTATCTGTTTAGATTCACATGCGACCCACCCTTCCTCCCCTCTGAGAGAAGGCACATGGATGCTTGTAGTCTTATCTATCTATCTGCTTGGATTATCTGTACTCCCGCTACTCCTCATGCTACCTCATGTCAGAAAAAATACAATCTGAGGGTCCTAGATGCGTGAGGGATCATGGGTACACACTAGGGATAGTATTACTGGTACGCCCTGTGTCGACGCCCATTTTCGAGTGTCAAAAAACAAACTGTAATACTCTGCAGCTTCCACTAAATTTATTATATATATATATATATATATATATATATATATATATATATATATATATATATATATATATATATATATATATATATATATATATATATATATATGTCACTAACAAAAAACGTTGTTAAAGGGACGTTATGGTTAAGTTGCACTACTAAAAAACCTATGAAATTCAATGGAAAAACGTTGTTACAGGAACGTTATGGTTACAGGTAAAACCGAAAACCCCCTGAAATTCGACAGTTAAGGTAAGCTAAGCAATCATAATTCGTGCCACCAGTGTGCACTGCAAGGACTAATACCCATAATATCAAAGATACCATCACAAATCTCATTCATGACATCACTGATGACATCACTGTGTGGCTTCCTCTGTTTTGTTCACTACCATAAGTAGGGCAGGTGCTTTTCTTCACTAACAGCAGGAACAAACAATGCAAAAGGTTATATATTTCTGTACGGCACCCTTCTCATATGTTCTTCCACTACTTTCCTTACGGTTCACTCACATCATATGATACATATACATACCATACCCTAAACTCCTAATTGCCTATTTCCCACAATTCCCACAATTCCATTTCAATTTCCACCCTGCTCATAATGGGAGGATGTGCACGTGCGCTTTCCCATCTACAGTGAGGTCCATGGCCAAGTAAAGGTCTGACAAAACTTCTTCCCTTTTTTTTAACGGTCACTTTTTGCAGCACTCCCCAAATTGAGTGCTGTCACATTTCAAAACACGCATCCACCAATCATATACAAAACATCTGCATTGCACACTGTCATTTCTATACACCACTCCTTTTTTACCATTAAACAATCTCAGTACACGTTCCGTTTGATTGGAAAGCCCCTCCGCCTTCAGCCATGCATCCAATAGTCTAGGCCTTGAACACACTCACAGCAATGTAATGCTACCATGCATGTCTCCCTATCAGCGTCAGCGACACTCCACATAGACACCACTGCCACCAACACACCTACCCAGCCTGTACACCGCCATGGCGCTACACTGGAGCAAATGGCAACAGTTAACATAATGGCCATGTGGACAGCTACCATTTTGCACAAACATGCCACACGTAGGTAGCAGCACTTCACCCCAACTCCACCACACCATAAAAAACCCAATCACCAACACAGGTCGCACTTACCAGAATGCACAAACCTACCACATCCTCCACTACCTCTACCCACAGCCATTCACAACGTATTGTGTCACTAACCACATTTTCACAATATTCGGCCTACTTTAACAATTCTGCACACAGCATAGGCCTTGAACACACCTACAGCAACATAATGCCACCATGCATTTCACCAACTATGACCATCAACATACACACCACTGCCACCAGCAGTCCTACCCAACCTGCGCACCACCTATGCAGCAACAAATTGCAACAGGTAACACAATGTGGAAAGAAAATACTCTCTCCTGCACCCCTATACACTTTCATTCACATACTATAGGCGCACCCACTCCCATTCACAAAGTACTGTGTCACTGCCAACCTACCCACATTCAGTTTGCAGCACTAACGCTACTGCAATCACGGCACACACTGCACTATGCAAGCACCACCCTGTACCGGATGCAGACTGAAACATGCCTTCCTATGGTGTGTATGTTGCAGCCCTACGCTCCTCAGGGCATGCCCTACAGCCTACGGGCTATGGGCTTCGGCCATGCACCTAATAGTGTCATCCTTCCACAGACCCACCGCACCTTCATTCACCCATGCATGCCTCCATGTGCCCAACTACCGCATTCCATCCACAGAGCACCGCCACCCGCGCTCCCACCCAACCTATGTCATGTGCAATTGACTCCCGACCTGCCACCACTCACCATGAAAAGAGTCTGCTGCAAACAGGTCACGACGTAAGCTAAGGGACCGTTAAGACAGCTGCCTCCAATCACCACAGAAAATAGTAGCCTACATATGTCACATATACATCACTTCTCACTCCCCCAGCTATTCCTTCCCTTATGACCGCCAACACAATGCGTACGGTACATTTTTCAGACCCTGCCGCCGCCTCACTGTCCTCCCATACACCATGGCAGCTTTCCAAAAAATGTTGATACACAGCCCGCTTCCCTCCAGCCAACCACCAGCCGCGTCCAAACTTCTCCGACACCATGCCGTACCGCGATCCAATGGCACTTCTGTCCACAGAGTGAATAGGGAAATGGTATCACACATTTTTTGGGACGTACATTTCAGTGTTTTGTAACAAATTTTCCGATCTGATTCCCGCTGAAAACACAACAGCACGCTTTCTGGCCCAAGCCCCCGCTCCTGGTGCAAATTAGGTGAAAATCCGTCCAGCCGTTCGACCTGTAGCCGTGCGCAAAGTTTTTCCCCATTCAGTCTATGGGGAAGAAAAATGTTTGGGACCCACTCTGTAACTTTTCACCCCCCCCCCCCACGAAACCTCCCCGAACTTGGCAAAAAAAATTCAGAGTCGCCCATATACTTTTTTTGCAAAGTTTGGTGAGGATTCATCCAGGGGGAGCGAAAAAATGCTCTTCCTATGAGTTTAGCAACTTAACCATAACTACACAGCCGCTACCGCGGGCCATGCAATATATATTTCTGGAGCTTAGATCACATGCTCTACATTGTCCATCATCTAGTGGAAGTCTCAGAGTATTACAAGATTTGTTTTTGAAACTCAAACGGACGTCGACAGGGCATGTCTAGTAATACTATCCCTAGTGTGACATATACTGTACCCATTGTCCTTCACGCGTCAAGGTCCCTCTGATAGTTTTTTTATCCGCCTTTGATTAGCTACAGTTGTACTTGTAGACTGACTTTCTTTACTTTGTTCTTCGCCTTGCTGCACGACCGCTTGACAGCTCAATGGCTCCTGACGAACCCCCTCATTGTCGACAACTGATTGATCGACGACCAGGCACGGCCTTCGCGGGCCTCTTTGGGCTCCGGTCCATTATAGCAGGGAGCGAGGGGGAGGTTCTTCATACTGACCTATTTGAAGAATGCTTATTCCATCATCCCCTTTCTTCTTTTCTTGCCAATCTGCCCTTTTAGAATCTAATGGACAAAACCCCATTTAAATTTTGCCCCTCCTGCCACCGAAAGTTCTCGTGGAAGGGCACGTACCGAGTGTGCAATCACGGTCTTCCGACGGAATCGCTCCGAAAAAGATTATAAATCCTGTAAACTTTTTCTGCCTAAGAGCCTAAAGGATTGGCAGACCAAACCCTGGGCCGCTCACACCATGCCGGCTGAGGCCACCATTGACGTAACGGAAGACTCCAGCGAGGGCCGCATCGGGGTCATGAGTGACGCCGAGGGCGAGCGGGGTCCGTCGAACTGCAGTTGCGGGCCGCCGACTCTAAGAAGCAGAACGGCGGTTATGTGATGGAGAAGACACCCAGCTGCCAAGGCACACACAAGCACAAACACACTAAGAACATATCCCATGGCCGACTCTCGACTGTACCGTTGAGTGTCGAGGCCCATGTGTTGTCCAGAGATAAAGCCTCAGGTTCTTCACTGTCCTCTGGGCCATCGCGCATGCTTTCGCCTCACAACAGTCCTGCAAAACCAAAGCGAAAAAGGCCCTCCTTTAGTGTGCCGAACAACAAGCGCCAAAAGGTGTTTCAGCACCCCCCCAAGAAGACGCACAAAATGCAGGAACTCATTGAGAAACACATCAGTGCTTCTCTGCTCAAGGCGAGGTCGCTGAAAAAGTCAAATTATTCGATGCCCATGGCCCCTAAAAACAAACAGACAGGGTTTTCCACCCCCTTAGATATTCTCTCAGGGGCTATGCACCACAAGCATGTCCCCCAACACCCATGCCACTCTTGTCATGTCAGGCTTCCCGCCCTCATGTGAACATACACCTGGACAATTCAATAAAATTATAAGAAGGATGTCTTGTTTCGTAGACTTTATGGACGGACAGCCCTCACCAATTAACAATTCTTAAAGATGCCTCACAGCCAGACATCAGCACAGCCGCCCCTCCCAAGAAGACTCATCTTGTGCCACAGCCTAGCACCTCTGCTCCGGCCTCGACCAAGAGCCTTCTCAAATATACCAAGACCCCTCTCAGGATTCGTATTATGATGACCAAGCAGACCCAGGGTGTCAGGGGGACCTCTATAGTCAAGACCAAGACCAGTTATATGACGCCAATGACAACATTTATGTGATCCAGTCACCAGACCATCAGGACCAGCCGGTAGCAGATCTGCCTATTGACAATCAACTTCAGTACAATGAACTGCTACTTAAGGCGGCACAGCATTTTATTATCGACACTCAGGTGACACAGGTCGACAAGGACTTTGTGGAAGATATTCTGGGGGACAGAAAATCTGCCACCCAGTTTATACCACTCCTGCAGCCTATTTTAAGATGTATCCAGCCATCCCTACTAGCACCTAGTCTTAAAAGTGTAGTCAACCCTAGAATAGAGAAGCTATTCAGACCACGCCCACTGAGCCACTGTATATAAGGAGTCCGCTCAAATCAGATTCCCTAGTGGTCACTACCACCAGGAAAAGGTCAGGCACGCCCTTGGTGTCGGCAGAAGCCCCGCCAGACAAGGGGAGCAAAAATATATATACTTTCTTGAGAAAGGTCGCCTCCTCTGCAGCATACCAGACCAGAATCGCTAACAACACTACGCTGTTAGCTAGTTACGGCTGCCACAAATGGGATGATCTGAAACGCCAAATCGAAGCCTTCCGGCTCAATTACTAAAGACTATCTCAGAAGGTAAGCAGATATCAAACTGCATCCTAAAGAATAACCCTGATGCAGCAGATAACGCAGGACGCATCATCAAGCGCCCCGCCTTGCTTAGGCAGTCAGTGTTCAAGCTAGAGACTCGGGCAACCCACTTAAATATGCCAGTGGAAACAAATGTGTTATTCGGGAAGGCTGTAGAAGATGCTCCTAAGAGTACCAAGGAGGGGTATGACACTCTTAAATCCCTTGGACAGTTGACAAACAACCCCTATTCCCAACGGGGCTCCCCAAACTGTAGGAGATTTCAGGGCCAGGGTGTGCAACGTTCCTCAGGCTACACGCAGGGGGGACTATCCTCATCTTGAGGCCAATCACAAGGCAAAGGTTCCTAATCCAATTTTCAAAGAGGAAGTAAAAGGGGCAGAGGAAGGGGCAGAACATCACCTGGGAGAGGCTCAACCCCACCCAAACAATGACACGCCGTTTCAGGTTCTCTCCTATGCCACTCCAGTAGGAGGCTGAATTTCTCACTTCACCCACGCACGGGAGGGGATACCTTTAGACAAGTCGGTGTTGTTCACCATGACAGGCGGGTATTGTATTGAGTTGCTACAAAAACCATCCTACCGCCCGCCAAGACAGAAGAAAATGACAGCAGAAGAACAAAGCATACTGCTGGAGGAAATAAAGGCGCTGCTCAAGAAGGACGCCATAGACATCATCCCGGCAAACAAAGTAAACAAGGGTATTGTTTCAACGTACTTCCTTGTGCCAAAGAAAGACCTTACCATACGCCCAGTATTAGATCTGCGCCCTGCGAAGAAATATGTTAAACCCCAAAAGTTTCATATGACCACGCTCCAAGAGGTGATTCCACTCCTAAAATGGGGAGACTACATGGCGACATTGGACATGAAAGATGCATACTTTCATTTCAATGCACCCTGCGCACAGAAAATACCTGCATTTCAGGATGGCGGGAGTACACTACCAGTTCAAAGTACTTCCATTCGACATTGCCTCGGCATCAAGAATATTCACAAAGGTGCTCGCAGTAGTGGCAGCACACCTGCACAGAAGGTCCATCCCAGTATACCCTTATCTGATGACTGGCTAATCAGTGGGGAAACTCCTCAAGTTTGCAAATTAAAGTAGTACAGAACATGCTGTTGCAGGTACCTCACTACAAGGTCAGTCGTCCGATAACTGTACGCAAAGCAATGCGGTTGCTCAGGATGATGACTTCATGCATTCATTTGGTTCCACATGTGCGCTGGCGCATGCGTCCAATGCAGGAATGATTAGTGAAACAGTGGTCTCAGGCAAGCGGACAGTGGGACGATCTAGTAGTTTTGATAATCCTGGTTCAGGCTTTTAGCTGGTGGTCCCAGGACAAATGGTTAAAAGGAAAATCTTTTCTTGCTCCACCAGCACAAGCAATCCTAACTACAGACGCCTCACTCGCCGGATTGGGGACCCACTTCCGACACCACACAGTCCACGGCCAGGGAACACACCCTACTGCCCAAAGACATATAAACTTCCTAGAACTCTTGGTAGTCGTCAAGGCTCTTCAGGCCTTTCAGCAACATCTCAATGGTCAAACGGTGCAGGTCCTCACACACAGCAGCACGGCCATGTTCTATCTGAACAAGTAAGGAGGCACACACTCTTAAAGTCTGTCCAAGCTATCCCAAAATATATCGAAGTGGGCACTCAAGCGGAACATTTTCCTAACATCTCAACATGTTCCAGTGGAACTCAATTCTCTGGCAGAAACTCTAAGCAGGCACAAGTGACAACTCACAGATATCCTACACAGAATATTCTCTCTATGGGGTCACCTCCCACTAGATTTGTTCACCACAAACCTAAATGCACAATGCCCAGACTTCGCGTCCAGGTTTCCCCAACCAGGGTCCACAGAGAATGCCCTGTGGATGAACTTGACAGGGAAATTTGCTTACGCTTTTCCCCTGACACCACTGCTGAGCAAAATAGTGCACAAGATGCACAAGGAGCAACTAACTCTGATCCTGGTAGCTCCTATGTTGACGAGACAGCCTTGGTTTCCACATCTGCTCAAACTGGCAATGTGCAACCTAATCACGCTCCCATGCACATACACCATGTTGATGCAACACAAAGGGGCATCCCTCCACCCATGTCCACAATCAATTAATCTTGTCCACAATCAATGAACTGGGCAGCTTGGCTC